>NC_088867.1:9717576-10078599 GCF_032884065.1 Artemia franciscana | reverse complement strand
AAGTTTCACGAACAAAATCAACATGCAACAAGTTCCAAGAACAAAAATGAGCACGTAATAAGTTCCATGAACAAAACTAATTTCACAAGGAGAAAATTCAATGAACAAGTTCCACGAAGAGAAAAATCAATATGCAACATGTTTAAAAAGAAACAAATCAGCACGCAACAAGTTCCTTGAACAAAATCAGTTTCACGAGGAGAAAAATCAATGTACACGGAGAAAAATCAAAGTTTCACGAAGTGAAAAATCAATGTATATGTTTCACAAAGAGAAAAATTAAGATGCAACAAGTTTCACGAACAAAAATTAGCACGCAACAAGTTCCACGAACAAAAATCACCGCGCACAAAGTTCCATGAGCAAAACCAGTTTCACGATTAGAAAAATCAATGTACAAGTTTCATGAAGAGAAAAATCATTATATGTCAAGTTTCACGAACAAAATCAGCACGCACCTAGTTTCATGAACAAAATCAGTTTCACGAGAAGAAAATTCCACGTACAAGTTTCATGAAGTGAAAAACTAAGACTCAAAGAGTTTCACGAACAAAATCAACATGCAACAAGTTCCAAGAACAAAAATGAGCACGTAATAAGTTCCATGAACAAAACTAATTTCACAAGGAGAAAATTCAATGAACAAGTTCCACGAAGAGAAAAATCAATATGCAACATGTTTAAAAAAAAAAAAATCAGCACGCAACAAGTTCCTTGAACAAAATCAGTTTCACGAGGAGAAAAATCAATGTACACGGAGAAAAATCAAAGTTTCACGAAGTGAAAAATCAAGACGCAACACGTTTTAAGAAAATCATTATGCAACCTAATCAACCTACCTGAGACTTTTGGCAGGCAGGACTTGCTAAAAGACAAGTAACAAGTATTTGTCCAATAAGAGAGGCGCGCTTACTCTCGCCGTTTTACCTTTACCATTTAACCAAACACTTGGAAAACTATAGGCTCTACGAGACTATCTTAGCTCTATGACTATCTACCTTAGCTCTACTGCCCTAGGAATGATGCATGGATGGACAATAGATAGACATATCTAGTAGAAAATGAACTAACATCATTTTTATACAATCCTATAAGGGGGGGGGTAATGCGAAAATTGCCTCTCAAACAATTGGACTATCTGTTTTGACCTTGTCTACGATTAGCCATGACTTGATATCCACATCTATTCGATTTTAATTGAGATGTACCCACTTAGTGTTACCCATTAAAAGTTACGAGCCTGAGAAAATTTACTTGATATTTGAAATAGAGGGGAAATACCCCCGAAAATTCATGGAATCTCAATGATCACGCCATCAGATTAAGCGTACCAACGAACCCTAGTGTAGATGTTTCAAGCTCCTATATCCGAAAATGCGGAATGTTGCTATTTTTACCAGAAGACAGATCACGGATGCTTGTTTATTTGTATATTTGTTTTTTTTTTTTTGCTGTTTTCCCTATGGATGATCGTATTGAAATAACGGTCCTAGAAAATCGGGAGGGGTGCCTTGAAATGGAAATTCAGTGTTCTAGTGCTCTTTGAAGTGATCAAAAGGTTGGAGGGCAACTTGGCCCCCTCCCAGGCCCATTTTTTCAAAGGTATCTGATCAAAATTTTCGATTTCCCCCTCCTTAAGACCATGCTCCTTACGCTAAGGTTTGACTGCTAAGTTTTAAGAACGGTTACCAAAACAAAGGGGCCGTTTGATTAGAAAAGGAAGCTTTTTTAAAAATGCTAAAAGCTTTAGCGTAAAGCAAAAGGTATTGAAGAGGGTTCAACCCTTCATGCACGGAATAGTTTCTGTTTGTTTAATGTTTCTCCTTACTTTCAGCTAAAAAAAGACTTTTTTTATTATTATTATTTAATCTCTTATCCATGCTCTACAGCCTATGGCAATAAAGGCCAATCAATTTTAAATAGTCCAATAACACATCTAAAGAAGTTTATAATGGACGAGATAGGGCAATCCACTTAGGTACGGCCGTACCTTAGTACGGTCTCTTAAAGCAATTTTTTTTTACTTCGTTCCCACTGTTCTTGTGTTAAAGTATTTATTCTTAAAATGCCAAGGAAAGAAGGCAAACTTCAGTTTAAAGAATGGAAAATGAGGGGGTAAATGTTGAGGATTAATACCACGTGTAGTGGGATTGTGCGGTACACGTCCTCTTTCAAGATATACACTTGGTGGCGGAGGGTGGGTGACCCCTCGATTCCTGCTATAAAAGGGGAGCCTTCAACTCTTTCATCCTTATTTATTTTCTTTCAAATGAAGAAAGGCCAGAGCTTAAAAATATCTGAACCACCACTCATGGAAAAAGTTCAAAATGAGGGTATAAAACAACTTTTTGAAGTCGTAGGTAGCCCTTTCCTTGTGTGTCATCCCTTATAATAGTTGTTGCTCCACTATTCGCTAATCTATAATCGTTGCATTCGTTTTGGGTGAATATATGCTTAGGAAGTAGTTTAACGTTGTGTGCTATTACGACCCCTCAGATTGGGAGCCTGATTTTAGTTTCTTATACATATTGGATGTTATTGCATAATTTGCATCAAATTGATATACCCGTGTATTTGGTGAACAAAATGGTTGATCTCAACATTCAATTTATATAAAAGTCAAGGTTTTGTTCGATTTTTGTTTCGCCACATTAGGATATTTATGTCTATGTCTTAATATAATTTGCTTTATCCTATATTTAAGAGGGCAAGGAAAATTAAGTCTTCTTATCAGCGAGATTCGAAAGCGGGGAAATTCACAAATCGTATAAACCCCACGGGGGTGGGTGGCAAAATGTACTTTCAAAAATTCAAGGGCAGGTAAATTTGCCGTTTCTATTTGATTTTCAATGACACTGGTAAACAAGACATTTTGCGGTAAAAATATCTTAAAAAAATGTATTTTTCAAGATCCAACCTCCCAAAAATATATTTCCCAAAATATAGGGGAAGGGCAGTGAACCCCACCTCTCCCCATTGAGATCACTAGACAGACCTGCACATTGTTATCCAATTGCCGTCCAACAGTAGGGAGAACGAGAATAGCGTACGTTCAGTTTTTTTCCAGTGTGTGAAGGAATATTTCAAATAAAAGTCTAAATGAGAAGTCCAACTCTTAATAAAAACATGCATGTACCATCCCAAATTTGGTTCAGGGCCATTTACTTAGGTATTAAAAACATGGTTTAAAAAATCTGTCCTGTTTTTAAAGAAAAAATTAATGACTATTGAACGGCATCTTTTATTGTTAACGGTGCTCGAAATGGAAGCATCGCAACGGCTCTGCTTCTTTTGATTCTTCTGCGAAAATGTGTATTATTTATTACATGAAATATACAAGACTCTGATGATGTAATCATCTAGGATGTAGATACGGCATTTTAATTATGAAGATATTAAATTCACAGACTATGTTTGTTGGATTATTTCAGTTGTTATAGTACCAAGGGCATCAAACAAAAAACGTACCTTCTTGACCCATTCTAGTTCTGTTCCTGGGTGAAAATTACGAATTTCTACGAATTTTTAAGACGTTTCCCTTTGCTTGTTTCAAAATTATGAAGTTTTTAAGGCAGTAATCAATCAATTTATTCAACCAAAAAAATTTTACTACAAAAACTATTAACTATTACACTTTAGACAGTGTCACCACGTTTAATCGTGTAAATGAATAAACAAAACTAAATTAGTTAAATTTGACAATGAATTTCGTCTGTAAAAGCTCAAATATTGATAACCTGTTGAATCCCAAAGACAACCACGCCAGTTAAGAAAGGTACGCTCCCTTAACTTACTTCATGCCATTCCTTTTTGCTTACTCTGTGCTGGTTTTTCACCCAAAATTCTTTCCTTTTTTAAATTAGGTATGCGTTACTACCTATGCCAGGAGGATGTTTCATTAAAACAGAATTCCTAATTCTCCCTAATTTTTAAGATGTATATAGTTTTGTAAATTTCCACCGAGGGGTACCCACTTCCCGCCACTTGGTTTACATATGAGAACGCCACGTGTGCTGCCGCACAGTTCCGCTACGCTTGGCACAGTTTCCACCACAAATGGTACCTGCCACCTGGTGTACGTTATATCTGAAAATGGGTGCCCCCTCGGTTTCCACTTTAAGAATTCAACCAACAAGATTTTATTTTCATTTTCCTGTGTACTCTAACAAATTATCCATATAATTTCACGAAATTCAAATAAAGACATTCTTCTTATGACAAGTATGTTTGAAGAACGCTCTTAATATTCTTCACCAAACAGCTCAGAATCATCATAACTAATTAAATCGTTCTGAGTTTTTTTCAACAACCTTAAAATGCGGCACAGTATAAATAATAAATGACATGTTGTGATTGTTTTTTGTCTTTGAGCTCCCGGAAAGATGTCTTAATTCACTGCTTTGTATTCACCTCACCTTTTTAAAGGAAGCCAAAGTATAATCAGTTCCACAAAAGTGGCAGTAAAAAAGATTGAGTGTGGGTTATGTCATGCATAATGTCAACCAAAGAGGTCGTGAGTTTCAGACAAGGTTTGAAAAGAATCTAACAAGACAGTTATCTTTTTTAGCTGCTTCTGCAGAGAAAAAAATTTATGTAGGCAAGAACATACTCAAGAGGGTGCTGGACTTCCTCCCCATATTATATATATTTTTTTAATTTCTGGAGATTTATTTGACGTTAAGTAACTATTACAGTAACTATTACTGTATGTAAACATTGGTCAAAGTTTGTAACTTGCAGCCCCTCCCCCAGGGACTGTGGGGGGTAAGTCATCCCCAAAGACATAGTTATTATGGTTTTCGACTATGCGAAACAAAATGGCTATCTCAAAATTTTGATCCGTTGACTTTGGGAAAAAAATGAGCGTGGGAGGGGGCCTAGGTGCCCTCCAAATTTTTTGGTCACTTAAAAAGGGCACTAGAACTTTTTATTTCCGTTAGAATGGGCCCTCTTGCAACACTCTAGGACCACTTGGTCGATACAATGACCCCTGGGAAAAAAAAACAAATAAACACGCACCCGTGATTTGTCTTCTGGCAAAAAATACGAAGTTCCACATTTTTGTAGATTGGACCTTGAAATTTTTTCTGTAGGGTTCTCTGATACGCTGAATGCGATGGTGCGATTTTTGTTAAGATCCTGTGACTTTTAGGGGGTGTTACCCCCTATTTTCCAAAATAATATAAAATATTTATATTTAAAATATTTGAAATATTTTAATATTTATTTAATATATAATATTTAAAATATTTTAAAATATTTAAAATAAAAAAAAAAAATTTTTTTTAGCTGAAAGTAAGGAGCGACATTAAAACTTAAAACGAACAGTAATTACTCCGTATATGAAATGGGTTGTCCCCTCCGCAATCCCTCGCTCTTTGCGCTAAAGTTTTTAATTGTTTTAAAAAGTAGAATTGTGGCAAAGAGTCAAACTTTAGCGTAAAGAGCAAGGGATTGCGGAGAGGGAGAAAGTAGGGAGAAAATTCTCCCTATTTTCTTAAATAAGGGAAATTTTCTCAGGCTCGTAACTTTTGATGACAAAGACTAAATTTGATGAAACTTATATATTTAAAATCAGCATAAAAATCCGATTCTTTTGATATATCTTTTAGCATCGAAATTCCGTTTTTTAGAGTTTCGTTTACTATTGAGCCGGGTCGCTCCTTACTACAGTTCGTTACCACGAAAAAGCTGAAAAGCTGCCAAAACACAAGTTATGCTGCTAAAGTGTCGATGGCTTTTGAAATTCTATTTAATTCTGCTACTGGCAGCTTTGGAACTTTGCTCATACCTGCGGAGGACCTGCTTTGCGTTTGGCCCTAGTTGGTTGGGTAAAAAGGATGATCTTGACAATCTGCCATCCTTCAACCGCAGAATATTTTCTAGCCATCTCAACCTTTCTCTCATTGATGCATTAGAAATTGGGATAGAACCATACTTTTCGTACAGCTTAAAGTTGTAAATACAGTCAGTCAGGCGGTTACCCATAATAATCCGTAGAAATTTGCTCTGAAAAAAATAGCAAATCCTTCTCCCTCCACGAGCGTTTCATATTGTATTTGACCGAAAGGATGTTTCAGAATAGTATTTGACCGCTGTCATCACTGTAGCTTCTAATATTCCGATCTTGGTTCGCAGACTTATGTTCATATTCTACCGTTTCCAGCTGCCGTTTCCAGCAATGGATCTCCCGGGCTTTTTCCTCACATTTCATCTCTCTTCAGTCACTATTTGTCCTTACCAGGCGGAAACCGGATTTCCTATTTCATCTAATTTCCCTTATTTATAATGGTAGTTGGGGAATTTCAAACGGCGAAAAATATTTCTTTTTTAATTCTACATGGAATATTGAACCCACGATGACTTCTCATCGAGATATAAAAAGGCACTTACAAACAAGTCAGGAACATGTAAAGATGTGTGGATCCGAAAACCCCTAAAATTTTTGGCACTTCTCATTCGCATTCTAAAATGAAAAGTGTTGGTTTAACTATTGGTTGCCCCTTGAAAATGAATTCTACGTACGTGCCTGTCATAAATGGTTTCCGATTTTGGCCCAATATTATCCGGATTTTTAGAAAAACATCTCGCAACTACTGGTAATCTTCACACTTGATTGTTTTTTTCTTTTCTTCATGGTTTTTTTTTCTGAAAAAATCTATGGCATCGGGCCGGGACCTGATATGCGAAAAGTCAACTAATCACTTACCTCTCCTCCCTACAATTATTTCTGTTGAATTTTCTTTTGTCGGTTTCAATAGAGTTTTTTAAGGATAAAATCCGTCGGGAAAGAATTATGAATGGAGGCTCAACGTCTTACAATTACTAAGCTATTCTTCAGGTACTCAGTAGGGGATGTCTCCTCCTGCAGATTATCCAAACAATTTGTCTTCCTCTTAGAATGCGATTTTTGGGAACAACCTCTTGCACTTTTAATCCTAGGGCGTCTTTGTAAGAGGGAAATATATTTTATCCCAAACTCTTAAAACCGTTTTTGAAGGATTTCAATTTGTCCGTTCATTTTCCAGTACCTTTGGCTGTACACAAAGGGATAATAAAATTCTCAAGTAGGAATGAAACGAACAACTCCTGATCTATTGACGTTAAGGGTCTTTGGGTTGTAGCTGGCTTAATAAATTATGGCAAAGATCTGTTAGAAGTAAAAAGTCTGAGAGTTTTCTTTACGCTTCATTTGTGGGCTTTGTGTGCCATCCTTTAACTGCTTTCAATTTTTGTCAAGCAGTCTTTATGCTCTTTCCTCAAACTGTCCTCACATAGTCAGTCAGTCATTAATTCCAAGCTTAGATACCGCGCAACAAAATGACTCCACTAAGGGTTGAAAATATAAATAATAGTGGTTTCATTCAAGGCCTCTTTGAATGTCACAGTTTGTGACCAGTGCTTACGGAAGGGACGTTTTAGTTTTTCAGAAGCCACCCTCAACACAGTTAGACATATTAACAGTTAGACCTATCGTCTGTAGGGATATACTTAAATCAATCAAAGGCAAAGCTACCGTTCCCACCTGCTGCTTTAAACCCTTTTTTTGAAAATACCTGCTCAGGTCTTTGGGTACAGACAGGTTAATACTATGTCTCTTTCTGTATTGCAAAGAAAGATGGTTAACACATTTTTACTAAGTTACATCTCTAAAACTTTGAGCCCGCAAAATCATGAGCGTTACAAAACTTTCTATTTTGGAGTAGGGTCTAAAACACTGGGAGAGATTTGCAAAAACATATTTGTTCACAATTTTATAGATTAAAGAGGGGAGGGGGGTTGTTCTTTTCAAGCCAGTCCATCGTAAGCTCAGAAATCCTAAAAACCTACTTCCTCGAAAAATGAAACACTTTGATTAGCCCGTCATAGTTTATCGGTTTATACGTTGCAGTGATATTATAGAATCTACAATTTTTATGAAATCCCAACCAGATTAATTAAATCAGTAACAATTGTCTTAAGTCTTGATTAAAAATAAAACTTTCGGAATCTGATCAAATCACTGATTTTATCGTATGCGCGATTTTTTTGATTTTTTTTTTTCATTGAATCTCCAGCAATTTTTTGATAATATGGAGAGAAAGTGGTATTCATGAGAAAAAAATAAGTCACAAAGAGGCTACAGGAATTTTTTTTATGGGTCCAATAATCAGTATCTTTGGAAAAAGATGCAATAATAAAAGAAACAAGTTTATATCGATAATTTCAATAAGAAGTGCCCAGATATTCAAGAAACTTTAGTATTTTGGGAGGGGGGGGCTTCCTCCTGTGTACGTCTCTGAAGATAATACTTCGTCATTGGCACATTTAAAGGTAATATCTGATAATACGTCGTAACAACTGGCATTTTTCCAATGCGGAAATAATTGTGGAAAACTGTTTCAAGATTTTCTCAAGGGGAGGATCAGTAGGCCACTGTGGATCATGAGACTCGAGGTGTGATTACACATATACTACTATGATAATCCTCCCTATGAGAACAGCTTAGCAACGGATTTTTTACTTTCTTGTCAGAGGATGAATTATTAGCAAAATAATAAAATATTCATCGCTACCTCATGCGGTAGGAAAAAAAAAAGATTAAATTAGCTGTTGCAGTTAAGGCAGGATCACAAACACTAAAAAATATTATGTAACGTGGGTCCTGCTGGGACCCAAGTGTATTTTTTCCCCTTTTTTTTCAAAGGAACACATTACAAATATAACAATTAGATATTTATCGCTGCCTCAGCTGGAAGGAATGCAAGATCAAGGAAAAATTGGTTTTCGCATTTACGACATGATCGCAAAAAAAAACAAAAAAAAAAAAAAAAAAAAGAAAGGTGTATCAAGCGATGTCTGGCCGAAATCCCATGGGCATTTAATTTTTCTCCTTTTTTTGAAGGAAAGCATTATAAGCACAACACTCACATATTAGTCGTTAACTCCTCTAGGAGGAATGAAGAATTAAGGTTAAATTAGTGGTAACAGTTACAGTAGGACTACAAAATGCATCCTCTGGGAACCTCCCAGGTCGAAAAGGTCAATAGAAATATTTTACGGGTTATATAGCTGTCTCTACTGCCTATGAAGACCTTTTTTCCTATGTTTCTGAATTACCTATGGCTGCAATGAAGACGCTATTTGTGAAATAGAATTCCTATCTTCTCAAACGTATTTGCATGCTATAGCCTATATAATTCCTTTTATCTTTGGGAGTCTCATCTGAAGCTTAAATTTCTTTCTATCTTATAGTACTTTGGCTTTGCTTCTCTGCATACAAATAACTACTTTCTTCATATTAAAGCTCTCATAATTACCCAAGGAGGCCAAATAAGCTATAGAGTGCAAATTTTACTCAATTAGCTCTATTACGTATAATTTTCTTTGCTTTGTTTTGCTTTAGAATGGAGGCAATTTCTGCGTACTTTGTCTTATCCTCAAGGAAAATAAAATCATGTGAGAGGGACATCTACCATTGTTTAGAATGAAATTCGCGCTTATTGCTACTGTGTTGTGTATGATAAAAACTGCAATTATATTAAACCACTTCAATACTATTAGCCTATGTATTTCTTTTCAGCGAAGGATTTTTTTTAAATACAAGTCTGCTCAACCTATATCATCCTCTTGCAAGGATCAGAATCATACTAAGTGATCCGAAAGTACTCAGATTAAATAATCCTTTCGGGTACCCGCTGTATGCTATTTTGTTATATACCCTCTCTTTCAAAAAAGGGGGAGTGCGATGCTGATAAAAATTAAACCATCACATTTATCAGATCTGGGACCTGTTAGCGGAGATTTCAATTATTCTTTTTCATCCCAGTTGTCCGTTATATTTAAGTTTATATTTAGACAAACTTAAAAAAGGCACCGCCTCAAGATATAAGTAAATGGGGGAAAAGTGGATGCTATGGCTGAAACTACCCTTGTGTTGAACTTGTGTTGCACACTAGCTTTACCACACGTATCATCAAGACGAGAGTTTTATACCAAGTTGGGTGGGGTACACACACAAAAAAAACAAAAAAAAAAAAAAAAAAACAGACGAGTTCCCTGGATATTACATGAAATTACGAAGGGAAAATATTGAGTTTAGCAGAATGTACTGGGTTTTAAGACCTTCCTCCCTTCCTTCCATGTGTTTGTATCCATTCCAAGTCCTTTCATCTATTTATCTTGGTAGTGAATAACTATGCCCTGTCTGAAGTGATGATCTTGTTTAAGAGATTATTTCCAAGGGTGTCGATTCGCAAAAATTTAGGGGGAGTCCAAAATGTAATTTTCAATATCTTGGCGAGATAATTGTCTTATTTATTCGATTTGTTTACTGAATACGAAAAAAGGTATTTTCAAATTTAGAAAGGAAAACAATATAGAAAGTAATTGCCCCTTCTCCATAATTAACGTGCCTGGATATTTCCAGGTAACCTCAATTATTTAGCTTAGACTATTTAAAATATAGGCTGAGAGTTTAATTTGTATTATAGCAGATATAAAAACACATAAAAAGCTATTATCTCCTCTTGGAAGGATTGACAGTTGAAAAAAAAATAGAAGACAAATAGGAAGACAAGGAAGCTCGTTCACAGCTTGATAAGCAGTTAATCTTGCAAGTGTAGACAATGTGGCAGTTTTCACAGTGTGTTTTTTAAACCCAATACAATAAAACTTGGAGATCTTAATCACAAAACTACTTGTTAAATGCACAGTTAGACTTGTCAAAATAAGGTAGTTAGTATTCCTATAAATCTGATGTTGTACGTACCAATAGCTTTAGGACGATCTAAAAAAAAAGGAGAAAATAAAACCTGTATGTGTAATATATCTGTAATAGTTTACATTTTCGTAATAGTTTATAATAGTTAATATCTGTAATAGTTTATATTTTTGTTTATTACGTTAATAAGAGTCAGTCCTTAAAATATAAAATTAAATAGTCCTTAGAATTAGTAGTCCTTAAAATATAAAATAAAGAATTAAAATCAAGTTGCTATCAAGCCATGGCTAATTGAAGAAAAAGCCAAGACCGATAGTCTAAGTAAGAGGCGAAGCTGGTATAAGCCCTTTTCATAATTGTATAAAAATATTCATTCCACTTTTTGATAGACAGTCTATCATCCCTCCATCCTAGGGCAGTTTTTCTTAAGTGTAGTCAGTAGCCAAGAACTTTCCCATGGTGACTAAGGCTTCAGAGAAATTATTTCGTACCACAGTAAACTCACTCTTTTTAGGCTCTAATTTTATTAGCTATTCAACTTTAGGAGGGATTTAGACTTCCTCTTATTACTAATCATGTTATAAACGTAGGGTTTCCTGGATCGCTTACCTCAATGAGGAATTCCAGGCTCTTGGCCGCACCTTTGAAAAATTTTGAACGGTGTACTAGCATTCTATATATTAAAGAGTCTTTACCTCTCTTTCTTCATTCAGAATCATCCGGAAACCATTTACTATGTTAGATGTTTAATTTTTTTTTTTCAAGCAGGCCAGGAACTAAGAACTTTCTCTTTGAAGCAAAGATTTCACAAAAATCCTATTTGTATCCCATTTTCATTAATATTCAAATGCTTCCTCTTATTTTACAAGCTCTTTTTTTCCTCAGACCGAAGGGGAAGAAGATCGAAACCTTTAAGAATGCTATGCAAAGATTTTATATAACTTATTTCTTTAAATAAGGTCCAGAAGCAAAGTAATTTCCAATGAAGTCAAAAACACTCCGTAAAACGCCCACTTCCTACAAATTTCCCCATTTTCCTCGTATTTTAGTAACTTTTCGATCTAAGATATATCCTCTCTCTGGCCTCTCTCTCGACTAATTTACTAATGATTGTATAGAAATAGGGTTTCTCCGAACTCTTTGCCTCAATAGGGAAACTTCCAGTTCTTGGCCTCACCCAAAGAAAAACTAAATCGGCGTATTTGTACTGCATATCTTAAAAGCTCTTCCTGTTCTCCTTCTTTTCAAGATCGTTTGAAAACTCTTCCTAAGCCAGCTGTTTCAATTTTTTGTGTGGTAATAAGCGGGGTCAGGAGCTAGAACTTTCCTTTTGAGGCATAAATTTCAAAAAATCTTGTTTGTGTCCGATTTAAACAATTTTTCCCGTTTCTTCCTCCCTTTTAATAGCTTTTCAACTTCAGGAGCAATATTACGTCTCTGAACCTTCATTACATAGAGTATAGCGTCTGCAGCCGA
Organism: Artemia franciscana; assembly: GCF_032884065.1. Taxonomy (NCBI): domain Eukaryota; kingdom Metazoa; phylum Arthropoda; class Branchiopoda; order Anostraca; family Artemiidae; genus Artemia; species Artemia franciscana. The sequence continues at coordinate 10,066,421 of NC_088867.1, read as the reverse complement.
CATGACTTCAAAATATGCCGTGATTCCAGTCAAAACTGCAATCCAAAAGCCGCGAGGCGGCATTTTTCTCGTATTTTGCTTTAAACAACATTTATTAAAAACTACAGTCTTGTCTTTTTCGTCGTACAAAACTGTCACTGCGTCAGCTGTTCCAGTTTCGCCTTAAATGGGGCCAGGAGCTAAGAACTTCCCCAATGCTATAAAGATATCAGCCAACCCTTCTTGTGCACCATTTTGTTAAATATACCCATTCATTCCTTCAATGTAATTAGCTTTTCAATTTCACAAGACGTGTGACCTCTCTTTAACCCTGAATCGCACTAATAAAAACAAATTGTAAGGAGCAACAATAAAACTCAAAACAAACAAAAATTATTTCGCATACGAAGGGGTTACCCCCTCTTGTATACTTTGCTGTTCACGCTAAAGTTTTTAAGAACTTAAAAAAAAGCTTCCTATTCTTATCAAACGGCCCTTGTGTTTCAGGAGCTCTTCTAGAAAAATTGGGACAAACAGTCTAACGCCTAGTGGACGCTTTCTGGATCGCAAGGGGTGAACTCGGATCATGTACTATAGATATCGGTAGCAGAGCAAGTCCACGGGAAGCAATTACTCGTACTTTCTACTTCCACCCTCTATCTCTGTGCTCTTCTATTATAGGGAAACACTTCTACAATTACCAATAATTTCATATTATCAAATTATTTTGTCTAGTATTTACCTTACCCTGCTGCGGTAGCTCAGCCCTTTCTCCCAAAAAAACGGAAAAAAGACATAAAAATTTAAAAATAAATACTATAGGACATTCTATACCATATTTTTTACTTATATTTTTGAATATAAGGGAATACTCCAAAACCCCTTCTTTTCTACATACATTTTATTTGGCATACTTTCCCTTTGGCTACTTAATTTTCGTATATGGGAATTTTCCAGTGTAATTTTTTGCAGGAGGGAATTTTCTGGAGGAATATTTAGTTGGGGGAATTTTTCAAAGGGAATTTTCCATGGTGGGGAATTTTCCGGGTTGTCAATTATGATCAAGTTTACAGGAAATAACATGTCCCAGAAAAAAGAATAAAAATGGCTATAAAGCTATGCTAAAAGAATCTAAGTTTATCTGACAACTTCAGTTTTGAAATCGCTCATTAGAAGCCATTATTAGCTTTGAATAAATTAATTTTGGCCTTTGAATATATTTTGCTGTAATGACGTGTACTGTTATTCCTAAGAAGGCACATTTTGTTTTCTTAAGTTTTGACCACTCATTTCCTATGAAAGCAGCTGGGATGATATTGTATTACTCTTTTTTTCTTTTTTTGAATAGGAATTATTCAGTTATGCTTATTTTGCTTATGACTAATGAAATTGTCATCTTTATTTATTTGTTTCTTTTTTTCACATTAATTGAGATAAAAAAATATTTTTATTAATTTTGGCTGACCCGGTGTTGTCGGCAGTTTATTCTTATAAACTATTCTTTATAGAACAATTGTAAAGATAGAATTATAAAATTATAAAGATAGAATTATAGAGAAGAATTATAAAGATAGTTTATTCTTTATAGAAGAGTAACGGCTACGTTACTCTTCGTAAACACTAATTACCTTCATAGTCCTAACTTCCAAAATACATTGTCTATACAGTTCTTATGATATGACTTAAGATTGAAAAATTAAAACAGTCCTAGAATCTTTACTTCTGCGAAGTTCAAACAGGATAGATGATGAAACTATATAAAACGAGGAAATTTATCCTGGTACAAATTAAGAACATGTTTTTAATGCTATTCTTGCCTTTTTAGCGACTTACTTAAAAGGTCGTTTTGTAACTGGCTCGTAGGTATCTGCTATTGATTTTTTATTATATTTTTTTTCAGTTTACATAATAACTTATAATAATATTTATCTCCCCTTGTGTTGAAATAGCAAACATGAAATAGCCTATTGCTTTTTTTTCGGCTGAATAGTAAGAGACAAAATTCAGAGAGTCAAGTAGCTAAGCAAGTCAAATATGCCACCATACCCTAGAAATATTTAACGATAATAATAAGCCATGATACCAATGAAACTTCCGTATTTTCTATTCAATATCAATAATTCTTATGAGCTTAAGTTTGTTCTTTACTATAGAATGGTAAAAATAACATTTGCCTCTACAGTGTTATTGAAAAAGACAGTTTTCCGTGAACAATTGATTCTTGTAATTGTCATGCTTCTACCCGCAAATGCAGTTTTTTTTTTGTCGAAATTGATTCTATTTTAAAATCTACTTTATTTTTAATTACAAAAGGCACTAGATGTAGCAATATCCTTTGAAATGAGCCATTATACAGCTCTCTATTATTTTCCAGTGCCCAGCTAGCTGAGGAGAAAAAAAAACGGAAAGAAAAGAAGATTACGTATATACAGAATATCGTGGTTGCAGCCACATTTCTCTTGATTTTTAAGCCAATATAATTTCCTTGTTGTACAAGTCAAGAGATTGTAAAATCTCTATACAAGGCTTTCGGACAAGGCAGTTCTAATAGCGTACTTCTTGTTTTGATCTCACTCTATTTTAGGAGTTATGGGTTATTTTAGCTTTTACTATGGGGTGTGATCGTCTCTTACTATAATACTAGCTACCGCTGCAACCCAGATTTGTTAGGTCATTTAGAGTCGAATTTGTGTATACAGCATTGAGTGAATACTAAAGCCTTTTCTGTACAGCTACCAAGTGCTCAAGCAGATGATGACAGGGGAAATTTTGGGGAAGAACTAAAACGTGAAATATTTTGTAACATTCTTGGAACACATGCCACTTTTTGGGCATATACAGATTTTTTTTTTAAACCTTATCCCCTTTTGCAGATTCTTTACCAGCTTGCCGCCTCTCCTAGAAAAAAAAACTTAACAGGTGAATTTAACAGGTTCTATAATTTTCAGTTTACCTAGCGAAAACCTTGTCAGTTTCTAGCAAGGGGTTTGATTCATTTCAGCACAGAAACAATATTCCTACTATATAATTTACCTATATTTAAAGCACCGCTAGCTATTTCATTATTTAATTTATTTTAGCTCACCAAGGTAATCAAAATGATTATCTAGTTCAGTTCAAATTAAATCAGGCTGAATCGTCCGCAAGAAATTTTACGGGGGGATTTTCATCGAGGATGGAACTGTTCGAAGGGAATTTTATGGGAGGGTTATTTCACCTAGGAGTTTACCGTGACAGGGGAGGGGATCTTTCAGGGAGTGTAAGCCAGATTTATCGACATTGTTTGAAAAAAAAAAACAGAAATAAAATAAAAAGAACAAGTTTTTTAGCTGAAACTAAGGAGCAACATTAAAACTCAAACAAAGAGAAATTATTCCGTATATGAAGGATTACCCCTCCCCCTCAATACCTTGCTCTTTGCGCTAAGGTTTGACTGTTTTTCCCAATTCGTTGGGAAGGGCTCCTGAAACACAAGGGTTGTTGAAATAGAATAGGAAGTTTTTTTTAAAGTGCTAAGACCTTTTGCGTAAAGATCAAAGTTTTGAGGAGGGGGCATATATGGAATAATTTCTCATTGTTTGGAGTTTTAATGTTTCTCCTTATTTTCAATTAAAATAAACTTTTTTGTTTATTTTCAAAGCTAAAACTTGTAGATAATTGTGATTTTTAAAGACAGGTCTTTGAAGATTTAATTTCAGTCAACATTTATGAATTATGATAGTTCCACGATACAATTTAAAATACTTAGGGAAAGCAAAGTAATAATTTTTCGCCAGGGCCTCTTTTCAAGGAGGAGGAGGAGGTAAAAAGTAGGCTGAAAGATAATATAAGAATTTCTAGTCTTTAAAAAAAGAGGGGACTCACTAGGTTCGCACAGGAATTTTACCGGAGGAAGGGAGGGGCCAATAATAATAAAAAAAAATAATTTCGTAACTTAAACAAGAGGTGGTCAAAAATTCAGGAAAATTGGGGTTTCGGGGGTAGGTCTGAGTACACCTCCAGCTTACCCCTCTGGAGTCTACAGCCTTGTGAATTACTCTTTCCAGGATTATCAGATTACAAGTTACCAGATTGGTAAAGAATTGGTTAGTAGTTCTGTGCTGGTACTACATACATCCTGAAATATATCTTATTCCTTTCTAGTGCGACCACTAACCACAAAAATTTTAAGCAGCCGACAGCCCCTAACCGCAGGGCGCCGATACGATATCACATGTCAGGCAGCAGGCTCAAAGCCTCCTGCTGTCATTACGTGGTGGAAAAACGGCGAAATGCTGAGAAGAACTAAAGAAATGGTATGTTGTTTCATCTGTTTAAAACATCTTGTTCTCTATGATGAATAGTGCGAATTATAGCTTTGGCTGTATTCTGAAAAACCCTTAATAAATTTAAAAACATCCTTTGTATCAAACAGTTCGTGGTAACGAACTGTAGTAAGGAGCGACCCGGCTCAATAGTAACCAAAACTCTAAAAAATTGAATTTTGATATCAATAGCTACACCAAAAGAATCGCATTTTAATGCTGATTTTAAATATGTAAGTTTCATCAAGTTTAGTCTTACCCATCAAAATTTACGAGCCTGAGAAAATTTGCCTTATTTAAGAAAATAGGGGGAAACACCCCCTAAAAGTCATAGAATCACAACACGAAAATCACGAAAATCACGCCATCAAATTCAGCGTATCAGAGAACCCTACTGTAGAAGTTTCAAGCTCCTATCTATAAAAATGTGGAATTTTGTATTTTTTGCCAGAAGACAAATCACGGGTGCGTGTTTATTTGTTTGTTTTTTTTTGTTTTTTCTTTCTTTCTTTTTCCCAGGGGCATCGTATCGACCAAGTGGTCCTAGAATGTCGCAAGAGGGCTAATTCTAACGGAAATGAAAAGTTCTAGTGCCCCTTTTAAGTGACCAAAAAAATTGGAGGGCATCTAGACCCCTCCCACGCTCATTTTTCCCAAAGTCAACGGATCAAAATTTTGAGATAGCCATTTTGTTCAGCATAGTCGAAAACCATAATAACTATGTATTTGAGGATGATTTACTCCCCCACAATCCCTGGGGAGGGGCTGCAAGTTACAAACTTTCACCAGTGTTTACATATAGTAATGGTTATTGGGAAGTGTACAGACGTTTTCAGGGGGATTTTATTTTGTTTGGGGGGTGGGGCTGAGGGGAGGGGGCTATGTTGGACGATCTTTCCTTGGAGGAATCTGTCATGGGGGAAGAAAAATTCAAGGAAAAGGGCGCATGATTTTCTAGCATTACTATAAGAAAACTATGAAAAATAAACATGAAAACGTTTTTTCAAATGAAAGGAAGGAGTAGCATTGAAACTTAAAACGAACAGAGATTATTACGCATATGAGGGGTTCTAAAAATACTTTAGCATAAAGAGCGAGGTATTTAGGAGGAGATAAATACCTCGCTCTTTATGCTAAAGTATTTTTAGTAATTTCAACTATTTATTCTACGGCCTTTCTGATTCAGGGGTCATTCTTAAAGAATTGGGACAAAACTTAATATTTAGTGTAAAGAGCGAGGTATTAACGAGGATACAAACCCCTTTGTATACATAATAAAAATATAAGATTATGAAAGTTTGTTACGTAAGTTGCTAATTTATAAGTTACGTATATTTTTTACTAATAAAAACGTTCGTTAAAAATTAAAAGTTCTAGTTGCCTTTTTAAGCAACCGAAAAATTGGAGGGCAACTCTCCACCTCCTTCTCCACCCCTTATTTCTCAAAATCGTCTGATCAAAACTAAGAGAAAGCCATTTAGCCAAAAAAAGAATTAATATACAAATTTCATTTTAATAATTTATGTGCGGAGAGCCAAAACCAAACATGCATTAATTCAAAAACGTTCAGAAATTAAATAAAAAAAATAACTAATTTTTTTAGCTGAAAGTAAGGAGCGACATTAAAACTTAAAACGAACAGAAATTACTCCGTATATAAAATGGGTTGTCCCCTCCGCAATCCCTCGCTCTTTACGCTAAAGTTTGACTCTTTGCCACAATTCTACTTTTTAAAAGAATTAAAAAATTAGTTTTTTTTTTTATTTATTGTACGTAGGGTTGCCAGCAACGCCTAAAGAAACTGACCGAATTAGTAGACTCAACGTTTTCATTTTAATAGTAATAGATTTTACAAAATTATGTCCTAGTGCAATATAAAAATTTGGAAATTGCAAATTGACATATTTGAAGAAAGTTTTGCTCAAAATGAGTTTCATTATCGAGATGCCTGAGAGTACTAGTGTTAATATTATAACTACTAATAATGCACGGTAGCACCAAGCCGCCTGAAGTCAACACGAGTGCGCACGCTCTTCCTCCACCTCAATCTATGGGTGGAAATCGAAACTTTCCACCCTGCTCTGGGAGGACCTGATCTTCGTCCGGCTCTATCCTAGATAATTTCCTAAAAAGCTATTCCTAAATAATGTCTTTAGAAAAAAAAATCACAAATATTCCTCAGACAATCAAAGCACCCACGTTCAGAGCAATACTCGACCACTATCATTATTGTGGCTTAAATTAATACTGCTAGTTGCAAGTCAAAAATGACCAAATCCAAAAAGATAAAGGAAGTAACATAGTAGCCTAATCAATAAAAAAAAATCCTTACGGGGAAATTTTTAATTTCCCTTAATAATTCTAATTAATAAATCCCCTATCAATTATATTAATATGGGAAATTAATAATTTCCCCTATTAATTCTCTAATTCTTAAAAGACTGCTGCAAAAATATTTGACATGACAGGCCTATAGCTCAAGCATTTTGTGTTGGGATATCGAGACCCTATGACCACGTCCAGACGGGATTAAGAGGAATTTTTTGTATTAGAGTCTCTTCGGTGTAAACTTCTTTCTGTTTTCAGAGAAACTATCCAGACATGACCCCCTTACTAAGTGAACCACAAAGCAGCTCATTGTCTGAGGATGCCTTTATTTGTTTCAGAACAAAAAAAAAGGAAAAAAAGAAGCGCGACATTTGAACCCGACTCAGGAATGGTAGTTTTATTTCAATTAATTTTACTGATAAAAATTCGTTGCGTTAAAGAATTTATGGGAATTAAAAAAAGGCCTGAAGCCGAACAAAATAGGCGTCGGATCGAAATGAAAACTTCACCATTAGTATCACCATAGCCAAAACCCTGTTGAGGAGGATAACAGTAGCCTTATTTGACCAAGAAGGGAAATCAGTATTTTGCAAAAAAAACAAAAAAACAGTGATATCTATCTTTTTTCTCCGTTTCTCTGTCGCCCCTAGTGGGGGCTGAAAAATTATAGAGAGATGTTTAAGAACTCATTTTGAAGGAAATTGCTATATCTAGGTGCTTTTCCGAAGCAACAAAACCTATTATGAGCAAAAAAAATAATTTTTTACAAAAACGGCATTTTCATATACAAGATGATATAACACACGAATACCGTCATGTATGGTAGGTTGGTTTAAAGATCGGTTTGGGTATAAGTGAGCGCAATGTGGTTAGTTTTTTTGTGATGTATACTTAACGACACTTCATTATCCGTAGTAAGAATAATTGCTCCTACTACTAATGTACCTAGCTGATAAAAGACTATAAACCAATTTTTTTTTAGGTAGAATTTGCTTAAAAGAGTGGGTTGGGTAATCATGGTCGCGACGTCAGATATAACCTAGTAAAGAGCTAACTTTAGACTAGGGTAGCCTGAAAGCTCAAAAACGCGTTTTGTATTCTTTAAAAGAACTAACAGTACTTGGAAGGTGATATTCAAATATCTAGGACCTATTGGGCTGCAGTCCAGTAGTCTTTCAATACTGTCGGAACACAACGCATTTGAGATTAATAAACATCGTACAAAAAACGCTTTTTAATGAATAAATCTTTAGCAGCTTCATTTAATCCAATCCTCTCTTCTGAAGTAAAAACTCTGGTAAATGTGAAATCAGACATTTTGGAATTCGACCAGCGAGAGCAGTTTTTCTAGCAGTGAATCTTCAAGAAGATTGGTAACAAGAGCAGCAGCACAAGTACCTTTGGCTGGTTCGATAAGGCGATTCGTTTATCAATTATGTGGCCGATACAATCCAACCATTACGTTATACTTTTGTGTCGGTATTGGTTAGTTAGTTAAGATTATGGTCCGGGGACTGGTTTGATATCATTTTCCAGACTTTAGATAAAGTATTTCCGTTCCATGCAGAGTCAGGATGCAGTATTTGGGTCTACCCTGATGCTGCAGTTAGGGTGTACCCTAACGTTAAGGTCTTATGGGAAGTTAGAGACTACCCTAACTTTGTCTGACGATTTCACGTGATGATGCAACGCACTTGATCCAGCTTCTGGAGCCCAGCTCACAAGTTCAGCTCTACTGAAGTTTTTTTCGTCAGGGAAGTAAGCCCTTTCATATTCACAAGTGGAGCTAATTTGTTATTTTTCCTCAAGTTGACAGTTGTGTAAGGAAGGAGGGAGAAAAAACGAGAAATAATAATTATTGCTAGTCCCTTCACAAAAATTTCTACATATTGTTAGTGGATAAGAAACTTTTTTTTTTTTTTTTTTTTTTTTTTTTTTTTTTTTTTTTTTTTTTTTGTGAGTTGCAACATCTTGGACTTAAACAAATTCTGAAAAATATTCTGTTTTAAGAAAAGTTTTAATAAAGCTTTCTTTTTAATGGAACATTTTCTTGCATTGGAGTGCCCTATTAGAACTGAGAAAATCATCCTCTTTCATTGTTGAAGGCAATTTGGAAATCTGCCAAAATGAAGCTCATTCTAGTTCATAATAACTTTTATTCTTCTATTTATTAATTTAAAATTTTCAAAATTGTTCTCTAATGTGATAAAGTTCGCTCAAATTTAGCCAGATTCAAATTAAAAATACTTAAAGGATTAAGACAGATTTCTATATTTTAAATTACAAAAAAAAAAAATCCAAAAAGTATTGCTTTTTTACAATTCAATTAATAAATAAACAGCTCTTATCTTTAATGGAGGGGCCGTCTAATATCAAAAATATGAGCTATGGGCTTTGTACGTCACGTATGGTAGAAATATGCCGCGCGTGGCACACAGTGTGTCGAGCGTGATACAAAGGGGATAAGTTTAGCGGAGGTGTACGAAGCTTAGTTGAACAAGTTGTGCTCAAAGATATACAATAGGTAGCAAAGACCGTGTTAACCCCCCTCCCCCTAAATCTTCATTCTTTCTTGAGGGATTGTGACGAAGTTTCTGAAAATGCTATGAAAAACCAAAGCTTTTTTTTCAGATGCATAGGCAATTAGACTTGAATAGAGTCTGTTAAAAAGTAATTGTATTTGGATATACAGTAGTTTTCCTACTTGTAATATAAAAGACAGGCTTAGAGCATATTCTGCACCTTCAGTCCTGTGTCTGGAAATTTAAATTAGCAAGTTTAAAAAAAAAAATAAAAATATGGGTTTTAATTAAGAAAACGGTTGCATTAAAAAAAAACACTTTTTAACCTTAACAAATTTTAATTTCCGGACTGAAGATAAATAGTGCAAATACAACGAAAACAAAATGTTCTTAGGAAATGTTTTCATTTAAAAAAAAAGAAAAACACCTGTTTTCCAAATACAATTACTTTTTAATTGACTATTACAGTCCAAAAAAGGTTTTGTTATGTGTATTGTCTTAATTAAAATCTGATTCGGTTAAAAGAAAACAGTCCTAATTTATTTTTGCAAATGTCTTTTGTAAAGAAAATATTTATTTTGTTATTAAAATCTTGATTAATCTTGACAACGAAGTCGTCATAAAATCTGATAGAAATAATTAATCAAAATTAGTTGATTGAAAGATTAATTATTCTTGGCTAAAATCGGTGCCGAGAATGTTTTTTTGAAATTTTTTGTATGTAAAACATTGCCTCTAATTCATATAGGAGTAAAAAGTTAGCTTCCCAATTATTGCCTAACTTACCTTTTAAAAATTAAGTCTAAAATTCAGAAAGAGAAAGTTAGTTCACAAGCTCCTTCCTTTAGCTGGCATTCACTGTCTATTAAAGTTAAGTGTATTAACAGGCAGTGTCGGTTGAAACATCAATATCCAGGCACCTCCTCTTCACTAGTGCTTGGTTGCAGTAGGTTAAAGTCAAGTATACAACTAACACAATCTGTGTCTAGAATCTCAAATTATGTAAATTAGTAAACTTTCCTGGCGAGGAAAGCAGAAATAAAAATTTATCATCCTTGCTTAAGAGGGGTACTACACAAGTATGTGTAGCTTGACTTCCATCCTTGTTTAGATTGATGTCTAGCTAAGCACACTAGACGAATGCATGACCAGACAGGCCCTTCAATATGGGTGGGGGGTGGTAGGGAGTCATCTCCCGCTAGGTATTTGGGCCAACTCCCTAATATCTTGGAGAAGATACCTTTTTATTTGGTATTTCCATTAAAAAGTGATAAAACAACCAAATTTTCCCTACCCTGATATTTTGAAAAACACAATTTGTCCCCACCTCCCTAAACTTCTATAGATTGACACCCCTGTTGCCAGATATAAACTTTTAGGCAACGAAGTTTTGCTGGACCTGGATATGAAAAATCAGCAGTTATATAAAATTTACTAAAATTGTTTTGTTGGAGAGGATACTACGGTTTAGAGATGGATGGTAATTTTGTTTTTATTTATTTATTACACGATACTGGAATATATAGCCTACTTTTCATTTGTTTACATTTCATTTAAAGCGTGTTTTACCATTATTGGTATTAATTTTTCTTTTGCCTTGCGTTTTTTGATGGGTCTTTTGGTTTCTTTTTTTCTTTGATTTTCTTTCTTTGTGGTAATTCTCGGTAATATTGGGTTAAAGGTTATGTAATTCATTTAACTATTTGCACCAAATGTCAAGACTTTTTACGTCTTCTTATCATAATTTTGTAATTGTTGTCTGTTATAAATTGATCTAGTCTGATTTTATTCCCATCCGAGGAAAAAAAAAAGTCGAATCACATGGGTGAATGTTTCGTTCGTTTAATTTCGATCAGATTTGAAATTTTGTTTCTTAGACTGCTAAATCGTTTTCAAGATAGTTAAAAACTCCCGTGTTTACACTGCACTGAAAATATTGTACTTCTAACTCTTATTTATATGTGTTTATAATGCCTAGAAAGTCGAATTTCGAAAAATTTAGCTTTCAATCAGACAGAGGAACAAAATTTCGGTTGCTTTACCTTAGCTTGGTTGTTTTGCTTGACAGTATGTAACATCCTCTTTCAGGACAAGGTACTAGACACACCTTATATTCGATCAGCATGGAGCTTAAAAAATCACTTTGTTAGTTGACAAATACTTTGTATTCAAAGGTAGAAGAAATTCGTCTTCATCATAAGCAGCGTATATTGATTTATATTTGTCAACAAGATTTATAAATCCTGTCAGATTTTAAATATATTGTTGTTTCTTCTTTGGTGATTCTTGTCTATCTGGCTCTTTACTTTATTTGTTCTGAATATCGCTTTCCATCAGAAGTTTCAGCTTGGAACAGCGTCAGAACTTTGTTTCTGTAAGTGGAACATACTATTCAATCAACACTGGGCTTAAGAAAGCATTCCTCAGTTCGTCGATTACTCCTTTTGTTTTCAAAAGTAGATGAGTGTCTTTTTCATCATTAGCAGTTTATCTTCATTTATACTTGTCAATGAGTGAGATAGCTCCTGTCAGATTTCAAGTATTTTAGTGTTTCTTCTTTCGTGACTCTTTTATTTATTTGTTTTGCTGTCTGTAGGCAGAACCCGCGTTTCATCATAATAGCCAAGCACTTATTACCCGGCTGTTTTGATTCAAGCTAGAGATACAAAAGACTTTTAGGAACGTTTTTAAAAATGAGTGTAGACATCAAGATTAGCAAATTTACAACTGAACATTACGACTAGAGATACTGTCTATTTTTTGGAGGATTCTACAAGCGCTAAGAATTTTCTTATTCTTCTATTCTTCTATATTCTTCTTATTCTTCTATTCATTAGTTCCCTTATTCAGGGAACTAATGACGGAAAAACCATTTCTTTAGGCATGCAAAAGAAACAGCTTTTAACCCTCTAGAGACTTCTTAGATACTTCAGAAAGGGCATAATTTAAATGTGTCTCTGTTGCTGACTTAAGAAGGCGTCTTTGACAAAGGTACTAAGTGCATGAAAGTGAACGCAAAGGTAAAAAGATGGTCTATTTTTGCCAAAATAAATGACAATATTAATGATACTGTACATCAAATTGAAAGAAAAGAAAATCCTTGGAAACAAATGAAGAAAAAGATATGATATTCCAAAATATAACTGACAGTGTCGGGAAATGGGAGCCAGCCAGTAGGCAATCTGCAAGGTAGTCAGTGTTATCCCATATAGATACAGTCAGTATGCTTCATCTAATGGTGTGACTATCTCCAGGTGTAGTAGTTTTGTCTCATGGATCTGGGATCGAGTTGGAATTTTCCATATTTTCGTTTGTTTCAGGAAAGTGTAAGGGATTCTAAAATGTTGAGGAAAGGAGATGTGGAGGAAACCGTAGACTAAAAAGACACTCCCGTAAAATCAACGATAACTTACCATGTGAGAATCCCGATAAGCCACAAAACATAATCTACCTCCCATATATCCCAAAAATCACTAGGAAACTTAAAAAAGTATGCACACAAAATAATCTGTATGTTGTATTTACCAATAATTTGAAAATCATAAATCTCCTAAATTCTGGTAAACATAAAACTCCAGTCACTCGCCAAAGAGGTGTCTATCAAATACCATGCGACTGTGGCAAATTCTATGTAGGGATAACCCACCAGAAACTCGAGAAACGCCTACAACAGCATAAGGATGATATCACCAAAGCTCTGAATTCTAATTTTACTTCTGTTTTATTTTTATTCTGCTTTAAGCAGCCATGTTTTTGAAAATCCTAGCCACAAAATACTTTTTGAAGAATCCGCCATTATTAGCAATGACCTAGGCATAAAGCAAGTAGTTCAAGAAGCAATTGAAATCGGACTTAAGATTAATAATAATATTTCCTTAAATAGAGACTTGGGAGAATATTCACTAAATGCTCTATACACAAATTTAATTTAAAATGACCACACGAAATATTATAAAAAACCAATAGATATTAACACAGAACCTGTCACAAATAGACTTATGAGATCAGCAGCCAAAAATGCAAGGCTGGCATTAAAAACGTGTTTTTAAATCATTATCTTTCATTTCAATGAATTGCCTCGTTTCATCACAATTTATTTATCAGTCTTGGTTGAACTTCGCTGAGGTAAGGATGCTGGGACTGTTCTGAAAAACTTTTTATTGTACTTTTATTGATTTTATCCTGTTGTAAGTTGTTTCTTCTTATATCTTAAATCATTATCTTTCATTTCAATGAATTGCCTCGTTTCATCACAATTTATTTATCAGTCTTGGTTGAACTTCGCTGAGGTAAGGATGCTGGGACTGTTCTGAAAAACTTTTTATTGTACTTTTATTGATTTTATCCTGTTGTAAGTTGTTTCTTCTTATATCTTTTTGTGTTGCTGAGGACGGCCCTTAGACATAGGGCCGAAATATTCATTCTAATTTGTTTCTCATTGTCTTGAGAAATTCCCTATTTTTCTTCTTGTTTTTGGTGTTTGTGGGAACAGAAGAAACTTTAAAAAACGTTTGTAAAAATGTGTTTATCCGTATTTTTCTATGTTTTTACAAGCCTGATAAACATTTCGGGGGAGGGACTTTAAACTCCTTAATGATGTCCCCCTGGATACGGCCCTGATCGTCCGAAAGGATTTTTTTTTGACGGTTTGATTATAAAGTCGTATGACTCAGAACTCTGATATTTCAGAAATAATTTATCTGTTAATCATAGTTGCTGTGTAAGATGAAACCTAGTTAAGAATGAACTGTAGCCCATAGTAACCGAAAGTTGAAAAATGTGTTTGTATAAAAAAAAATGTCAAGTGAGGAGTAATCGCCATTTGAAGGCATATTTTCAAATCGATTAATTGTGGATCCCGCACTGTTTTTTTTTTTTTTTTTTTTTTTTTTTTTTTTTTTTTTTTTTTTTTTTTTTTTTTTTGACTGTGTTAGCTTATGCAAGGTACCTCGTAACAGAGGTGGATTTATCATCTCCCTTTCTAGCTATCAATGTTTAAGGAACCTCATTTATAGGAAGAGCGTTTAATAAAGTATAAAAACTTTCAAATTTTCATGAGTCAAATTCCATTGATAAGTTGTTTCAGCATCCTTAAATCTTAACATGTTAATGTAATATTCCAATAGCGCTCTAAGCTTACTGAAAAAGACCTTTTCAGACTTGAGTAATAACATCAATAAAGTAGCTATCGCAACAAAAAGGAAAGACACGCAATATTTAAGCTATTAAAATCCTATGGTCAAAACTGGTACCTATAAAACATTTGTGCTTTTTTTACTGTTAGTTACAGTTGGGTGATTATGAATTCATACTTACTGAATCAACGAAGCTCTGTGATAGTTAAAGTCCACAAAATAGAACCGTGTCTTCTTGATCTCGGCCCATCTTGGCTTTGGTTCAAGGCGACTCTCGTCCCAATACCATTTTTAAATTTTGTCCTTTTCCTAAAATTAATTTAATACATGGGGGTGCTCCCATAACTTGAAATTGCTCTAATTTTTCGGGTGATATTTAAAGCAATAACATTTATAAGCAATATTTATTATAATATTTTACAATATATATAATATATATTATAAAATATTAATATTTATATATATTATATATATATACTAGCTGTTGGGGTGGCGCTTCGCGCCACCCCAACACCTAGTTGGTGGGGGCGCTTCGCGCCCCCCCCCAAGCCCCCCCGCGCGCGTAAGTCGTTACGCGCCATATTAGTTACGCGCCATTGTAGTTGTGTCCCTATGTCCCACCTGTGAATATAGATAGATATATTATATATATGTTTTTAACTACGTAAAACTTGCGAATATACAACATTCTTTGCTGTCCCATTGTCTGTGCATATAAATAGATTGTCAGGTTTACCGACTCTTGAACATGCAACATATAATGGTCCATGGGAAAACAATCCGTATTCAGATCTATACCTCATGATTCTAATGATTACCCTTGAGCTTTGTTGATGGTGATTGCTAATCGAACATTCCCTGTCCCGGTGTCCCGGTCGTCATTTATATCCCCCTGTGCCCCCCGGCGTCCCCGTTGTAGTTGTGTCCCTGTGTCCCGGTCGTCATTTATATTTTTTACTTATGTCCTGGTCATTATGGCTTATGTATGGTCATTTATGTTCCCTGTGTCCCGGTCGTCATTTGTATCCCGGTGTCCCGGTCTGTATATACATTCGTTTTTTAGTTTTGTTTTTCTCCTTTATTTTTTTCCTTTTTTATTTTTTTTCTTTTTTAGTTTATTTAGATTTTTAGATTTTTTAGTTTTTTTATTAGTTTTTAGTTTTTTTTTTTCTTTTTAGTTTTTTTGTAGTCTTTACCTTCTTTTTAGTTTTTTTAGTTTTTTTTTTTACTTATGTCCTGGTCGTCATTTATACTCCCTGTGTCCCGGTGCTTTGTTGATTGCTAATCGAACATTCCTTTTGTCCCGGTCGCTTTCTCTTTGAGTGTCGTCATACCTGGTTGGTGGGGGCGCTTCGCGCCCCCCCAAGCCCCCCCGCGCGCGTAAGTCGTTACGCGCCATATTAGTTACGCGCCATTGTAGTTGTGTCCCTATGTCCCACCTGTGAATATAGATAGATATATTATATATATGTTTTTAACTACGTAAAACTTGCGAATATACAACATTCTTTGCTGTCCCATTGTCTGTGCATATAAATAGATTGTCAGGTTTACCGACTCTTGAACATGCAACATATAATGGTCCATGGGAAAACAATCCGTATTCAGATCTATACCTCATGATTCTAATGATTACCCTTGAGCTTTGTTGATGGTGATTGCTAATCGAACATTCCCTGTCCCGGTGTCCCGGTCGTCATTTATATCCCCCTGTGCCCCCCGGCGTCCCCGTTGTAGTTGTGTCCCTGTGTCCCGGTCGTCATTTATGTTTTTTACTTATGTCCTGATCATTATGGCTTATGTATGGTCATTTATATTCCCTGTGTCCCGGTCGTCATTTGTATCCCGGTGTCCCGGTCTGTATATACATTCGTTTTTTAGTTTTGTTTTTCTCCTTTATTTTTTTCCTTTTTTCTTTTTTAGTTTATTTAGATTTTTAGATTTTTTAGTTTTTTATTAGTTTTTAGGTTTTTTTTTCTTTTTAGTTTTTTTGTAGTTTTTACCTTCTTTTTAGTTTTTTTAGTTTTTTTTTTACTTATGTCCTGGTCGTCATTTATACTCCGTGTCCCGGTGCTTTGTTGATTGCTAATCGAACATTCCTTTTGTCCCGGTCGCTTTCTCTTTGAGTGTCGTCATTTATTTTTTTCTTTTTTAGTTCTTACCTTTTTTAGTTTTTTTTTAGTTTTTTATTGGTTTTTACCTTTTTTTTTATAGCTTTTTTAGTTTTTTTTCGTTTTTTCTTTTTACTTTTTTTTTAGTTTTTATCTTTTTTATTTTTTTTTTATTTTTATTCTTGATTTTATTAGTTTTCTTTTTCTCTTCTATTTTTCAGTTTTTTCCTTTTTTTTAGTTTTTTTTTTTAGTTTTTAGTTTTTTTTAGTTTTTTACCTTTTTTTAGTTTTTTTTAGTTTTTTTAGTTTTTTAGCCTTTTTATTTTTTTTATTAGTTTTTAGTTTTTTTGTAGTTTTTGCCTTTTTTTAGTTTTTTCAGTTTTTTTTTAGTTTTTAGTTTTTTACCTTTTTTAGCCTAAAATTTTATTAGTTTTCTTTTTCTCTTCTATTTTTCAGTTTTTTCCTTTTTTTTAGTTTTTTTTTTAGTTTTTAGTTTTTTTTAGTTTTTTACCTTTTTTTAGTTTTTTTAGTTTTTTAGCCTTTTTATTTTTTTTTATTAGTTTTTAGTTTTTTTGTAGTTTTTGCCTTTTTTTAGTTTTTTCCATGACGTCACCTGATCCATCCACACATCCACAGACAGACAACTTATTTTTATATATATAGATATATATATATATATATATATATATATATATATATATATATATATATATATATAATATATGAAATAATATAAAATATTATATTTTATAAGTATTTATAAGCAATAATCAATAATATCTAAAGCCACAACGACTCATAGTTGAACTGATTTTTTTTTTTTTTTTTTTTTTTTTTTTTTTTTTTTTTTATGCTGAAATTAAACCTACGGAAGATTTTGTACGGAAGATAATACCTATTGATAGCCAATTTTCACTAGACAATTTTTCCTTGAAATAGAATGCCATGATCTTAGAAAAATCTGTATTCCTTTAACCTTTTGAACTCCCGCTAAACAAACGACATCCTTTTCAGATCTATGACGACGGAAATGTCACAACCAGTCAGCTAACGTTCATTCCAACAATATCGGATGACGGAAAAGCGCTACAGTGTCATGCCGAAAATACAGCTTTGACTGACTCCAGTCTCAAAGATTCCTGGATAATTGATGTACTGTGTGAGTAGCCAGCCCTTAAATGACTTGTTTCTGTTCCCAGAATATTCCTTGGAGAAAGGAAGAATCTTCCTTCCTATGTTTTATGTTCTTTCAATTCATCAATGTCAAATATTTCAAGGTGCCAAAGACAGTGAAAATAATATCCAATTGTTTGAATTAGTTAAGTTGAAAACGACGCAAACTTATATATCTTTAAAACATTAGAGAAACCTGGCAAAAATGAAAAATAAATCCAACTACAGTTATGTATTTTTGGTACTAGCGGTGCCAAGTTAATAAAAAGGAGAAGGGGGGGGGGGGAATCAACAGGGAAAAAACTTTAAAAAAATATGGCACCGAATAAAAAAAGGGCAGTATTCCTTAGATTTCATAGTTGTCTTTGAGGATCAATAGGTGGTTAAATTTTGATATTGACGGAAGAAAGTGATGTTAACTCGAACTAATTAATTTTGCTTATTTACCTTCCCACTTCAATGTGGCAACTCTGGTTAAACTGTGATACTACCCTGAAAACTTCTATCTTTACGCAATAATTAACGTCTTGGAAATTGCATCATGGATGGCAAACAGATCTAAGACGATTTCAGGGAACAAGAAATATTTTTGTGTCCTTTATACTTAACCGAATCTTTTTTCTTCGGGGTAGCCTAATATCTGGGGTATTTTTACGCATCAATGTGTGCTGTCACCAAATTTTCTATAGTTGATTTACACCAGGCGCGCAAGTAGGGAGTTGTACGTTTCTTCGGGGGTGTGGGCAAAAATTTTAAAAAAGATTTATATTTTAAAGTTAGATAAAAACCTAAGAAATCTGAAAAAACTTGGGATTATGGGGGGGGGGGTCGGAGAATAATAAAAACCAAATTTGTCTGATAATTTGAATAATAAATGCCAAGAAGTTTGGAAAATCTTAGGACTTGGAGGGTCCAGACCCTGAGACCCTCCCTCCCACAAGTCAGTGTTAAGTAAATTTTTAGGTTTCATTTTTTTTCAAGGAAAACTCAATTAATTCACCAAGTAAATTATCCCTCAAGCTTATTTTGAAACTCCATAAAGTCTTCTTAGTCGAAATATTTTTGACATTCATTTTTTGCTTCATCGGGGTCTTTTCAAGAAATATATGGTGCCCATCACGGGTATTTAACGGATTGATTCAAAGGTCACTGATACGTTTGCAATTCGGTTCAGCTATACAGAATCTCCTGAGAGATTAACCCAGACGAAGGCACCCAATGAAGTTTTGCAAGGATTTTTTTCTGCCAGATGTTATTTTTGTTAAATTGTAGTTGTTAAAATGTTATTATTTATTTTGTTAAATTCATCCTAAATGATAAATATTTTCACACTTGATTCTTATCTTTCGGTCTTACTGATTGATCACCCCAGCTCCTCTACCTGTGAGCACCCCTACTAGTCCTCGTTTCCAACGAAATGCTTTACGTTTTTTTTTCTCATTAAAAGCTTCTGTCAGTGATCACTACAAAAAGCGTCACTTTTATCAGATACCTACAAACGAAGCCCTGACTTGGATATAAAGGGATTTTTCACAAGTAAATACAGTTTGCCAGTATATATTATTTCATAAATTCCCCTCTCCTGAAATAAGTCCATTTATGCTTTTTTGACACCTCTTTTCAGTTTCTTCCACCCTCGGCCAACCTTATTATTTTTTGCTATTTTACTTTTAAAAAATCAGTATCTATGCTAGTCTCAACTCATAAATGCATAATATGGGGGAGGGGCTCTGGCTGGTGTGCTTGTTAATTTTAGAGAGATTTTGCCACTTGTTCCATAATTTTCTAAATTTTTTCATTCAGTTCACAGGTTTTTCAAAATTATTTTAAGCTCCCCCCCTCAAAAAACATCACAGCAAACAGCCCCCGCTTCCCTTAGATATTTGTAATGACTTAAATATAGATACTTTTTAGTAACTTGGATTGCTCCCCTTTTCGCTTGTCATTTTTGAAATTCTAATAAAGACTGGCATTAAATGCCTACAGAATAATATAATAATATGCCGTCAGCCTGTGGGGTTGTCTAACATGAAATGACAGGGGCTAATGAGAGGTGCGCCGCTTTAATTATTCACGCATCAGTGATTTGAAAGATTCATGACAGAAAGATATACCGCACATAATAATTCCTTCAATGAAGTTCTAAAGGGCTATATGAAATGTTAATAACACTATTTGTGGTAAATTCTTTGACTGTTATTAGATGACATATTGGAGAAATCAAACGGGATAAACCTCAGCGCCACTTGGTTCGTTCTGAAGTAATAAATAGAAAAATCCTACCTTTCTGAATGAGTTAGGACTGCAACATCAACACCTGACGTTTTTTTTAGATGGGAGAGGGGGTAAAAATTAGTTTTGAACGAACAACAAGTAGTCCCCAAATGGTTAAACCAAGAGACACCAAAGGTGATATGCAGCCTTGGGAAACGTAAGGAGTTAGCAATAATAATGTGTTCAACTAACTATCAAATTAGTTATTTAATTAGTATTTCTTTATATTGAAACGAAATAATAAAAAGAAATGTGATTATTTTCTACTTTGCCCTGTCCTAAGCGCAACGAGTTTTTTTTTTTTTTTTTAGTTCTTTCTTGCATTTGTTCATACCAACTTTGTTTTCGTCTTATTCGTGATAAAGTACGTACAATTAAAACTAGCCTATAACTACGATCCATGGGGGAATTCCAGTGTAGTTTCTAAATTATTCATATTGCTTGGCTTACCTGCAAAGGGTAATTAACTCCTTGATTTCAAACCCGTACATACGAGGCCGTATTCAGGGGGAGGGGTTTGACCCCCCTTCCCCTGAAATGTTTTTCCAACTCGTAAAAACGTAACAAAAATGAATATAAAATGAATATAAAAAATTCAATGCGTTTTTTCAAGTTTTTGTACCCCCCCCCTCCCGAAAAATCCTTTTGTAACCCCCGTCTCCTACCCTCCAAAACAATCCTGAACACGGCCCTATATAGGAGATTGTGTTTTTTTTTTCTTATGCATGAGTAGAATTTATGTTCTGTCTTTTTTTCTTTTTTTTTATAGGTGAAACCGATTTTTTAAACATGGTTATTAACTAGATTGTGTGTTATTGACTTAAAAAAAAAAATTAACTGTATCATAAGAGGTATTTTTCCTTATTTAAAATCGGTGTCTGTGTTGATTGTTTTGCTTTTATGTTGTATAGGTTCTTGACCTAAAGACTCTATAACATTCTCGTTGAGTAGAATTTTGTTATTTCGCTTGCGAAAAGCCAAGCTAATCCTTTGACTTGATCTTTGATTGGCAATACGGGGTCAAGGATTAAGGGAAGTCAATTGGGGGGGGGATTTGCCTCCTAGAATATTTGCATCGCCCTCCCCTCTAGATTATGAAGATTACATTTTTTGTGTTTTCATTGAAAAAGCTGAAAACACAAAATTCCCCTCATCTTTAGATTTTGAAAGACACATTATGACCCCCCCCCCCTTTTTTATGAATTGACGCCACTGCCAGGGTACATTCCCAGCTGCTGGAAGCCAGGGATTGTATGGAAATATGTATTAGTGTGTCCAAATAGTCAAACAAGAAGAAGAAGAAACTAGACCTCCGTTGCCTGTGCAACGGGAAGTGTTGCAGCAACTGTGCCCTGTTCCTTAGGGCACAGTTGCGGAGCAACACGTGCAACTGTGCCCTACGGAGCAACAGTCTCCATTATGTCCTTCAGAGGACATTTTTCTAATGCGGCTTCGATTGTTATCTTGAAGCATCTTTGATATGGTTTTATTTCGAGCTCCTACTAAACTGAGTTTGGTAAAATGTTTAGCTGGTCCAGAAATAAACGAGAATAACACAATAACACAGTTGACAATTCTGAATATTTATAGGATGGATAATTACAATTTCAAGATAAACCAGAATTTCTTTAAATAATTGAAACTAGAAATCAAATTTAACTTTTAGAATTTGTCCTGTACAACAGAATAATACGATACAAATTAAACCACAGTTTACACTACATGAATAATGACAACCAAGAAACTAAAATAAGAAAAAGTTCAAAGAACCGCGTTGGAAAAAAAATTCTAGCTGGCCCAGAACCGAAGTTACCTCTAGAACGTCGAAACTTCAGAAATTATTTCTAAGAGAACGAAGCAACTTGGTATAAAGAACACTTCACTTCTTCTTGCATAACTTTCATAGCACTACTCGAGAAAAATAAAATAGACATCAAAATCGAAAATTTAAGAAAATTTCAAAAAATCGGAACGAGATTGACTTTTCCGGAATTATTTCCGGGAAATCTGTAAGAGCTACGGAATTTCATGCTTCAGTTCTCGAAAACATCAATAAAAGTTCTATATGAGTTCATAATTATTTTATCTCTAAAACGTTTACTTCCGAAACTAGGGCCGTCTTAACTTGACGCCAATTCGAAGTATTATGTTTCGAGACGCACATTTCGGGAATTATTTCCGGGAAATCTGAAAGAGATACGGAAATAACGTCTTATAGTTTTCTGCTTAACTTTTGATGGTCTAAACTAGGAAAATATAAAACAAACCAAATTCACCAAAAAATTTAAATTGCCCCGAGGGCATGACAAAACTTCCAAATAGAAAAACCCAAAGAAGGAATTTTATTTCGGAGAAACTATTGTAAGCTCCAGTTGTTAGGAGATCGAGACCTGTCGAACCGCGTTGGAAAAAAAAACTCTAGCTGGTCCAGAACAGAAGTTACCTCTAGAACGTCGAAACTTCGGAAATTATTTCTTAGAGAACGAAGCAACTTGGTATATAGAACACTTCACTTCTTCTTGCATACTTTTCATAGCACTACTCGATAAAAATATAAGAAACATCAAAATCGAAAATTTGAGAAAATTCAAAAAAAAAATCGGAACGAGATGGACTTTTCCGGAATTATTTCCGGGAAATCTGTAAGAGCTACGGAATTTTGTGCTCCGGTTCTCGAAGAGCCAAATGAAAGTTCTACATGAGTTCAGCATAACTGTATTTCTAACAAGTTTATTTCCGAAGCTAGGGTCGTCTTAACTTGACACCAAACATCGAACGCAGAGTTTCTAAGAAAAAAACGGTTTTATTTTTTTTTATGGAAAACTGTTAGAAATTTTAGGAACTTCTCTGGAACTTTTTTACTCTGTTTCACGTTTCCCTTCCCTCTGAAAAATCTCAAATGTTTAACTCTTACCACTTCGGGGCTACAGGTCGCTGATCACGGTGAAAAAAAACAACAAAAAAACAAAAAAACTACGAAAGCAGTAGTGTTGCTCCGCAACACAAAGACAAGTTACATCAGGAGAAACAAACACTACCTTACATTTATTCCTAAATGTACCCTAAATTTTTAATACCCTAAATTTATTCCTACATTTTGTTACGTAAAAGTTAATAATTTAAGTACATGGATCACGAAGTAATGAAACGATTAAGCTAAAAGTAGGCCTTAAAAATATTGCTTGCACCGGCGACACCTCTGGAAGGAGTTTTGCTATAGTCAAAGTTATTAGTACCTAAATGAAAGTTTTGAGGGTATTTGTATATTAAAAGCCCTATCGCTCAAGTTGTTCATTCATTGACGCATAATAGAACCGGTTGTTTTCACTAGTTTCTTTCAGCTTAGCGTGAGACAAGAAAAAGAAAAGTGACAGAATAGATGAAAAGTGTATAAGTTGAGCTATATATTTGCACATTAGGGGGGGGGGCTAAAGTATTTGGACAATCCGAGTTCAAAATCAACTCTTATTGTATAATATACCTCTATACTTACCCTCTATACTTAAACCCCCCCCCCCACTAATTTGCAAATATATAGCCCAAATTTATGTCTAAAGTATTATATTTTTATCTTACTTTGGTATATTTCATTAGGATTGAGTGTCAGAGAAATATATTAGAAGAACATTAGGTAGGGCGTATATCATACAAGTAACGTTTTGAGAATGTCCTATAGTAAAATTTGAACATATAGCACCAGTTTTCTTATTAATATGCTATTAGGCGTCTTTGAAGGCGAAAATTTACAATGAAAATTCAGATTCCAAATAGATTTTCCAATATAAACCTCTAATTCTTCCTCAGTTTGATTCCTTTTCCTAATATATTGTTTTTATTTTTGTATTTGTCTTAATCGAAGAAAACTTTTTTAATGTTTTCTTTTTTCCAGATGCTCCAGATCTAATTGCCACGCTTGGAAGAAGCCTAGATCCAAATGATATCAAAGAAGGAGACGATGTTTATTTTGAGTGCCACGTCAAAGCTAAGCCAGAGCCATTTCGACTTGGATGGAAAAAAGATGTGAGCGGTTTCTTTTCTAAGAATTTTAGCGGAATATCCTTTGCCACCGAAATTTAAAGCGGTCATCATTTCAAAAAAAAATTAAATGTGCAGTCAGAGTAAATTTTAAGTATAAGTCTTCAACTGGGACTTCCTTGATTAATATGAGTAAGAGGAATTAATTACAGGATAAAAATATACCGTGAAGAGTAAAGGAAGTAAAAAGTAATTATTCTCATTCTTAAATATGTCATTCATTGAGGAAATTCTCCATACTTGAGCTAGATTCTGAAAAAAGACTGATAAATTCGTCAGACAAAAAAAAAAAACAAGATGTGAATTTGGCTAATATATATGATTGGAAGTTTAAGTTGTCTAATTTCTTAAATAAACTAATACAGAATTTTTTTTTGAATACCTATTCAAAAATGTGTTTGTTTAACTAAGAATAAGACAAATCAATCAGTAAAGATGTTAAAGTAGTACAGTGAAGGAACTTCAAGTAACAAGCAAAGACATGTTAGTTAAGTATAATTCCATTATACTTAAAACTAACAAATTTTTAAAAGTATATATACAGGTATATCAAACAGTTCGTGGTAACGAACTGTAGTAAGGAGCGACCCGGCTCAATAGTAACCAAAACTCTAAAAAATTGAATTTTGATATCAAAAGCTACATCAAAAGAATCGCATTTTAATGCTAATTTTAAATATATAAGTTTCATCAACTTTAGTCTTACCCATCAAAAGTTACGAGCCTGAGAAAATTTGCCCTATTTAGGAAAATAGGGGGAAACACCCCCTAAAAGTTGTAGGATCTTAGCGAAAATGACACCATCAGATTCAGCGTATCAGAGAACCCTACTGTAGAAGTTTCAAGCTCCTATCTACAAAAATGTGGAATTTTGTGGTTTTTGCCAGAAGACAAATCACGGGTGCGTGTTTATTTGTTTGTTTTTTTTTTTTTTTTTTTTCTTTTCCCCAGGGGTCATCGTATCGACCAAGTGGTCCTAGAATGTCGCAAGAGGGCTCATTCTAACGGAAATTAAAAGTTCTAGTGCCCTTTTTAAGTGACCAAAAAAATTGGAGGGCATCTAGGCCCCCTCCCACGCTCATTTTTTTCCCAAAGTCAACTGATCAAAATTTTGAGATAGCCATTTTGTTCAGCATAGTTGAAAACCATAATAACTATGTCTTTGGGGATGACTTACTCCCCAACAATCCCTGGGGGAGGGGCTGCAAGTTACAAACTTTGACCAGTGTTTACATATAGTAATGGTTATTGGGAAGTGTACAGACGTTTTCAGGGGGATTTTATTTTGTTTGGGGGTGGGGCTGAGGAGAGGGGGCTATGTTGGAGGATCTTTCCTTGGAGGAATCTGTCATGGGGGAAGAAAAATTCAATGAAAAGGGCGCAGGATTCTCTAGCATTACTATAAGAAAACAATGAAAAATAAACATGAAAACGTTTTTTCAAATGAAAGGAAGAAGCAGCATTGAAACTTAAAACGAACAGAGATTATTACGCATATGAGGGGTTCTAAAAATACTTTAGCATAAAGAGCGAGGTATTTAGGAGGAGATAAATACCTCGCTCTTTATGCTAAAGTATTTTTAGTAATTTCAACTATTTATTCTACGGCCTTTCTGATTCAGGGGTCATTCTTAAAGAATTGGGACAAAACTTACGATTTAGTGTAAAGAACGAGGTATTAACGAGGGTACAAATTTCAAACCCTGATATAAAACTAAATAAATAGTTCGCCAGATTGTACATCCGGGAGTCTACACCCGGAGAGTCAAGGGGCACAGGCTATATAATAATTTTTTCTCCAAGTTATTTGGGTACGACTCCCTCCTTGCCTCCCCCAAATGACATCACTGCCTATATCCATCTTGGGTATATTCATACCTGAAAACTGTAATTTTTTAGATTTTTATTTTGGTATTTGGAAATTATGAAATTTTTACAGCAAAATCACATTTTTTGCTTTTTTTGGCATATTAAACCTTGGAAATAAATAAGTTAAACCAATTAGTTTTCTAACTAATTTTTCTAATTAACTAAATTACTAATTTTCAAATTTAACTTATTAGTTTTGCTTACTTAGTCTCGCTATTTAAGGTGGCACTATCAACAAAAAAATGAGGTAGGCTATTATTCTAAAGGCGCCAAATTTTGAAACAACCAAAATATTTTTTTTCTTTTGGAGTCGAAACTCCAGCGAAACTCCAGCAAATTCTGTTAATTTGAAATCAAAACTGTATAGTCTCATAAATAGGTCATTTTCTACAAAGCAGAGTCATAAATTCAGCACAAGCTTAATTTTGATTTAATTATGTTTATTTTAAATTTTTATTTGCATTGAATTTTTTTTTGCATTCAAGGTATAAAATACACATGTGTGTAAGGGTTTTATAATATTTCGCCACGAGATCCTGTGTCAGTTGTTCTGCCAGGGCAGGGGGTGAGAGCCTGGACAATTTAAAGGGGAAAAATAAATATTTGCAGTAGTAAGTCTAGTTACTTACGTTAGTTAAGGTTGGCAGGAGGGGTAGAGGTAGAACGAGTTACTTTATTCCCAAATGCAATTGCACCTTCAAGGAAAGCTACGCCTTCTTCAGTTGGTTAGTGCCATAGGTTTTTGTATTTTTGACATATGATTTTTCGTCCATTTTTCTTTTGTTTAATTTGACGCCCACTGCTACCAAACACTCTAACTGAAAATTAAAAAATAAAAGTATTTTTCGTTGAAAGTTGAACTACTGATTTTCTTAAAATTTTAAAGATATTTAGGGTTGTAGAAGTTCAAACAATCATTTTTATTTTTGATGTCCTTGGTACCTAAAAATTTAACGTTAAACATTTTCCTTCGCCAGTGAATAATCCAGAACAGGAACAAGTCGTTTAAGGACTACGGGACTATTTACAAAGTTCATTAATTAATTTTAATTTACTCTAAGCTACATCCAATTTTTTTTGTCCTATTTGCTTGCAATATATTATTGAAACTGCTTGAATGCTGATAAGCTAAGCATCACGATGGGATTTATAATTGTTTGTCTGTCATGTCCAGCCTTGTCATTTCACTGTCAGTATTATGATGTATATTTTTTGGGGAAATCCTTATGACATCATGCTTAATATTCTCATCAATTTTATAATTACATAAATTGAGAACTTCTTGAAATCTCGCTGAAATCACTTAAGGTCATATCACGGTTGCAGCAGATAAATATAAGTTAAATACTATGCGATGTCGCATTTATGTATAGTACCAGGAAAAAAAAATGCATTTCTTTTAGTTTCTTTTTCCTTTTAATCAATTTTCTTTTAATCGCTGTAGATAGCAAAACTATTGGAGCATTAGTCAGCTGGGTATTTGTGACGTCATTGATATGAAAAATGTTTAAGGCCATCAACTAATTTACCCTTAACACGTTAATGTGACGAAAAAAAATATTAATTTTAATTTATTTTTCCTTTTAATCAATTTTTTTAATCTCTTTAGTCAAACAACTTTAATTTAATTTTGTTTTAATCGCTGTAGTGTAGATACTAAAACCATTAGAGCATTAGTCATCTGGTATTTGTGACGTCATTGATATGAAAAATGTTTAAGGCCATCAACTAATTTACCCTTAACACTTTAATGTGACGAAAAAAAAAATTAATTTTAATTTCTTTTTCCTTTTAATCAATTTTCTTTTTATCTCTTTAGTCAAACAACTTTAATTTAATTTTGTTTTAATCGCTGTAGTGTAGATACTAAAACCATTAGAGCATTAGTCATCTGGTATTTGTGACGTCATTGATATGAAAAATGTTTAAGGCCATCAACTAATTTACCCTTAACACTTTAATGTGACGAAAAAAAATATTAATTTTAATTTCTTTTTCTTTTTAATCAATTTTCTTTTAATCTCTTTAGTCAAACAGCTTTAATTTAATTTTGTTTTAATCGCTGTAGATACTAAAACCATTAGAGCATTAGTCATCTGGGTATTTGTGACGTCATTGATATGAAAAATGTTTAAGGCCATCAAATAATTTACCCTTAACACGATAATCTTTTTTTTTACACCAGAAAATTGTAGCATGCCAATTTTCAAGGAAAATTATAGGGTGTTTGTTTTTCGAAAAGAAAAAATCACAGATAAATAGATAAATATACATAGGCTGCATACAATTATTATTTGCAAATTTCTTTTTAAGTTTTTTTTTTAAAATCTCTTTTGCGAAATAAATTTAACTTCATTTAGTTTCATTCGCTGCGGGAAGTAAACCATTAAGGCGTTTTAATAACTGATACTTATTATTTAAATTTTTATAATTACTTAAATTCAGAACTTCTTAAAGTCTCACTGAAAGTATTTTAGATCTTGTCATGGCTGTAACAGCACCTGCAACCTAGTAAAGAGGAAACTACAGCCCAGAGTAACCCAAAGTTAAAATGCCTTTTGAAAGAGAGTGTCTAGCGATAAATATTCTACATCTAAAAAGGATTCAGGAATGATAACTATTATATAGGTTTATCTTAATACAACAGTCTATTTAAAAATCATAGTAATATGCTCTTTCATGTTGTATTTATGTAAATATCTTTTAGACTTCTGGCAAATCAAAAACACCAAAGCTATTCAGCTTTTGGATGAAATTGTCTCTCGCGGCGCCTTTTCAAAATTGCAGCACTCACTTATAGAATATGATAAGACGGAAGCAGTTAAATGTTTATGGTTTCCAACTGTAAACAGTTTCAGGTTATAATATATAAAGCTTAACTAAATTTATACTTTGGAATATAATTATACTTTCCAATAATTGGTTGAAATGATTTCAGCATACATACATACTCACACAGGATATAGTACATAGTACCAGATACCAGTACCAATACCAGAATACACTTGAGTGAGTCACTTCAAAATAGTACGCTTCAATGACCCCGTAGTATATGTTCTAGTAGGAATTTTTAACTAGACATGAGCAACAACTTTAACTATGTGATTGAGAAAAACTTTCAGTACTTTCAGTTTCTCAGTATATAGACCAAAGTACAAAAACTTATTGATAAGGAACTAACAGTGTTCAGTAATTTTCAGGGGAAGGGGGGGGGGAGACGCTAATATGTAAAACCCAATTCTTACAAAGGATCTAAAAATAAAATTATATTAAATTAGCTCGAAGTGGATACTATTTTTCGAAGTTCATGTTTGTAAGGGGCTTGTGAATGTGTTCGGTGTTAGCATATTTTAGGGGGAAGGGGAAGACCTTATAGCACAAGACCTGATTCTCACAAAGGGTTTAAAATAAGAATTGTATAAAATTAGCAATTGCAAAGGATTCAAAAATAAAACTATATAAAATGAGCAAAAAGCAGATACAGTTGCTAGGATACTTAACCCTAAATAAAAATTAAATTTTTGCTAACAACTCACTGCAACACTAAGCCACCAGAGGCCAATACACCTGTTCAAGCTCCTACTCCATCTCAGTCTGTTTACAGCTTCCCTCTTTACTCTCTCCAAGAAATCCCCTTTTCCCTTAAATCCTTTTTACGACCTCCTCGCCCCATTCAGGGATGACTTGCTTTTCCCTTTGCCCTAGATGTTTGGCCAAAAAGAACAACCTTTGGAAATCTGTCATCCTTCATCCGCAGAACGTCTTGGAAACGTAGTACTTCAGAAGTTTTCTCCATAATACTGAAGAAGTTTTCCACAAAATTAAAAAAAGTGAAATTTATCCACTTTTTTCTTTTCTATTGTCAAGCAAACCAAATCCAAAATAAAAATCGGAGTAAATGAAATTAAAGTTACGTTTGGTGCTAGGACATTTTAGCAGAAAGCGCGTTAATACCTGAGACCCAGGTCTCAAAAAGGTCAAAAAGGACTTAAAAATAAAGCTATATAAAATTAGCACTCAGCAGATACAATCTTGTGTGGCCCATATTTGTTAGAGGGTTGTGAAAATACTTAGTTATAGTTGTAGGGCGTTTTAACAATTATAAATTGTATTTGAAGTACCTCAGAAGTTTCCTCCGCTGTACTCAAAAAGTTCTCCACCAAGTAATTAGAATGATGCTTCATCCTCTTCTTTTTGTCTATTTTCAAATACAACAAATCCAAAACAAAAATTGGTGTAAATGGTAATTAGATAAGCTAAATGAAAATAATGGAAATAAACAAAAATTAAAATAAAAATTGTGAAAATTGGAATTATAAGAGAATGGAAACATACCAATAGGAAGGTCTGTCCCATCTCTACTACAATCGTTTCAAGTTTATAGTCAAACAAAAAAAGAGTCGGAAACAGTCTATCAAGGGAATATACCACATTGTGCCATCGGTATCCAATACACCTTCTTTGCAGTCCCGTCTGTAGTAATTTATTTTGGGGATGGGAGAACAATTCATAGAAAAGGCAAAACTGGAAAATTATATGAAAAAAATAGAAAAAGATTTCAAAGTTCATTAAATTCCTGAGTTTTTTTGTGGGGGGAGATCCTTATTTCCAAGCGTTGGCTGTTATGCTGCGAGTTTGGGAAAATGGTACCGATAAAAACTTTGAGAGGGTGTCTTAACATATAAATTCAGATAATGTCTTAAAATATGTTATCTTAAGAATAAAGTCAAGTCGTGACTATATATTATTTCCAGTAAACCAATGTACTAGCATTATTTACTCTCCGGGTGTTGTTTTAATTGTGATTTTTGAAATTCTTTTCTCTACAAGATTATTTGTTTTGATTTAGAAGTTTGGATACAAGTTTTATGTTGACTGACGCATAAAATTTCAAAAACTATTAACGGAAAAGAAAATAAACCAATCTTTGACACTTGCTTTTACAGCTCAGTTTAGGGGCTCAGTGTTTTTATTCATTTGTTTAATTTTTTCTCCCCGAATTCAAACACCTCCAAGGGGAAGAGTGATAAGAAGTTAGGACAGAATTTGATGAAATTGCACTTCCGAAGATGGTCTAAGGATTAAACGAAGGGACTCTTCAAAAAATGGACCTCAGTGGTAGTAATCTTAATATTTAAAGGGATCTTAGACATTTTGATTTCAAACAGTTTGTGGTAACCAGCTGTAAATAAGGAGCGACATAGCTAAATTGTAACCAAAGCTTTAAAAAGCAGAGTCTTAATATTAATAAATATAGATTTTTGGGTGTTTAAATAGCCCAAGTTTAAAATCACTAAATGTGTGTTTATTTGCCTTAAAAAATAGCACTCAGTGAAAATGTATTTTTTTAAATACACCACTAAAGCTATCCCTTGGCTTGTATATTGTACAAAAGTGGGATACCCTGCTATCCCTTTTTTACGCAACTTTAAAAATTTTGAATGGTAAGATTTTTTCCATGTATTCCAACAATTATACTTTTTTTTTACCTTGGTTGCAGTTATGTGGATTACTTCTTGGGACATGTGAAAAGCAGTTATTGAAAAGCAGGAAATATATCCTTATGTATTTTATAATTTTTTCTTTGTTTTTTTTTTTGTATCCAAGTAAAAAAAAACAACTTGAATTAGCAGCCATAGAGTGATAATATTAATGTTGTTACTCATAATGTGAATCTATGATGCACCGTAACGAACTATGCGCCGTGCATCACAAAACAAATTGAAGAGAGTTGTTTAAAACATAATTTCAAAAGCAAAAGGCTGAAAACTTTATAATCGAGATCTGCTCAGTTAAAAAATTATGTACAAATCTAATTCTAAGAAATGAAGATTTCATATGATTTAAATGGCGGCCGGCGGTTACCCCTCCCCCCGAAAAATACCCCCTAGAAAATAATCCATTCCGAAAAATACCTGGAAAATCCACCCCACGG
The DNA here is from genome assembly GCF_032884065.1 of Artemia franciscana. Lineage (NCBI taxonomy): Eukaryota > Metazoa > Arthropoda > Branchiopoda > Anostraca > Artemiidae > Artemia > Artemia franciscana. The sequence continues at coordinate 10,034,756 of NC_088867.1, read as the reverse complement.
AGTATATAAAAAATCATGGAGCCTAATAGAAATAAAAACAATAGGACGTAATTTTTGTCAACAAAAAACGAGCAGAAAATAATTTAAAAGACCTTTTCCACAAAAAAAAGTTGTCAAAGAAAAGGGTTAAGCTTCATTACGCCAAAAACTAGCAGAAATAAATTCAAATAATTTTCCAGGCTTAAAACTACCACAAATTACCATCAATAAAAAAAAAACAAAGAAAAATTACTATAGATAAACGAGTGAAACACGGGGGGGGGGTATTTTCATCGGATGCATTTTCTACGGGGGGGGGGGGGTATTTTCCGCGGAGGGTATCCGCGAGTTGTATTTTCTACAGGAGGATTTTCAGCGGGGGTATTTTCTGCTTTTTCCCACAGGGGGGGATTTCAGGGGTGGGGTGTAAGTGCCTAGAACCAATTTAAATTATCTCAACTCGAATCGCGCTCAATTAGGATTGGGTTACGCTTATTTAGAAAAACACTCAAATACTCAACTTCTAAAAAATGAAGGTTTCATGGTGATCACATTAAGCTTTTGATCGAACTAAAATAGAGATTGAGAATTGAAATCACGATCAGTTGACTTGAATCGAGATTTCATACTCAAAACGAAATTAGAAAACAATACAACAAAATTCTAAGGAATATAGATTTCGTTGACATCGAACTGTATTTTCGCAGCTGTAGGAACGTTCCATCATATAGAATTTATTATCGGAAAACTAGTAAAAAACAAACTACGTTGTCGTCGCTGTTATCCAAAACACTCTTTAAACTATATCCTCATCTTGTCTACGACAACTCAATTTTTGTCAAAAGATATTTTATCTAAATATTGTTTTTGTCAGTTACAAAAGGCAATGTTAATTACAAAGGGTCAGCATTCGGCCAGCTGATAGGCTGAAGAGGGGAAAAAGAGGTAAGAGGAGGTTCTAACTAGGGAAGAAGAGGGGTTAGAGAGGTCTTTTTCAGGAAATAATTCTTTAATTTTTTTAATTTGGTGTTTTGAATTTTGCTTTATTTTCAATTTCAGTGTTTAATTTTTTTTTTACTTTCTGGTATTGTTTCTACGGCAATAATTGTTGACATCTTTTTTTATTACTGATCATTGTATGATAAGTATGTGTGTTTCTGAAGAGCTTCAGGAGGCGCCCTCTTGTTCTTGAGGAATCATCTCTCTCAAATAGGTTTGTGATAGTATCATGGTTTTGAATTAACTTGTACGTCATTCAAAAATCCGTTGACATCGAATTGTATTTCCGCAGCTGTAGGTACGTTCTGACGAATCTTGCGAAAGCGCGGCAAGCAATGCCTCATAAAAAAGGAGAAAGGCGTGTGATAAATTGCTTGGGAATCTGTCACCTGCTCCAGTCAACAAAAGTTTTCTTTGGCGTTCTTTCTAGACTGAATTATATTCCTTTGGAAAACCCTAGCTCTATTATTCATTAACGCTCTTCTGTGTTTATTCTAAGGGTGTATCAAGACAAACAGTTCCCGTTAACGAACTCTAAGTATGAAGTGACGGTTATAAGTGAAAATCAAAACTCTAACAGAAGGAATTTTGATAACAGTAGGCTATATATGTTACCGTGAATGTCCGCAAATTGGGTAATGTCGACATTCACCGGTGAATGTCCGAAATACCTTTTTTCTCCTTGGATTTAGTCAGCATTGCCAGTCAATTCTTTCAATTTAATGCAAGGTTTGATGATGACACATTAGGTTAGATTAGGTTTGGTAGACGAGGTTAGATTTGTTTAGGATAGCTTAAGTCAGGTTTGTTTAGGATAGTTTAAGTTAGGTTTTTAATCTAAATTAACCTAACCTGACCTAACCTAACTTTAACTTTCACCATCATAGCTTGTATAAAACTGAAACAGCTGAATTGCAAAGCTAATTTAATTTAAGCAGAGAAAAGGGAATTTTGAACATTCATTGATGAATGTCAACATAACTAGATTTCGAACATTCACGGTAACATATACATATATTGATTTCCATTGTGATCTAAAATACGTAAAACGTATTAGATTTAGAATTACCCGCAAAAAGCTATTAGAAACAGGGAAAGTATCCCAGAAAAGAAAAGTATCTTGGTGAAAATTGTATCATCAAATTCACCGTATTAAAGACCTTAAATAGAGTTTTCAAAAAAAATTTCTCAAATCCTTTTTTCTCAATCCTTATCATAAGGGTGTATTATAACAAACAGTTCCTGTTAATGAACTGTAAGTAAAGAGCGACGGATCTAAGTAAAGATTCGAACTAAATGAAGGAATTTTGGCCACAATATATGCATAAAAATGTTTTTTTCACGATGATTTCAAATATTTAAAATGCATTAGATTTAGAATTATCCGTAGAAACCTATGAGAAACAGAAAAAAAAATTCCAGAAAGGGGATAAATCTCGGTGAAAGTTACGCCATCAAATTCAGTATATTTAAAACGTTTAATTGGGATTTCAAAATCCTTTTTCTCAAAGTCAGGACAACAATGGTTCACATTCAAAGGCGGAAAACTGCCTGGGAATCTGTCACCTGTTGCCATCAGCAAAAATTCCCTTAGTTTTTCTTTCTAAGTTGTTTTATATCCCTTTAGAAAACCCTTGCTCTGTTGTTTATTAAAGTAAGAAAAACAGTGAAAACAGTTAATTGTTTGAACTTCTTGTGCGGAATTTTGCATAACCATATATCAGGCACGTACGCAGAAATTATTACCGGGGGGGCCAAAACCTTCGAAACAGCAGATATAAAGTAACACTTTTTTTATTTAATAATGCAAAAAGCACGTATATCGGAAAATACAGATTAACTTTAATCTGTAGTATTGTAGCGGATGGGGGGAAGAAGACTGAAGCCTCAAAAGTACGTTTTAGGCTCAGTTTATGTTCATAGCGATTTAGATCCAGTGATTAATCCATTATATCCCACTGAAAGGGAAACTTTAGGGTTAACAGTGCAATATGGGTGCTGTGGGGGGGGATAGTTCTTCTATTGCAAAAACGTAGATTTTATGTATTAGAACTATAAAAATGAATTTCAACGACGTTAGGCTATATATATATATACCAAAGCAATTTTATTTTTATGATGATTCCAAATATTCAGAATTTCTTAAGGGTAATTCGGATGATTGGTAATTCTAAAACCTATCAACAAAAATGAACTTGAGAAAATGTGGATGATTTTAGATAAAAGAAAAAAAAAACTCCCTAAAAAGGTGATAAATCTTCACGAAAACTACACCATCAAATTTGACATACTAAAGAACCGCTAGCAGAGGTTTTAAGCTCCTTTTTTGTCAAAGCTAGGCAACCAATGGTTCATAAAAAGGGGGAAGACATGTGATAAACTGATTTGGAATCTGTCACCTGTTCCTGTCAACAAAATTTTTCCTTTGGAATTCCTTTTAGGCTACCTTAAATCTCGTTTAAAACCCCATGCTCTACTATTCATTAATGTTTTTGTATTATTATGAAAAGTTTTATGACTGTTCTTTGCTCTGAAGCTAATAGGAATATAAACTTTATTGAGTGGGGGCTGTAGGTTTTAATGTCCTTTTATATATAAAAAAAAGCTTTATGGCCTTGCTTTCTTGATTACAACGAAAGCAATCTTAATTGGTTGCTAGGCCAACATGGAAAATTGCGCACAAAGGACATCAAAGGGCAAGGTTTTTCCCTCCTGAGACGATAAAATATTTTGTGCAAGCCTGTATTATTCTGTATAGGTCTTACACAATTTTTCTTGACAAAATAGCCTTCTTAAGCCCTACACATAAACATTTTTAAAACGTGTAGTTGAATATTCCAAAGCGTGCACATTGCCTGCATTATTATGCACTTTTTAGGAGCTGATAAATATCTGTCTCTATTTGTCGATTTGAAAATGCCCGGAAATTCTAGTTTAACATTTCCAAGCAACCTCAATCTTCCTTGAAAAAGACTGGTAAATGTAATTCCATAATTGTACTATCCACCTTATTCTCGCAATGGAGACAAAGGTCGTTTGGGTTTAGAAGTGGTCCATTCCCCCTCAGAACCTTTCTATATCAAAAAGGAAAATAAGTTGCCCAGATTTAGAATCAAACGTGTGGCTCTTTTGGATTTATCTTTACAGTCCCAAGGGCAGTCAAAATGAAATCTTCTTTTTAAACTGGTAAATTTGAAACTTACACAATCATCCATATAAAACAGTGTGTGGTAACAAACTGTAAGTAAGGAGCGACCCGGCTCAATAATTACGGAAACTCTACAAAAGAGATTTTGATACTAATAGTTAAATCAAATGAATTAAGTTTTATGTTCATTTAAATGTGTAAGTCTCATCAATTTTTGTCTTATCCATCAAAAGTTACGAGCCTAAGAAAATTTGTCTTATTTTTGAAAAAAGGGGAAAGCCCCCATAAAAGTCATAGAATCTTAATGAAAATCACACAATCAGATTCAGCACATCAACGAACCTTACTGTAGTGGTTTCAAGCTCATATCTACAAAATGTGGAATTTTGTATTTTTTGCCAGAAGAAAGATAACGGATGCGTGTTTATTTGTTTTTTTTTTTATGGGTGATTGTATCGACCCAGTGGCCCTAGAATATCTCAAGAGGGCTCATTTGAATGGAAATTAAAAGTTTTAGTGTCCTTTCCAAGTTACCAAAAAAATTACAGGGCAACTAGACCCCCTCCCACGCTCATTTGTTATTAAAGTCACCAGATACAAATTTTAAGATATCTATTTTGTTCAGCATAGTCAAAAATTTAGTAACTATATCTTTAAGGATGACTTAATCCCCCACAGTCCCCGACGGAAGAACTGCAAGCTATAAACTTTGCCCATTGTTTGCATATAGTATTGGTCATTGGGAAATGTACAGACGTTTTCAGGGGGATATTTTCGTGTGGGGGGATTTGGGGAAGGGCTATGAGTGGAACGATCCCTCTATGGAGAAATTTTCATTGGGGAAGATAATTTGTCCATGAAGGGGGTGCCGGTTTTGCAAAATTATTGAAAAACAATCAGAAATTAAATAAAAAAGCAAGTTTTTTTCAAATGAAAGTAAGAAGCAATATTAATACTTAAAACGAACAGAAACTATTACTTATATGAGGGTTCGCCCCCTCGTCAATACCTCACTCTTTACGCTAAAGGTTTTTTTAGTAGTTTCAAATTTGTTATAATTAAACAGCCTTTGTGATTCAGGGGTCATTCTTACAGAATTGAAACAAGTTTTGAACTTTAGCGTAAAGAGCGTGGTATTGACGACGGGGCTAACCCCCTCATACAGGCTACGTAATTATTTCCGCTCGTATTAATTTTTGATGTTTCTCCTTACTTTCTGTTAAGAAAACTTTTTTTTTCAATTAATTGTTTTTAAAGATCAGAAGATAAAAACTTCTATGTGCATTTATGCAGGTTTTCGTGTTAGCGGTGCCATTTTAAGAACAAGAAACGCTGGTGAAAATAAGGAAAAAACTGCGAAAATGTTGTCAGTCTTAACTAATTAGTTTTGCTTATTTATTTTGGTGGTCAGGCTTGGCAACTCTGACGAAAATACCATACTGCCATAAAAACTTCATGATGAAGAAACCAAAAAAAGAAAAATCTTAGAAATCACAGCTTTTAGTTGTGAATAGACCGAAGATGGGCTCAAGGGGGAAAATTCTTTTTATTTTTATTTCTTCACACTTTCAATTGTATGCCCATTCTTTACTTTATATTACAAATAGTAATGATGAAAATTTTCTTTTCAATCTAATCAGACTATGTAAGTCATTTTACTGTAGTCTTGAAAACCAAAAATATTTCATGGACCATATTATGGTCGAAGTTTGATAAATCAGTCCATAGTTGAAACAACCTAAATAAAAGCTATAAATATTTGGAATAAATAATATGTAACACACGGTTTCCAGCAGAGAGTCTTGGATGATAAAGTGACACTACACGACTGACAAAGCTGGAACACAGTTTGACTTCAACAGATCTGATTAATTGCCCATGGATATGTAATGCATTTGCACTGGTATCAAGAATAATACATTTATTATTCATTTAAGCCTTAGATATTTAAGAGAAGCTAATAGATGTTAGGGCCTTAGAAATTTTGTGGCAAACAAAACATAATTCAAATGGGGATGATTCTACTTATTTAGACAGTGGAAAAAACAGGCACAAAAATCCATATATTTCGATAACATATACAGCAACCATCATCAGTAGAATTACTAGAATAATGATATTGAAACTAGCAATTTATATACAAAAAAATAATTTTCGGGTCATTCACAAATTAATGAACTTCCGGATCATTTACTAGATTATTTTCAGAGAAAGTGAGTTATATCAAGACTCAATGCACTTTAACATTCTATGAAACTAATCCACTTTAACTTTCTATGAAAATAATCCAGTGAATAATCCAAAAGTTCATTATTTTGTGAATGACCCGAAAAGTTATTATTTTTTCTTTGTATATAAATATACTAGTTTCAATATTGTTATTTTAGTAATTCTACTGATGACGGTTGCTGTATATGCAATCGAAATATCTGTACTTTTGTACCTGTTTTTTTTTTTTTTTTTTTTTTTTTTTTACTGTCTAAATAAATGGAATTATCCCAATTTGAAAATTTGTTTGTTCGTCCTAGAACGGCAGTCTGGTCTAAGAAAAGAATACTTAATCTAAGGTGTTACGTCGAAAATACGTTGTATATTTGTGGCAACATTCTAGTTTTTGCCCTCTTCTTAACTAAGCAGTATAATAACAATGCAACGTCAGCCGGGTATCGAAAAGATGTATCTCCTTAATTGTAAATGTTCAGAAGAACAAAAAAAACTCACAACTTATTTATTTCCCCCCGATGACCGTAATAAAAACAGATCGATATGTGAATCAATGCACATGCATCTTTTTTTTTGTTATACGATTATCGAAAGAGAAATAAATTAGTTATGGTTTTTTTTTTATCTTCTGAAAATTGCAATTATTGGCATACGTCTTTTTGATACCCGAATGACGATAATAACTTCACCTATCGTAAAATGTCTTTATGTATTGGGCTTTCAATAGCTCATTCAGTTTAATTGACACCAGTTCCCTCCTAATGCCTGGACATTGCTAACCTTCAAATGCGCCGGTTTTGTTATTTTTTTTTCGAATTAGCATTATGAACTAACTATTGATGAGAAACAAGTACAAAAAAAGAATGTAAAAATTACAAAATCAGCGTTCCGAACAAAAATGAAAGGACAAATGGCCTAGAATCTAGGCCCTAGATATAGGCTTATAGTTTCTAGACACTGTTATCTTTCCGTAATTAGTTTTTTCCTCTTTTTTTTTTGTTTTTAAGAATGGTCTGATGATTAAGCCATTTGGTTTGTTATTGTTTTAATCCAATTCCTTCATTCTATAACCGAACATCTACAAAGTTTTATTTTCGTGTGTGCTAAACATCTTTGAAATACTTCAAAGTAGTGTTGGTGAGACAAGGTTTATCTCGTTCTGCTCAAAAGGAAAGGTTGTATCGGTATTATTAAAACAGAGAAAAGTAAAGTTGTTTCACGACTACTATTCGACATTATACCGCAATCAATACAATATTTTATCGATCGCAATGTTTTTAGCTTAAGACACAATAGTCGATTAGGTCATCGGTGTTTTACATGAGGTCAAAAATACCGTTTTTTCGCGATTACTATTCGATATTGCATCGCACTCTATACAGTATTTTACCGATAATAATATTTTGACTTACTATATAATAGTCGAATACGTCATTGGTATTTTACAGGAGAGCAAAAATATTGTTTTTTCACAGTTACCATTTGCTTGTGATTCACTTTTAATCGTGAATTTGTTCACAGCATTTTTTTATATTTTTTTAAAGTAGCATTGTGTAGCTGAATGAAATGGTTTCGTTCAACGCACAATTACGTTCGTCTTTCATATTTGTTTTTCTGGTAGACAAACTAAAACATAATATGTCCTGACCATGTTCGATAACACCCATCTTACGGAATGCATGAAGAATGCATCTGGGAGAAGGGAATAAATTAAAAACAAAGAAAAAATATTTGAAAATTAGAAAAAATCGATATCTTGGAAGAGGGGATGACAGGCATGACACCCTCCTTTTTACTTACGACACCATTTACCTCGTATGAAAAACTTGTCTCCTCTTCAAATTTTAACCTTGGCATAGATATACTAGCAGAATATTCTTCATTTTCTAACTCACTTTTAATATACAGTGTATAGGCTTACATTTTTGGGATGTAATTCGTAATAAAATACACAATACGTAATAAAAAGTGGAAATGTACATGAATATCCGGAAAAAGGAACATAATTGTAATGACACTGGTCTGATATTCTGGGCCATTTTCTCTTTTTTCTTGATTTGGCACGTAAATATGCAACGATAAAATTATAATTATAATTAACTAATAATAATTATAATCATTTATATATATATATAATATAAATATTAATATATAATTATATATAATTATATATTTATAATTTATATTTATTATATATTTATTTATAATTATATATAAATAATTATAATTAACTAATAATTATAATAATAATTATAATTAACTATAATGATTATAATTATAATTAACGAATTTTTCCTATTAGAAAAATATAAATTGACAGTCGTTAATTACTTCGTTGATTTTTCTCTTTAATATAAACGCTTTTGTTTTCTAGTATGTAAATTCACTAGTCGACCAACGAGGGTTCCTGGATGGCAATTTTTTTTTTTGGAATTCAACTTTACATTTACCATCTAACGGTCTTTTCTCCAAAAGTTCAGTTTCATGTTAAACTTTCGTCCTTGTCCCAGCCTCAATATATTACCTAAGTATTCAAGGTTCCAAATACATTAATCATAAAATTTTGAAGATTTAAGTAAGGTGTGATGTGAGTTAGGGACATATATCCATTAACCATCAGATTAGTTTTGTAAACACAGTTCTCTGCCTGCGTAATTTTCGAATGAAAAATAATCTTTTTAACCGAAAATCTGGCTAAATCTTAAGGCTAGGTAAAATATGGGATTATTAGGAGGGGGAGAGTGTATTATTAGAAAAGCGACTGTTTTATGAGGTAAGCGTGTTAGCTCCGACGAATAACTTTTTACTCTTATAATTTCCCGGTTGTTCTTGAGCACTGATTGACGACTTTGTACCTGTTCTTATGTATTTAGTTGCAACCAATCTAAAAAGCAATGCTTTCCAAAAAAGAAGTTTTTCAAAGCAGAGTAAAATCCCTATTAAAAATAAATTGGGCAGAAATAAAATCCAATATTATTTCGAATTCTAGACGAACTGAAATTACTATCAATTAATAAATGTAGCTCAAAACAAGCAGAAATTAAAATGAATTGTCAAATCAAACATATAGAAAACAGATATATAAAATAAACATAATTCTAAAAAAAAATATTATTAAATCCCTAAGACTTCTAAAGGCCAGAGCGCCATTTGCGTTTTTCTAAAAACAATTTGTGTTTCGAATACTACGAATGTTTTTTGTTGTAACATCAGCACAACAACAAAATATGGTCTCACAAGGATGATCAAAACTTATAAACAAGAGCATTGCTATGGCTTCCTCCCTCTCAACCCTAAAAAATTAGAAAAAGAATTTCTATGGCACTTTTAGCTTTAAAAAGATTAGATAGCGTTAGCTTTACTCTTGTTTGTCGCAATTTCAGTTCGTTTTAGGTTTAACTTGATCATTCATTGTAATTTCTGTTTGTTTTGGGACTCATTTATTCGTTGGCAGTGATTTCCGTTTATTTCAAGGTTGAAATTTTACTTTACTTTGACTCTGTTCTTCATTGGTTTAAAGTAGCGCTTTACGTTTTTTACAAAATTTTTGCTGTAAATAGTTTTTTTTAGTTTATTCCCGGAAGGGAATAATGAAACTTGAGGAATTCTTTTATATAGGCTACAATGGTGTGAATTTCTGGAAGTCTGAGCAGTATTTCAATTTTTTAATGTCTACAATTATTAAAGAGAAAATGTCTAAAGCATAGTTTACTTTCGTTAAAACACCAATGACGTTTTGGCCTTGAGAAGGGGCAGTGGTTGCCCTAGTTGTAGTATATTCTTTTATTTATAAATTGGGCTTGATCATTAATTTAATTTTGGGATTTCTGATCAGCAATGAAAATTTGTGTGGCTCTTTTCAAGTTTCTCCCCCTCCCTCCTCTACTGTTAAACAAGCGTAACGCCTGCTGCACAAGTACCCTCCTAAAAAGTTCACTCATATGACACACACAAAAATCTCTCTTTTACATCTAATAACTATTTTATTTTATTTTGGTCATTGACCTACTTACATGGCCATATTACAAGAGATATTTCATTAGAATAATCCACCCGGCATCTCATTTTCATATACCCGTCTGAACGTGATTAACAAAGAAAGTAGAAGTACGTATTTTAACGATTTAATTCTATGAATAAATCTTTTAGTTGGATTGAATGAAATCTGGTCTCAGAACACACGCTTGGCTAATGTAAACAAGCGAACTAATGTTCTCCAATGAATCAGTTGCTATGGCATTTTTTAGAGATACTCAACTTTCTAACTTTTTGCCCCCTCCCCCATTTTTACTTAGAATTTGTTTCGACTAAGAACTTTTTGGACTTAAAATTATTTAGATTCAGATTATTTTTGAAATTAGAATTTTTGAACTAAGGATTTCTTGAACTTATAATTTTTTGCATTACTCAGTATTGGGTTATGCATAAATTCGAAATTAAATATTTTAAGTGATGATATGACAGGGCTATGAGGGAAATGGTATAATAAAGCCTTTGAAAAAGTATTGCTTTGTATTGGGGTATGCATAAAGTTGAAATTAATAAAGTTGTATATATTTAATTTTAAAAAATTTAACAAAATTACATTTGATTCAACACATCCAGCTAGTTGCCAAATTTCGAATGGTTTAATTTCTGGCTGAGTACCAAAAAATTTAATGTAGAAACTTTTGAGTACATCAAACTCAGCTAGCTTGTAAATCCTGTGTGATTTAGTTGCTGATTGAATAAAACAAATTTAATTAAAGCACTTTTGAGTACAACAAACTTAACTAATTGATAGATTCTGTATGTTTTAACTCCTGACCGAACATCACAAATTTAATAAAAGCACCCTTAACTACAAGAATCTCACCTATTTGTTAAATTCCGAGTCTTCTAGTTACTGATTTAGTATCAAACAATTTAATAAAACAAACTCCGGTAGTTGATTAATTCTGAGTCTTTTAGTTGCTGATTGGGTAACAAAATTTTAATGAAAGTACTTTTGAATGCAGCAAAAGCTGCTAGTTGATAGTTTCTGTGTGTTTTACATGCAGGCTGCGTACTGAAGATGTACTAAAAATGCTTTTGGTTACAACAATCTCAGCTTGTTCGTAAGTTCTGAATATTTTAGTTACCGACTAGATATTGAAATTTAATAAAGGCACTTTTGAGTACAATAAACTCAGCTAGGTGGTATATTCTGAGTGTTTTAGTTGCTGATTTAGCAATGAAAACTTAATAAAAGCACTTTTGAGTGCAACAAACTTGGCTAGTTGATAAATTCTGTATGTTTTACTTGCTGGCTGAGTACCAAAAAATTAATTAAAGTACTTTTGACTACACCAAACTCAACTAGGTGGTGAATCCTTAGTGTTTTTGTTACTGACTGAGAAACAAAAAAATAAAGCACATTTGAGTAGAGCAAATTCAGCTAGTTGCTAGATTCCGAATATTTTATTTGCTGGTTCAGTATCAAGACATTCAATGAAAAAACTTTTGAGTACAACAAACTCAGCTAGTCGGTAAAATCCGTGTGCTATTTTTGCCGATTGAATAACAAAATGTAATAAAGGTATTCTTGAGTACAACAACCTCAGCTAGGGGATACATTCCTTGTGTTTTACATGCTGGCTGTATACCAAAAATTAAATAAAAGCACTTTTAAATTCAATAGACTCAACTAGTTGGTAAATTGCAAGTGTTTTAGTTACCGACTGAGTGTCAAAAAATGAATAAAAGTACTTTTGAGTATAACAAACTCAGTTAGTTATTAAATTTCCGAGTGTTTAAGTTGGTGACTGGGGAAAAAAATTAATAATGTTCTTTTGAGTACATCAAACTCAGCTAGTTGATATATTCTGAGTGATTTAATTGTTGGTTAAGTACCAATATTTAATGAAAAAACTTTTGAGTACAACAAACTCAGCTAGTTGGTAAATTCCATATGTTTTAATTGCTGATTGGGTAAGGAAAAATTTAATTGAGGCACTTTTGATTACAACAAACTCAGCTAGTTGATAAATTCCCTGTGTTTTACTTGCTGGCTAAATACAAAAGAATTAATAAAAGTATCTGACTGCAATAAACTCAACTAGATGGTAAATTCCAAGTATTTTAGTTAACCACTGCGTATAGGAAACCTTGATAAAAGAATTTTGAGTACAGCAAACTCAGCTAGCTGGTGAATTCCGAGTGTTTGAGTTGCTGACTGAGTAACAAAAATTTAGTGAATGTTTTCTTTTGAGAACATCAAACTCAGATAGTTGATATATTCTGAGTAGTGACTGGAACCCCATCACTACTCTTCACTGCCGTGCTAAAAAGTGCGGTTTACGTATATTGGTTTAAATTGTGAAGTAGCTTTGTAAGCCAATAATATTATTCTTTGTTTCCGAAGAGACAAATAGCTCCGCCTTTTTAAAAACCTGATTATTTCTTATACCTTTTGCGTTATGTACGTTGCTGCTTTGATTTAATCCATATTGTCAATAAATTCAACCTGAACGGTTATTTTGTATGAATTTTCAAGCCAATAAAAATAATAAGAGGCTCTAAGATATGACCCGTGGCTCAGGTCACAAAAATGTAGAAGGAGGAAGTATTTTTTTTTTAATTTAATTGGGAGTAATTTTTTCTATCTTCAATAAAAATTCTCCCAAAAAGATGGTTTTCAAAATTTAGGAGAGCGCGGGCGAAAAATCTGTAATGACAATCTGTGATGGCAATTTTCTTATAAAAATTAGCCAACTTTCTTGCTTTATTTCTAGTTCTTCTTCTGTACTAAATAGTTTTACTTGTTCAATATCCATGTCTCCTCAAGATTATAATGGAAGCTCGTACTAACAATTTTTATTGGCTACTGATATTTGATTATTTTATATTCTCCAAATTTCCCAAGGAGCTGCTCTAAAATACAGTGATACTGCCCTTATTAATACACCGTATGTTTGTAGTTGATAAGGGCTTGGCTATTCCCATGTTCCACAAGAGTTTCAACTTATCATTTTGTTCCAAGAGGACAGCCATCTTATTCTTTGCTAATCTTGAAAAAGCTTCGAATTCTAAGAAATAATATTAATTAATAAACTTGTATGAGTGACGGGAATCTGAGATATATGGTTTTTTGTGTTTAGTCATTTGGTAGGTAAGCAGAGTGAGTGGTGAGTTTGTGATGCATAGTTGAACAGTGGAACCTTGTGTGAATCGGGAGCCACGTGGATGGCATGTAAGTGAGTAGTTGCTTAGCGGGAATTTGAGAGATTTAGAAGTTAGTTGGTAAGCAGAGTGAGTGGTTAGTTTGTGATGCATAGTTGAACGGTGGAATCTTGTGTGAACTGGGAGCCACGTGGATGGCATGTAAGTGAGTAGTTGCTTAGCGGGAATTTGAGAGATTTAAAAGTTAGTAGGTAAGCAGAGTGAGTGGTGAGTTTGTGATGCATAGTTGAACGGTGGAACCTTGTGTGAACTGGGAGCCACGTGGATGGCATGTAAGTGAGTAGTTGGTTAGCGGGAATTTGAGAGATTTAGAAGTTATTATGTAAGCAGAGTGAGTGGTGAGTTTGTGATGCATAGTTGAACGGTGGAACCTTGTGTGAATTGGGAGCCACGTGGATGGCATGTAAGTGAGTAGCTGCTTAGCAGGAATTTGAGAGATTTAGAAGTTATTTGATAAGGAATCATGTGATAAAAATTTGTGGAGTCGCGTCATAATTTCTGTTCGATTTAAGTTTTAATGTTGCTCCTTACTTTCAGTTGAAAAAACTGGTCATTGCGTGTCAATAATGCTGGAAAATCCGGTGCCCCCTTCGTGGAAAATTCCCTTCTCCCAAGAAAAATTCCTCCATGTAAAGATCCTCCCACGTAAACTTTTTCTCATAACCTCCCCTCCCCACCATAAAAATTCCCCTTAAAGCCTCTGTATACTTCCCAATAAGCAATACTATATGTAAACAATGAGCAAAGTTCACAACTTGTAGTCCTTCCCCGGGGCTGTGGGGGGATTAAATCATTCTCAAAGACATATATGTTGGATTTATTTACTATGCTGAACAAAATGGCTATCTCAAGATTTTTATCGGGTGACTTTGGGAAAAAATAAGCGTGGGAGGCGGCCTAGTTGCGCTCTAATTGTTGGTCACCTAAAAAGAGCACTAGATATTTTGATTTCCATTAGAGTCAATCATTTTGCAATATTCTAGGACCACTGGGTCGATACGATTATCCATGGGAAGAAAAACAAAAAACAAACAAACACACATCCGTGATCTTTGTTCTGGCAAAAATGCAAAATTCTACATTTTTGCAGATAGGAGCTTGAAACCACTACAGTAGGGTTATACGTTGAGTCTGGTGCTGTAATTTTCATTTAGATTCTTTTAGGGGGTGTTTCCTCCTGTTTTCGAAAATATGGCAAATATTCTCTGGCTCGTAATTTTTCATTTGTAAGAGTAAACTTAATGCAACTTAGATATTTGAAGTCAACATATAAATCCGGTAAAATTCTAGTTAATTGACTTCTTGTTATCTTGGAAAGGGTTTAGGTTAGGAAAGTGAAACTTTCAGGGATGGCTCTACAGGCTAAATTACGTCCCGGGAAAGTATTTCAAAGTACCCACCTTTACCCCTTCTCCCTCTAGAGGGCCCTGAAATTTGCCTACAGGACAGGCGTATACTTATTGAAAATTTGACAAAACAACATTTTACCTTAATTTTCAGTTACTAGTTGCTTTTTCTCTGCCTTTAGTTCTGAAAATGCAATTCCTGTTATTTGAGTAGAATCTTGAGCCATATCAATGTTTTTTTTCAAAATTTAGGAAATGTATTTGCATATCTTTAAAACCTTATAAAATGGAATTGAGCAAAGTTATGAAGCTGAAAACAATTTTGTTGTACTTCAATTAAGCAGAAGATCTATTTTGCAAGGTTTCACTTTTATAAGACACATATTTTAAAAGGTCATCAAAGTTCAGGGCCCTCTAGAGGGAGAAGGAGTGGAGGTAGTTGCTTCAAAATACCTTCCCGGGACATACTTTAGTCTGTAGATTCATCCCTGAAAGTTTCATTTTCCTAACCTAAACCTTTTCTGAGATAGAAAGAAGTCAATTAACTAGAATTTTACCATAAATCTAATTCTTTTGATTAACCTATTGGTATCGAAATTCCGTTTTTTAGAGTTTCGGCTACTATTGAGCCGAGTTGCTCCTTACTTACAGTTCGTTACCACGAACTGTTTGATTAAAAAGGGTGAGGAAGATATTTCTTTTCTTGAATGATGATTTTTTAAATTATTATTTTTGGTAAGTCAACCTAATCCTCGCACAGTAGAAGGAATCATGATGAAGCTTCCAGTGACAGATTTTTTTTCGGAGGGAGAGGAATACACCTTTTTTTTCTTCTTTTTTTACACCTGTCTTTCGACTGGCTTCGATGTTAGTTATATAATTTTTCTTGTTGAGAAAAACTAAGTATAAACACAAATTCTATGACATCCAGGTGGTATATATCTTTCGCCAAATTTTATTATTTTTTTTTTTTTTTTGGAATTCAAAGAGAAATAAATTTTAATAATAATACATGTTATGAAAAATGAAGAACCCCCGTTTAATATTCATATTCTTTTTCAGGGCGTTCCATTGACTCAAAATATTTCAGCTGGTGTTATAATTAGTGACAGGAGTTTGGTGTTACAAAGGATATCTCGAACAACAGGGGGAATGTATAGCTGTTATGCTGCTAATTCAGAGGGGGAAAGTACCAGTGATTTAGTCAGACTCAGGGTCAAGCGTAAGTATAAACCTTATCTCTGTAAATCAATTACTGTTTTGGGGGATAGGCGAACTGATAGATTTGTATTGTGATATGACTCCAACGGTTTATTTACCAGTTTTGCTATTGTGGATGAAACATATTCCTGCTTGTGATGCTCTTTGTGGTAAACCTGTAATTATAAATAGAAATATAAAGTGCATCTTTTGCAATTACATAATCAAAATCCTAGATAAAATCATCTTTAACTGGCAAGGAATTATATTTTTAATCTGTTGACTGTTCTTTGGGTTGCCTTCAGCGACAGGGTTTTTCAGCTACGCTTCAATTCTGTATTTGAACGGAATTAATTGTCATTAAATTACTATGTTTTATCACGGAATGGTCATTCTCAACGAAACATTAATTAAAACGAAATATCAATATCAGACAGAATTAAGTCTTGGTATAAAATAATCTGGAATTCATGCTTTAGACTTTTACGTCCTAAAAAAAATTATAATAATAAATTAATAAAGAAATTTGTATAGAAAAATTAACAAAGAAGATTAAAAAAGAAAAATTAATATTTTCATGAGGAGTATTGACTTACATAATTTTACAACGGCTTACATTCATTAATAATAATTTTACATGAATTTGTATAATTCTATTTGGTCGATTGTTGGTTATACTGCTTTGTCCTAGGTGATTGGATTGGTGAGCAAGTACTTATTTATCTCAATTGCTAAGGTAAAAAACACTTCTTTTCTTCTTCCTTTTTAGTTTGTTTTTTCTTGATTTTTTTCTAACTAAATAGTTATCTTGATAATATTATATAAAATACTTTGCAATAGATAAACAAAAATTGTACAACTCTTACCCTTCATTTCTCAGGACCGTAAGAAACTTCTATTTGCAAAATCTCTATATGAATTGTCTCGGGCTGCCTCAAATAGGGGAATTCCTGTCTTATACATGAATTGGATCTCCAGCTACTGGCTGGACCAGTGTCTTCTTATAACAGAAATCTTTGCTGGAAAATCTGTTTTTATTTCGTCAATTACTGGCTGAAAATTATCCCCGAGGTTGTTTTGTCTTTTTGATTTATCCATTTTTTCTGCTCTTTGTTTTTTCGCACGTCATATTTTTTTGTCTGAAGTCGCATGTTTTTTCGCACCTTTCAAACAGTTCGTGGTAACGAACTGTAGTAAGGAGCGACCCGGCTCAATAGTAACCAAAACTCTAAAAAATGGAGTTTTGATACCAATAGCTACATCAAAAGAATCACATTTTAATGCTGATTTTAAATATATAAGTTTTATCAAGTTTAGTCTTACCCATCAAAAGTTACGAGCCTGAGAAAATTTGCCTTATTTTAGAAAATAGGGAGAAACACCCCCTAAAAGTCATACAATCTTAACGAAAATCACAACATCAGATTCAGTGTATCAGAAAACCCTATTGTAGAAGTTTCAAGCTCCTATCTACGAAAATGTGGAATTTTGTATTTTTTGCCAGAAGGCAGATCACGGATGCGTGTTTATTTATTTATTTTTTTTTTATTTTTTTTTTCCAGGGGTGATCGTATCGACCCAGCGGTCCTAGAATCTTACTGGAGGGCTCATTCTAACGGAAATGAAAAGTTCTAGTGCCCTTTTTAAGTGACCGAAAAATTGGAGGGCACCTAGGCCCCATCCCACACTAATTATTTTCCCAAATTCAACGGATCAAAATTCTGAGATATCCATTTTATTCAGCGTAGTCAAAAAATCTTATAACTATGTCTTTGGGGACGCCTTACTCCCGCACAGTCCCCATGGGAGGGGCTACAAGTTACAAGCTTTGACCAGTGCTTACATATAGTAATGGTTATTGGGAAGTGTAGAGACGTTTAAAGGGGGATTTTTTGGTTGGAAGAGGGGTTGACAAGAGGGGGATATGTTGGGGGAACTTTCCATCGAGGAATTTGTCATGGGGGAAGAAAATTTCCATGAAGGGAGTGCAGGATTTTCTAGAATTATTTAAAAAAAAACAATGAAAAAATAAATATGTAAAGTTTTTTCAAATGGAAGTAAGGAGCAGGATTAAAGCTTAAAACGAACAGAAATTATTAGGCATATGAGGGGCTCACCTCCTCCTAATACCCCGCTCTTTACGCTAGATTATTTTTAGTGATTTCAAATATTTATTCTACGGCTTTCAGGGGTCATTCTTAATGAATTGGGACAAAATTTATTCTTTAATGTAAAGAGTGAGGTACTGATGAGGCGGTGAACCCCTCATATATGTAATAAAAACATGAGATTACAAAAGTGCGTTACGTAAGCTAATTTATAAGTTACGTTTATCTTTTACTGATAAAAACATTCGTAAAAATTAAAAGTTGTAGTTGCCTTTTTAAGTAACCAAAAAATCGCAGGGCAACTAGGCTTCCTCCACCGTTCCCTTTTTTCTCAAAACCATTCGATCAAAACTATGAGAAAGCCATTTAGCCAAAAAGAAAAAAAGAACTTGCAAATTTCGTGTTAATTATTCCTCTGCGGAGAGCCAAAATCAAAACATGCATTGATTCAAAAACGTTCAGAAATTAAATAAAAAAAAAGTTTTTTTTAGCTGAAAGTAAGGAGCGACATTAAAACTTAAAACGAACAGAAATTACTTCGTATATGAAAGGGGCTGCTTCCTCATCAACGCCCCGCTCTTTACGCTATAGTTTTTTACTGTTTTAAAAAGCAGAGTTGAGAGAAAGAGTCAAACTTTAGCGTAAAGAGCAGCCCCTTTCATATACGAAGTAATTTCTGTTCATTATAAGTTTTAATGTCGCTCCTTACTTTCAGCTAAAAAACTTGTTTTTTTTATTTAATATCATCTCAGACTGGCAAGTACACGGGACTTCTGTGTGGGGTGGAGAGTAATGAAAACAAAACCAACTTTAGATACTATTTTGAATAGAAAGTACCCAGAAATTAAAGAAAACCAAAATATTTTCGGGGAACAGTCGGAACCCGAGCTCCCTCTCCTCGGTGTACGTCCTCGGTTTTAAGATCTGAAACAAACCTAAGTTTCCCTTGACAAAGGAAGGATTGTACACTCCTTCTTACGATCAAGAGCCGTAAACTTATTAAACTGCATCAAACACAGCCCGGTGGCAATATAATGTCTGAAATTTGACTGCAATTAGTGGCGTCAATAGAGTTAGGGCAGTGGGTGGTATTTGCCCCGCAAGATTCTTCACCCCATTGATTTTGAAAAAAAAATCCGTAATATTTTTAGGTATTTTTATTGGAAAATGGTTTGTTTTGGTGCCTTAAATAAAAAAGAAGCTTCGCCAGAGCGTGTGAGAATTTTGCGTTTGCCTCCCCTAACATGCGTTATTTGCCGCCACTGACAAGAATGATCTCCTTTTCGAAGAAAAAATTTTTGAATCAAATAAAGAAATGCATCACATTTGGAAAGAAATAGGGCAAAATAAGAGGCATGTCTTGTTAATTTAAAGGAAGCCCGAGAAAATAAATAACCGAAAGAAATAGATTTCTTGCACAACGCAAGTGGATAATGTATTATCCATTTAGTATTTTAGTTACTTAATGAGACTACATGTTGCGTCAGAATTGAGAAATTCTTAGTTGCAAAACATGAGACAGAATAATTAAGAGACAATAAACAAACCAACTAATGATACACAAGAAAGGTACCTCAATGCGACAAGGGCCTTTTATCGAAATAGGATCTTAGCTGCGAAGGGGTTGACAACTCTCTTGCAGTAAGCATCCAAGCCTTACTGTACCAAAACTGAGGTAGGTTTCAGCGATATAATTAAGTTAAGATAACTGGAAATAGTTTAATTGTAATATGTGTATACTTTCCTTGAGCAGAATTGTATCAAAACCAGCGTTGCCAACGCTTTACAAATGTACCGTTTTTTGTAATAAGTTAAAGGTCCGCGGTACATTTGGAATTTTTTGGTACAACCAAATTGTTCGTTGCATTCGGGCATTGCTTGCTCGTTTCTTACTCAGATACCAAGTCCTAAGTCCTAATCCAAGTCCTACTCTATCAGCAATTGTCTTCTTATTACAGCAAATTTTTAACCTGCTGTTCAGATGGAACGAATTAATCTCCTGCGGTACAATTTTAGTCAGAAGACTGGTGCAGTTTATTTTAAACTATTGGCAACGCTGATCAAGACACCTTTACAAGCTATCACATGGATCAGTTAAACAAAAAAAAATCTTGATTAGTTGAAATGTCATAGATCACCAACAAAGGAAAGCTGGTTCATCATCAGCTCCGGAGTAGTCATCGTCTATTTACTTTTTTAAATATCTGAACTTTCGCTTTGTGTGAACAAATTTCAGTAGCTTTTTCTACAACAACTGTGAATTCAGCAATTTTCTTCTATACCTTTCTATTATTCTTCTATACTATCTTCTTCTATACATTATATGAACATTGTCAGCAATGTGTATTATCAACTTAATAGACTAATAACTTTACGCTATATGGACAGCAGGCGTCAGTAATCGTTTCGAATTGCAACTTTTATCGGAAAACAGGCTACATCACGGTCTTTGCTAGACTTTGTAATGACCTTTATCAAAATGGTTATCATGCCTCGTATTATAATAGAATTAATTTTTTTTTATAATGATAAGTCCCAGATTCGTATACCACAACAGCAACTGCTGAAACATATTGGGCAATATAAGGTTTAGAGCCGTTCATAATTGAGATAAAAAGAAGCGACTTGAGGTGCATTGGAGCATCAGATCATTAAAAATGTAGAAATATTGACATGTTCCTCTTTAATACTGAGCCCTCCATCGTGGGTACAGCTACTGAAAGGGAGTGTATAGTATAGGGAGTGAAGTGCATTGGAGTTTCGGCACATTGAAAATGTCGAAAAATAGACATGTTCCTCTTTAATACTGAGCCCTCTATGGTGGGTGCAGCTAGTGAAGAGTGTAGGGTATAGGATATTAATAAATTTGAGATGCATTGGAGCATCGGCACACTGAAAATGCAGAAAAATAGAAATGTTTCTCTTTAATACTGAGCCCTCCATCGTGGGTGCGGCTAGTGAAGGATGTAGGGTATAGGAAGTGAATCAATAAATTTGACGTGCATTGGAGCATCGGCACACTGAAAGTGCAGAAAAATAGACATGTTTCTCTTTAATACTGAGCCCTCTATCGTGGGTACAGCTAGTGAAGGATGTAGGGTATAGGAAGTGAATCAATAAATTTGACGTGCATTGGAGCATCGGCACACTGAAAGTGCAGAAAAATAGACATGTTTCTCTTTAATACTGAGCCCTCTATCGTGGGTACAGCTAGTGAAGGATGTAGGGTATAGGAAGTGAATCAATAAATTTGACGTGCATTGGAGCATCGGCACACTGAAAATGCAGAAAAATAGACATGTTTCTCTTTAATACTGAGCCCTCTATCATGGGTGCAGCTAGTGAAGGATGTAGGGTATAGGAAGTGAATCAATAAATTTGACGTGCATTGGAGCATCGGCACACTGAAAATGCAGAAAAATAGACATGTTTCTCTTTAATACTGAGCCCTCTATCGTGGGTGCGCCTAGTGAAGGGTGTAGGGTATAGGAAGTGAATCAATAAATTTGACGTGCATTGGAGCATCGGCACACTGAAAATGCAGAAAAATAGACATGTTTCTCTTTAATACTGAGCCCTCTATCATGGGTGCAGCTAGTGAAGGATGTAGGGTATAGGAAGTGAATCAATAAATTTGACGTGCATTGGAGCATCGGCACACTGAAAATGCAGAAAAATAGACATGTTTCTCTTTAATACTGAGCCCTCTATCATGGGTGCAGCTAGTGAAGGATGTAGGGTATAGGAAGTGAATCAATAAATTTGACGTGCATTGGAGCATCGGCACACTGAAAATGCAGAAAAATAGACATGTTTCTCTTTAATACTGAGCCCTCTATCGTGAGTGCGGCTAGTGAAGGATGTAGGGTATAGGAAGTGAATCAATAAATTTGACGTGCATTGGAGCATCGGCACACTGAAAATGCAGAAAAATAGACATGTTTCTCTTGAATACTGAGCCCTCTATCGTGGGTGCAGCTAGTGAAGGATGTAGGGTATAGGAAGTGAATCAATAAATTTGACGTGCATTGGAGCATCGGCACACTGAAAATGCAGAAAAATAGACATGTTTCTCTTTAATACTGAGCCCTCTATCGTGAGTGCGGCTAGTGAAGGATGTAGGGTATAGGAAGTGAATCAATAAATTTGACGTGCATTGGAGCATCGGCACACTGAAAATGCAGAAAAATAGACATGTTTCTCTTGAATACTGAGCCCTCTATCGTGAGTGCGGCTAGTGAAGGATGTAGGGTATAGGAAGTGAATCAATAAATTTGACGTGCATTGGAGCATCGGCACACTGAAAATGCAGAAAAATAGACATGTTTCTCTTTAATACTGAGCCCTCTATCGTGAGTGCGGCTAGTGAAGGATGTAGGGTATAGGAAGTGAATCAATAAATTTGACGTGCATTGGAGCATCGGCACACTGAAAATGCAGAAAAATAGACATGTTTCTCTTGAATACTGAGCCCTCTATCGTGGGTGCAGCTAGTGAAGGATGTAGGGTATAGGAAGTGAATCAATAAATTTGACGTGCATTGGAGCATCGGCACACTGAAAATGCAGAAAAATAGACATGTTTCTCTTTAATACTGAGCCCTCTATCGTGAGTGCGGCTAGTGAAGGATGTAGGGTATAGGAAGTGAATCAATAAATTTGACGTGCATTGGAGCATCGGCACACTGAAAATGCAGAAAAATAGACATGTTTCTCTTGAATACTGAGCCCTCTATCGTGGGTGCAGCTAGTGAAGGATGTAGGGTATAGGAAGTGAATCAATAAATTTGACGTGCATTGGAGCATCGGCACACTGAAAATGCAGAAAAATAGACATGTTTCTCTTTAATACTGAGCCCTCTATCGTGAGTGCGGCTAGTGAAGGATGTAGGGTATAGGAAGTGAATCAATAAATTTGACGTGCATTGGAGCATCGGCACACTGAAAATGCAGAAAAATAGACATGTTTCTCTTGAATACTGAGCCCTCTATCGTGGGTGCAGCTAGTGAAGGATGTAGGGTATAGGAAGTGAATCAATAAATTTGACGTGCATTGGAGCATCGGCACACTGAAAATGCAGAAAAATAGACATGTTTCTCTTTAATACTGAGCCCTCTATCGTGAGTGCGGCTAGTGAAGGATGTAGGGTATAGGAAGTGAATCAATAAATTTGACGTGCATTGGAGCATCGGCACACTGAAAATGCAGAAAAATAGACATGTTTCTCTTTAATACTGAGCCCTCTATCATGGGTGCAGCTAGTGAAGGATGTAGGGTATAGGAAGTGAATCAATAAATTTGACGTGCATTGGAGCATCGGCACACTGAAAATGCAGAAAAATAGACATGTTTCTCTTTAATACTGAGCCCTCTATCGTGGGTACAGCTAGTGAAGGATGTAGGGTATAGGAAGTGAATCAATAAATTTGACGTGCATTGGAGCATCGGCACACTGAAAATGCAGAAAAATAGACATGTTTCTCTTTAATACTGAGCCCTCTATCATGGGTGCAGCTAGTGAAGGATGTAGGGTATAGGAAGTGAATCAATAAATTTGACGTGCATTGGAGCATCGGCACACTGAAAATGCAGAAAAATAGACATGTTTCTCTTTAATACTGAGCCCTCTATCGTGGGTGCGCCTAGTGAAGGGTGTAGGGTATAGGAAGTGAATCAATAAATTTGACGTGCATTGGAGCATCGGCACACTGAAAATGCAGAAAAATAGACATGTTTCTCTTTAATACTGAGCCCTCTATCATGGGTGCAGCTAGTGAAGGATGTAGGGTATAGGAAGTGAATCAATAAATTTGACGTGCATTGGAGCATCGGCACACTGAAAATGCAGAAAAATAGACATGTTTCTCTTTAATACTGAGCCCTCTATCATGGGTGCAGCTAGTGAAGGATGTAGGGTATAGGAAGTGAATCAATAAATTTGACGTGCATTGGAGCATCGGCACACCGAAAATGCAGAAAAATAGACATGTTTCTCTTTAATACTGAGCCCTCTATCATGGGTGCAGCTAGTGAAGGATGTAGGGTATAGGAAGTGAATCAATAAATTTGACGTGCATTGGAGCATCGGCACACTGAAAATGCAGAAAAATAGACATGTTTCTCTTTAATACTGAGCCCTCTATCGTGGGTACAGCTAGTGAAGGATGTAGGGTATAGGAAGTGAATCAATAAATTTGACGTGCATTGGAGCATCGGCACACTGAAAATGCAGAAAAATAGACATGTTTCTCTTTAATACTGAGCCCTCTATCATGGGTGCAGCTAGTGAAGGATGTAGGGTATAGGAAGTGAATCAATAAATTTGACGTGCATTGGAGCATCGGCACACTGAAAATGCAGAAAAATAGACATGTTTCTCTTTAATACTGAGCCCTCTATCGTGGGTGCGCCTAGTGAAGGGTGTAGGGTATAGGAAGTGAATCAATAAATTTGACGTGCATTGGAGCATCGGCACACTGAAAATGCAGAAAAATAGACATGTTTCTCTTTAATACTGATCCCTCTATCATGGGTGCAGCTAGTGAAGGATGTAGGGTATAGGAAGTGAATCAATAAATTTGACGTGCATTGGAGCATCGGCACACTGAAAATGCAGAAAAATAGACATGTTTCTCTTTAATACTGAGCCCTCTATCATGGGTGCAGCTAGTGAAGGATGTAGGGTATAGGAAGTGAATCAATAAATTTGACGTGCATTGGAGCATCGGCACACTGAAAATGCAGAAAAATAGACATGTTTCTCTTTAATACTGAGCCCTCTATCGTGGGTGCGCCTAGTGAAGGGTGTAGGGTATAGGAAGTGAATCAATA
This sequence comes from Artemia franciscana, assembly GCF_032884065.1. NCBI lineage: Eukaryota > Metazoa > Arthropoda > Branchiopoda > Anostraca > Artemiidae > Artemia > Artemia franciscana. Next base: position 10,009,722 of record NC_088867.1, on the reverse strand, counting down.
AATTTGACGTGCATTGGAGCATCGGCACACTGAAAATGCAGAAAAATAGACATGTTTCTCTTTAATACTGAGCCCTCTATCATGGGTGCAGCTAGTGAAGGATGTAGGGTATAGGAAGTGAATCAATAAATTTGACGTGCATTGGAGCATCGGCACACTGAAAATGCAGAAAAATAGACATGTTTCTCTTTAATACTGAGCCCTCTATCGTGGGTGCGCCTAGTGAAGGGTGTAGGGTATAGGAAGTGAATCAATAAATTTGACGTGCATTGGAGCATCGGCACACTGAAAATGCAGAAAAATAGACATGTTTCTCTTTAATACTGAGCCCTCTATCGTGGGTGCGCCTAGTGAAGGGTGTAGGGTATAGGAAGTGAATCAATAAATTTGACGTGCATTGGAGCATCGGCACACTGAAAATGCAGAAAAATAGACATGTTTCTCTTTAATACTGAGCGCTCTATCATGGGTGCAGCTAGTGAAGGATGTAGGGTATAGGAAGTGAATCAATAAATTTGACGTGCATTGGAGCATCGGCACACTGAAAATGCAGAAAAATAGACATGTTTCTCTTTAATACTGAGCCCTCTATCATGGGTGCAGCTAGTGAAGGATGTAGAGTATAGGAAGTGAATTAATAAATTTGACGTGCATTGGAGCATCGGCACACTGAAAATGCAGAAAAATAGACATGTTCCTCTTTATTACTGAGCCCTCTATCATGGGTGCAGCTAGTGAAGGATGTAGGGTATAGGAAGTGAATCAATAAATTTGACGTGCATTGGAGCATCGGCACACTGAAAATGCAGAAAAATAGACATGTTTCTCTTTAATACTGAGCCCTCTATCATGGGTGCAGCTAGTGAAGGATGTAGGGTATAGGAAGTGAATCAATAAATTTGAGGTGCATTGGAGCATCGGCACACTGAAAATGCAGAAAAATGGACATGCTCCTCTTTAATACTGAGCGCTCTATCGTGGGTGCAGCTAGTGAAGGGTGTAGGAAGTGAATTAATAAATTTGAGGTGCATTGGAGCATTGGCACACTGAAAATGCAGAAAAATAGACATGTTTCTCTTTAATACTGAGCCCTCTATCGTGGGTGCGGCTAGTGAAGGGTGTAGGGCATAGGAAGTGAATTAATAAATTTGAGGTGCATTGGGGCATCAGCACACTGAAAATGCAGAAAAATAGACATGTTTCTCTTTAATACTGAGCCCTCTATCATGGGTGCAGCTAGTGAAGGATGTAGGGTATAGGAAGTGAATCAATAAATTTGACGTGCATTGGAGCATCGGCACACTGAAAATGCAGAAAAATAGACATGTTTCTCTTTAATACTGAGCCCTCTATCGTGGGTGCGCCTAGTGAAGGATGTAGGGTATAGGAAGTGAATTAATAAATTTGACGTGCATTGGAGCATCGGCACACTGAAAATGCAGAAAAATAGACATGTTCCTCTTTATTACTGAGCCCTCTATCATGGGTGCAGCTAGTGAAGGATGTAGGGTATAGGAAGTGAATCAATAAATTTGACGTGCATTGGAGCATCGGCACACTGAAAATGCAGAAAAATAGACATGTTTCTCTTTAATACTGAGCCCTCTATCATGGGTGCAGCTAGTGAAGGATGTAGGGTATAGGAAGTGAATCAATAAATTTGAGGTGCATTGGAGCATCGGCACACTGAAAATGCAGAAAAATGGACATGTTCCTCTTTAATACTGAGCCCTCTATCGTGGGTGCGGCTAGTGAAGGGTGTAGGGTATAGGAAGTGAATTAATAAATTTGAGGTGCATTGGAGCATAGGCACACTGAAAATGCAGAAAAATAGACATGTTCCTCTTTAATACTGAGCCCTCCATCGTGGATGTGTGGTTGTCTTTGAAAGAAATAGACATGTTCCTCTTTAATAGTGTATTGTGAAGAGAGTGAATTAATAAAATTAATTCATTATTTTATGAAGAGAAATCTCAAATTCGAATACCACAATAGCAACTACTGAAATATAATGAGCAATATAAGAATTAGAACCGCTCGTAAGTGAGGTGAAAACAAAATATTTGAGGTGCATTGGAGCATCGACTCATTGAAAACGTGAAAAAATAGACATGTTCCTCTTTAATACTGAGCCCTCCATCGTGGGTGCAACTACTGAAGGGGATTGTATAGTGAATAGAGTGAATTAATAAAATGAATTCATTGTTTTATGAAGAGAAATCTCAAATTTGTATGCAACAACACCAACTGCTGAAATATAATGAGCAATATAGGAATTAGAATCGTTCATAAGTGAGGTGAAAACAAACAATTTGAGGTGCATTGGAGCATCGGCTCATTGAAAGTGTAAAAAAATAGACATATTCCTCTTTAATATTGAGCCCTTCAGCGTGGGTGCAGCCTAATGAAGGGGAAATTTTTTAGTATGTCAAACGTATAGACGACTTTAACTCACAATATTCACTTTCAATCCTCTGAATCTACCTCTTCTCGCCCAAAGTCCGGCATCAGCTGCAACTTTTTTTAGCATCTAGTCCCTTTTTTATGCTCCTTGAGTTCTCAAGTATACACGATACTTCTTTACTCATAGCATATTTTTTGCAGTATTTGCTTTAAGCCTCTGTTGGTATTATTCTTGATATTCTTTTTGTTTAGTTCTTAAAAAAAATTTACTGCCCCAATTAGGGGCGTAATTTGCTCTGGGGCAGAGGGACAACTGTACCCTCCAGAACCAGGTTTGCCACCCCTTCCCACCTCTTAGTTCGGCCGCCAGCTGAAATTTAGTTTCCGTAAAAAATCTTGTCAAAATTAAGATAAGCTTGCATAATTCAAGTATCTAGAGAAACAGGTCAGTTTTCTTTAGTATATCTTTGCCTTTATGATAATATATGATTCATTTTTCAGTTTTCACTGTCATTTTCACTTGATTTGGGAAAATCCGCTACAACTTTGCCCCCCCCCCAAGTATTTTGACGCAATTATGCCAATGCCCCCATTGTCTTACTATCTCTTCGTTTTTCATGAATTGTCCCCTGTTCATAACAAGAAACCTGATCTTAAAAAAGTGTGTGAAGTCTTGTATATTTGATATTTAAAGTTTCTTACACGGGGTGAATATTACTTTTCACATTTTCGTTTTCCCATAGCCGTTGGGGACCAAAATAGAATTTTCAAACTGAGATGCCTTATTAAACAAATACATAAAGACATTAAAAAACCCAAGAGTTCGGTCTAGAGGGAATATAAGCCGAAATTTACGTTCATGGAAAAGGGGGCTCTTACTCATTTACGTTTAGATGGTCCACCATCCTTTTTATGAGTTTTTAAACCAAACATATGGCTGAATTTCAATAGTTATACAAATACACATTTTAAGGACAAAATTCTCATCTTTGAGCATTTCTGTTATTATGGATAAATCCAATTACGAAGTTCTTCCCAAGCGCTTAGGACACATGCTTCTTCTGGCCTACCAGCACCTCTCTTCCTCTCCCATGGGATCACCGATATATATGGTGTCTTCTCTCCTAGATCCCATCAAAGAGTCGAGAAAAAAAATACGAGCTCAATTAGAGTTTTGAAAAAATCCTTTTTTTGTGATGCCTCCTAAGAACTGACAACTCAAGAGATACGTGACCTGATCTCTATCAGAGGCTTCATTTCCGGACAACTCAAGATCAAAGATTAATCAACCGAGAAGATTTACGTGCCGAATTACTTCCATCACAAGCTCTTGGGAATCTACTCCTGTTATCTCCGTCTAGATTCAACTCGAAGATTTTACATTACATTTTTGAAGACAATTTTGCCATGATGAATTTCTTACTATTATTGTTCTTTAGATGCTATTGGTTCCGTTGGTGCTTCTTTGTGCCTCGTTAATGACCTAAACCATGGGTCTTAAAATTTTTCCATTTTAGAATCGGTTTCAATCTGACAGTGTGGTCTTTCGACATCTCTAGAATTGGGGACTTATACTCAGATACTGCGTAAATGATGGTTGTATAGAAATCCTTTCTGTAGTTAAAGTAAAGTTACTAGGCTTTTTGGAATACATCGTGTATTGTTACTATTTGGGTGGCTTAAGTGTCACTGACCGTCTCTCGGGTCCTGTCGTATATGCTTCCGGTTGAGTTTTGTAGTCTTGAACAATTCAAGTCAGCTTCAGTAGTTCAAAAAGCATTATTCTGCCTAATTTCTCTAAATTAGCTTTTAATAATTAATTTCACATTTAGAACCTTAAATATTGTCACATACTATAAAAGAACCTGACTCACTTTCGCCATTTAAACTACTTGTGAATATGTTAACTATAGGTCTGGTTTCGGCATTTTCTTTTTTCTTTTTTAAGTGGTGTTTCTCGTTCATTATTACTGTATCTTCCCAATAACAATATTCATAGTCCATTTCCCACGATTTCGTAATCAACCCTGCGTGAAAATCTCGGATATAGAGTGGCCAACACTCGGATATAGAGTGGCAATAGTGGCCAGTAGAGTTATAGAGTGGCCGAATACTTAGCTGTGCAGCATATAGTTTTAATTAAAGGAATAATAAGCTCTTCTGCAATAATCGTATGGGTTCCTTTTTTAACGAAAAGATCTTTCAGATATAAATAAAAGAGTTACGAAGATTCAGCATAGATTAAGCTTCAGCACAAGCTTAATCTTCAAAAAGCATTATTAACCAATAATTATTTCACTAATTTTTGCATTATAGACCTATTGCATTGACCAAATGACCAAATCACCCGAGACAATTCAATAGATCATCTTTTATGCAAGAGCAATTTCTAGAGTAATAAAACTGAAAAACACGAAGTTTTACCAAAGTTCTACCAATAATGCTTTACCAAATACTTTTGCATTAACTTAGTTTAGTTTAGATCAATGGTCAATGACCATTGACCAAAGGCATTTTTTGACCAATTGCGTGTTTGACCAATGATCACAGCATTATTTGAGCGTAAGAGCATTACTTAGCAATAATTATTTGACCAATTTTTGCATTATAGACCTATTTCATTGACCAAATGACCAAATCACCCGAGACAATTCAATAGATCATCTTTTATGCAAGAGCAATTTCTAGAGTAATAAAACTGAAAAACACGAAGTTTTACCAAAGTTCTACCAATAATGCTTTACCAAATACTTTTGCATTAACTTAGTTTAGTTTAGATCAATGGTCAATGACCATTGACCAAAGGCATTTTTTGACCAATTGCGTGTTTGACCAATGATCACAGCATTATTTGAGCGTAAGAGCATTACTTAGCAATAATTATTTGACCAATTTTTGCATTATAGACCTATTTCATTGACCAAATGACCAAATCACCCGAGACAATTCAATAGATCATCTTTTATGCAAGAGCAATTTCTAGAGTAATAAAACTGAAAAACACGAAGTTTTACCAAAGTTCTACCAATAATGCTTTACCAAATACTTTTGCATTAACTTAGTTTAGTTTAGATCAATGGTCAATAACCATTGACCAAAGGCATTTTTTGACCAATTGCGTGTTTGACCAATGATCACAGCATTATTTGAGCGTAAGAGCATTACTTAGCAATAATTATTTGACCAATTTTTGCATTATAGACCTATTTCATTGACCAAATGACCAAATCACCCGAGACAATTCAATAGATCATCTTTTATGCAAGAGCAATTTCTAGAGTAATAAAACTGAAAAACACGAAGTTTTACCAAAGTTCTACCAATAATGCTTTACCAAATACTTTTGCATTAACTTAGTTTAGTTTAGATCAATGGTCAATGACCATTGACCAAAGGCATTTTTTGACCAATTGCGTGTTTGACCAATGATCACAGCATTATTTGAGCGTAAGAGCATTACTTAGCAATAATTATTTGACCAATTTTTGCATTATAGACCTATTACATTGACCAATTGACTAAATGACCAAATCACCCGAGATAATTCAAGTGATCATCTGTTCCGCAAAAGTAAGTTTTAGAGTAATAAAACTGAAAAACACCAAGTTTTACCAATAAAGTTTTACCAAAAGCTTTTGCATTAATTTAGGTTAGGTTAGATCACCATTAGGTGATCTAACCTAACCTAAGTTGGTCAATCACCATTGACCAAAGGCATTATTTGACCAATTGCCTATTTAACCAATGAACAAAGCATTATTTGACCAATAAATAGCATTATTTTATCGATTCGTGTTTTGTGGCTTATCCCCCAAAATCAGATTTGAATGAGTAGTTATACTTCACGAATCTTATATGTCGTCAAACATTCTCCTTTTTAAGTAGTATTTCGTGTTTATTATTACTTCCTCTTCCTGGCAATAATATTTATATAAACATCCCCTTAATTTTTTAAGGGCTTAATGTATATATCAGGGCTGCGCAAATGCCCACCCCAGATTTTTCAGGGGGGGGGGGGCCAAGATTCCACCACAAAGTACCCTTTGCCGGTCATAATAATCCATTATGTCCAACATAATCCATTCTGTCCAATTGATTCGAAATTACTGCACGCCTATTACTTTCACCGACGTATTGTTTACTTAAATAAGAAAATTTCTTGCTGAGGAGGGTCAGCCTTTAGTCTGGTTGAATTTTTCACTTTCAGTTTAATCACTTGACTTCGTTGATTATGGTCTTTGATGTTATAATTAATCTTAGAGGTCAGTGTGGCTGAGTTCCACATTGGGTTACAGTACATTTCCATGCAACACACGGGTGCTGAAAATGAGTTTTTACTTAGAATATTCGATCGATGTGCTGCCAAAACTCACATTTTTTCTTACATAAAAGTTGGGGGGGGGGCAAAATGGAGTTTATGCCCACCCCAAGATTTGGCCCAAATGGCGCCTCTGTCCTTACCATATCAACAATAACATTTACAGCCTTATTTTTTAGACCGCCCTGCCTGCAAACCTCGACAACAGTTTAGCTATGGTGCAGCTAAACTTTTAACCACTCTAGTCTCTTGCTCAGTTGATGCCCATCCTTTAGTTAAATCCTTCAGATGGATGTTCAATTCGTCAGATGATCAGCTTAACCTTGGAGAATTTGCAACTGTTTCTAAAGATGGCAGCACTAGTATACTTAGGTACACACCTAAAAGTGAATATGATTATGGTGCAATCCTGTGCTGGGCTGAAAACGAAATCGGACTCCAAGACGAACCTTGTGTTTTCACAATTTATCCTGCAGGTAATTATGGTTTTTCAATATTTGACTGGCTGTAAGAGCGAAAAAATTTACGCTATTAAAACCAAGCATTAAACGCTCCGAAACGAAAAATAATATAATAGCATTAATTAAAAGCAAACCTATTTTCTAGTAATCACCATTTTTATGTGATCTTTTTTTCAAATTTCTCAGGTGTTGTAAAACAGACAAAAATTAATTTAATTAGTTAGCAGAAGTTAGTTTTAAAAATTCCATTATGGATAAAACCATAAACAAAAGGCCATCTTTAAGCCCTAGACAGCAGAAAAAACATGCAGAAAAAACAAAGCATTACAACAACATGCGACCAATATAACTAAAATGAAAATGTTTTAAAACAGTCCTAGCATCCTTACTTCAGTGAAGTTCAACCAGGACTGTTTAAAAAAATTAATTTTAGTTTTATTGGTCGTATGTTGTTGTAAGTTTTTCTTCTTTTATATTTTCATGTTTTGCTGAGGACAGCTCTTGGACATAGGTCGAAATATTCATTCAAGTTAGATTTCCACTTTCTTACGAAAACTTTCTTCTTGTTTTTGATGTTTGTGATGGAAAGGCAGTGTGGTTATCGTCGTTATTTTTTTTTTTCATGCATACTTAGGCAGCCCAGAAGAGTATTGTGCTGTTTTCTATACTGTAAATATTTTTTGAATAAGTGAATAACAGTGTCTTTGGTTAAAATCCACTTCATTCGGTGTTTGCTCCTGTTTTGTAGCAGTGATTGTATATTTTAAAAACTTGATGTGTCGAAATTATTGCTTCTATTTACAGAGACAAGACCCGGCGCAGACTTGACAATAATAATAATGACAATTAATATATATATGTATATATCTATATATATAAAAATAAGTTGTCTGTGTGTGGATCTGTGGATCTGTGGATCAGGTGACGTCACCTGAAAAAACTGGATCAGGTGACGTCAAAACTGAAAAAACTAAAAAAAGGCAAAAACTACAAAAAAACTAAAAACTAATAAAAAAATAAAAAAGCTAAAAAACTAAAAAAACTAAAAAAAGGCAAAAACTACAAAAAAAAACTAAAAACTAATAAAAAAGCTAAAAAAATAAAAAAACTAAAAAAAGGCAAAAACTACAAAAAAAACTAAAAACTAATAAAAAAAATAAAAAAGCTAAAAAACTAAAAAAACTAAAAAAAGGTAAAAAACTAAAAAAACTAAAAACTAAAAAAAACTAAAAAAAAGGAAAAAACTGAAAAATAAGCTAAAATAAAGGTAAAAACCAATAAAAAACTAAAAAAAAAACTGAAAAAACTAAAAAAAGACAAAAACTACAAAAAAAAACTAAAAACTAATAAAAAAAGTAAAAAAGCTAAAAAACTAAAAAAACTAAAAAAAGGTAAAAAACTAAAAAAAATAAAAAATAAAAAAAAACTAAAAAAAAGGAAAAAACTGAAAAATAAGCTAAAATAAAGGTAAAAACCAATAAAAAAACTAAAAAGAATAAAAAGGAAAAAGCTAAAAAAAAATTTCATCTAAAAAACTAAAAAAAACTAAAAAAGGTAAAAACTAAAAGAACTAAAAAAGAAAAAAAATAAATGACGACACTCAAAGAGAAAGCGACCAGGACAAAAGGAATGTTCGATTAGCAATCAACAAAGCACCGGGACACAGGGAGTATAAATGACGACCAGGACATAAGTAAAAAAAAAACTAACAAAACTAAAAAGAAGGTAAAAACTACAAAAAAACTAAAAAGAAAAAAACTAAAAAAAGGCAAAAACTACAAAAAAAACTAAAAACTAATAAAAAAGCTAAAAAACTAAAAAAACTAAAAAAAGGCAAAAACTACAAAAAAAAACTAAAAACTAATAAAAAAAATAAAAAAGCTAAAAAACTAAAAAAACTAAAAAAACTAAAAAAAGGTAAAAAACTAAAAAAACTAAAAACTAAAAAAAAGGAAAAAACTGAAAAATAAGCTAAAATAAAGGTAAAAACCAATAAAAAACTAAAAAAAAACTGAAAAAACTAAAAAAAGGCAAAAACTACAAAAAAAACTAAAAACTAATAAAAAAAGTAAAAAAGCTAAAAAACAAAAAAAAAATAAAAAAAATAAAAAAAGGTAAAAAACTAAAAAAAAATAAAAAATAAAAAAAAACTAAAAAAAGGAAAAAACTGAAAAATAAGCTAAAATAAAGGTAAAAACCAATAAAAAACTAAAAAGAAAAAAAAGGAAAAAACTAAAAAAAATTTTCATCTAAAAAACTAAAAAAAAACTAAAAAAGGTAAAAACTAAAAGAACTAAAAAAGAAAAAAATAAATGACGACACTCAAAGAGAAAGCGACCAGGACAAAAGGAATGTTCGATTAGCAATCAACAAAGCACCGGGACACAGGGAGTATAAATGACGACCAGGACATAAGTAAAAAAAAAAACTAACAAAACTATAAAGAAGGTAAAAACTACAAAAAAACTAAAAAGAAAAAAAAACTAAAAACTAATAAAAAAACTAAAAAATCTAAAAATCTAAATAAACTAAAAAAGAAAAAAAAAGGAAAAAAATAAAGGAGAAAAACAAAACTAAAAAACGAATGTATATACAGACCGGGACACCGGGATACAAATGACGACCGGGACACAGGGAATATAAATGACGACCGGGACACAGGGACACAACTACAACGGGGACACCGGGGGAAACAGGGGGATATAAATGACGACCGGGACACCGGGACAGGGAATGGTCGATTAGCAATCACCATCAACAAAGCTCAAGGGCAATCATTAGAATCATGAGGTATAGATCTGAATACAGATTGTTTTCCCATGGACCATTATATGTTGCTTGTTCAAGAGTCGGTAAACCTGACAATCTATTTATATGCAAAGACAATGGGACAGCAAAGAATGTTGTATATTCGCAAGTTTTACGTAGTTAAAACCATATATATATATATATATATATATATATATATATATATATATATATATATATATATATATATATATATATATATATATATATATATATATATATTATGAGTTCAGGGTGCTAAAATAGGCTTGAAAATTAATGTTAAGAAGACTAAGTCACTAAGGTTAGGAATAAGTGAAGATGAACAGGTGACCTTAGGTAACGAAAAGATTGATCAGGTTGGGAGCTTCAGTTACCTTGGTAGTATTATTAGTAAAGATGGTGGGAGCAGTGAAGATGTTAAAAGTAGAATAGCTAAAGCTCCGGGTGTTTTTTCACAGTTAAAAAAAGTTTGGAAGAATAGAAAGATAAGCCTACAAACCAAGATTAGAATATTGGAAGCTACAGTGATGACAGTGGTCAAATATGGCTCTGAAGCATGGACACTCCGAAAAGCAGATGAAAATTTACTAGATGTTTTCCAGAGAAATTGCCTACGGATTGTTCTGGGTACCCGGCTGACTGACCGTATTTCAAACAGTAGGTTGTACGAAAAGTGTGGTTCAATCCCGCTTTCTGGGGCTATAATGAAAGAAAGGTTGAGATGGCTAGGCCACGTTCTACGGATGAAGGATGACAGATTACCGAAGATTGTCCTTTTTGGCCAACCGTCTGGGGCTACACGGAAAGCAGGTCGTCCTTGTCTGGGTTGGGAGGATGTCATAAATAAGGATTTAAAGGAAATGGGAACTTCCTGGGAGGGTGTAAAGAGGGAGGCTTTAAATAGATTAGGTTGGAGGAGGAGCGTGCGTAGCTGTGTTGGCCTCAGGCGGTTTGGTGCTGCAGTGAGTTATTAGTAGTAGTAGTATATATATATCTATCTATATTCACAGGTGGGACATAGGGACACAACTACAATGGCGCGTAACTATTATGGCGCGTAACGACTTACGCGCGCGGGGGGGCTTGGGGGGGCGCGAAGCGCCCCCACCAACTAGGTGTTGGGGTGGCGCGAAGCGCCACCCCAACAGCTAGTATATATATATATATATATATATATATATATATATATATATATATATATATATATATATATATATATATATAGATAAGTTCTAAGTTTGTGTGTTTGTCCATGCTTTGTGTTTGTCCGCATATGTGTGTTTGTTTGTCCGCATATGACGTTATTATAAGTATATAAGGCTTTGCATATGACGTCAAAGGCTTTGTATATGACGTCATTATAATCCTACAATGGTAGAAGAAACAGCCGAGGAAGCTGCTCAAAGATTTAATTCAAAGAGAAATTTTAGTATAAATCCTACAATGGCAGAAGAAACAGCCGAGGTAGCGGCTCAAAAAATTAATGCCAAATGGCTCGTGGCTAAAAGAGAAAATAAGAAAAGAAAGCGTGCCGAGGAATCACAAGAACAACGTGAAAACAGGCTCGCGGCTCAAAGAGATAATACCAAAGAAAGCGTACCGAGAAATCACAAGAACAACGTGAAAACAGGCTTGAGGCTCAAAGAGAAATTACAAAAAAAATCATGCCGAGGAATCACAAGAACAACGTGAAAAAAGGCTTGCGGCTCAAAAAGATAATGCCGAAAGAAAGCGTTCCAAGCAATCACAAGAACAACGTGAAAACAGGCTTGCTGCTCAAAGGGATAATGCCAAAAGAAAGCGTGCCGAGGAATCACAAGAGCAACGTCAAAATTATCGCCTGGCCAGTCGATGATTATAGCTTGAGTAGATGTGTTCAAATCGGGACTATGTCTAAAATTTGTTCCTATTGCAAGGCCTTGGAATTTAATGGTGAAACAACGGGAATATGTTGCGCCTCAGGAAAAGTTAAACTTCCTCAGCTGGCTGCACCACCAGAGCCATTGAAGACTTTATGACGTTACAGACCGGGACACTGGAACACAAGGAATATAAATAACGACCGGGACACTGAAAAAGAAATTACGGACAGGGATACCGGGACACAAATGACTACCGGGACACAGGGACTATAAATGACGACCAGGACACAGGGACACAACTACAACGGGGACGCCGGAAGGACACAGGGGGGATATATAAATGCCGACGGGGACACAGGGAATACTCGATTAGCAATCACCATCAACAAAGCTCAAGGGCAATCATTAAAAAAATTGCGGAATAGATCTGAATACGGGTTGTTTTCCCATGGACAATTATATGTTGCATTTCAAGATTCGGTAAACCTGACAATCTATTTATATGCACAGACAATGTGACAGCGAAGAATGCTGTATATTCGCAAGTTTTACGTAGTTAAAAACATATATATATATATATATATATATATATATATATATATATATATATATATATATATATATATCACAGGTGGGACACAGGGACACAACTACAATGGCGCATAACTAATATGGCGCGTAACGACTTACGCGCGTGGGGGGGCATGAGGGGCACAAAGCGCCCCCATCAACTAGGTGTTGGTGTGGCGCGAAACGTCACACCAATAGCTAGTAATCTATATATATAAAAATAAGTTGTCTGTGGGTCTGTCGAGTGACGTCATGTCATCATGTCGTCGTGAAGTTAGTTGTCGTCATGTTTGTTATGACGATGACGTCATTAATGGTATTTAAGAAAGTCGTTGAAAGACAAATTTTTAATTGTAAGAAGATCGTGGACGGAAAAATGTTTAATTGTAAAATGACTGAAGAACCTACAATGGCAACAGCCGAGGAAGCTGCTCAAAGAGTCTATGCCAAAAAACTTGCGGCTTATAAAGAAAGTAAGGAAAGAAAGCGTGCCGAGGAATCACAAGAACAGCAAGAAAACAGGCTTGTGGCTGATAGAGAAAGTAAGAACAGAAAGCGTGCCGAGGAATCACAATATATATATATATATATATATATATATATATATATATATATATATATATATATATATATATATATATATATATATATATATATATATATATATATATAAATATATCATGAAAAGAGAAATCACCAATGCAACAGCACAAACACATAAAAAAAAGACAGAAGTAGAAAAGGAAGACTGTTTTCCTAAATTAGTGATTAATATAGACCAGCACTTGAATGAGGCCTTAACCCTACTCATCCATACAATCACATATATATATATATATATATATATATATATATATATATATATATATATATATATATATATATATATATATATATATATATATATATGTTATATGTATATATATATATATATATATATATATGTATATATATATATATATATATATATATATATATATATATATATATATATATATATATATATATATATATATATATATATATATATATATATATAATATAAACTTGTCATTTGCCAGACTATCTCTACGGACTATTGAGAAACATAGAAAAACTGCGATTTTTTTCAAATTCTGCATCGCATTTGATGCTCAATATCAATCTGGTATGATACAAACCATCCATAAACACAATAGACCAAGCCCTTGAAACCAGTCCAAGTTCATAATGTCTGGACTTGGTCTGGAGTCGATCATAAGTACGCCAGAGAGTTTAACATATTTTTTAATGTTATCCTTTTTATGAGATTAAAGAACATCCTTGCAACAGCATAAAGCTATCAAATATAAAATTATATAATAGGTACATATAGTTATATATACTAAATATATACTATATATATATCTATCTATCTATATAAAAATAAGTTGTTTGTGTGTCTGTCGAGTGACGTCATGTCAAGATGTCGTCATGAAGTTAGTTGTCGTCATGTTTGTTATGACGATGACGTCATTAAAGGTATTTAAGAAAATCCTTCAAAGACAAATTTTTAATTGTAAGAAGATCGTGGACGGAAAAATGTTTAATTGTAAAATGACTGAAGAACCTACAATGGCAACAACAAATGACGACCGGGACACAAATGACAACCGGGACATCTATCTATATAAAAATAAATTGTTTGTGTGACTGTCGAGTGACGTCATGTCATCATGTCGTCATGAAGTTAGTTGTCGTCATGTTTGTTATGACGATGACGTCATTAAAGGTATTTAAGAAAATCCTTCAAAGACAAATTTTTAATTGTAAGAAGATCGTGGACGGAAAAATGTTTAATTGTAAAATGACTTAAGAACTTACAATGGCAACAGCAAATGACGACCGGGACACAAATGACGACCGGGACACAGGGAATATAAATGACGACCGCGACACTCAAAGAGAAATTACAGACTGGGACACCGGGACACAAATGACGACCGGGACACAGGGAATATAAATGACGACCGGGACACAGGGAATGTTCGATTAGCAATCACCATCAACAAAGCTCAAGGGCAATCATTAGAATAATGAGGTATAGATCTGAATACAGATTGTTTTTCCCATGGACAATTATATGTTGCATGTTCAAGAGTCGGTAAACCTGACAATCTATTTATATGCACAGACAATGGGACAGCCAAGAATGTTGTATATTCGCAAGTTTTAGGTAGTTAAAAACATATATATATATATATATATATATATATATATATATATATATATATATATATATATATATATATATATGTGTGAATATATATATATGAATATATATATATATATATATATATATATATATATATATATATATATATATATATATATATATATATATATATATATATATATATATATATATATATATATATATATATATATATATATATATATATATATATATATATATATATATATATATATATATATATATCACAGGTGGTACACAGAGACTAATGAGGTATAGATCTGAATACATATTGTTTTTCCCATGGACAATTATATGTTGCATGTTCAAGAGTCGGTAAACCTGACAATCTATTTTTATGCACAGACGATGGGACAGCGAATAATGTTGTATATTCGCAAGTTTTACGTAGTTTAAAACACACACACACACACACACACACATATATATATATATATATATATATATATATATATATATATATATATATATATATATATATATATATATCACAGGTTGGACACAGGGACACAACTACAATGGCGCGTAACTAATATGGCGCGTAGCGACTTACGCGCGCGGGGGGGCTTCGGGGGTGCGAAGCGCCCCCACCAACTAGGTGTTGGGGTGGCGCGAAGTACCACCCCAACAGCTAGTAGAATATAATAACAATAACATTGTAGTTATAAAAATACGTAATTTAACAAAAATTGTAATAAAAGATAAAAATAATGTTTATAATAGTAAGATCTGCTAATAATTTATTGTTCAGCCACTATAAAAAATTGTTAAAAAGCAGATTAAAAAAAAGAAAAAACACAAAAAAGAACAACTGAAAAATTTTGACAAAAGGGATAGCCTAGAACTGAATTTTGACTGATAATAATATTTCTAATGTTATAGAAATATATTATCTGTAATACTAATGTTTTGATAATCAACATATAAAATATACTGAAAGCAATTACAAAATAATAGTAATGTTGACAATACTAAGACCTGACAATAATATTAATTTATATTTTACCCACTATACAAAACTCTAGGAAAGCAGAGTAACTATTAAATAGAAAAAAATGGTAAAGCTGTAAAACTGATGGCAAAAAGAATGACTAACGGAAAAAGAAATAACAACAGCGAACCAACCATTTAAAAAAAAAAAATTTCTCAAGAAAAGAATCAATTTTATTCTAATTAAGATCCTTTTTATGTAGGACCTCCGGACGCTCCAAAAAATTGTACCTTAACCAACGATAAAAGCAGTTCAATGGAAATTGAGTGTCAGGAATCATTTAACGGTGGTCTTGAGCAGCATTTTGTTCTGGAAATTTTCGAGTCACATTCAAAACGGTAAGATTACTTCATTTTGAGAATATCACAATTCTATACTCTTAATATACTTTCTCTCAGACAGAAGCATCAATTCATGATATTTTAGGGGGAGGGTGGCAAAATGTATATGTGAAAATCTTTAGGGAATAGTTATGTAGTTTTTCTGATTTTTTCAGCGAAAACAGAAAAAAGAATTGTTCAAGTATTTTCAACGAAAATACCAAAAAACGGAATTTTTAATTGGGGGGACAAAAACTGAGGGGACATCAATAGCTCCTCCTTACTCTCCTTCCTCACAATTGTTGCTCCTTTTTAGTTTTGCATTCGGGAAAGCCTAAAATTTGATCATTATTCATTAAAACACCACTAAAATTCATCTATTTTTAGCCTAAAAATATAACTGATAGATATATCAAAAGCAATTAAATTGTTTATTGTCAAAACCATGAAAATTCTCCTGAAAAACAATTTTTGGAAACACTACTGCTCAAAACCTTTGCAAGGCAGGTAGATTCTTGAAATATATTTGAGACCTCGAATGATAATATATTCAGCCAATATGTAGCCTATATATACATTTTTTATCTATATATATATATCTATATATATAAAAATAAGTTGTCTGTCCGTTACGCCAGATTATATCTTCTAATATATATAAAAGAAAACAAACAAGAATGTAAAAACTGGAAATTGCATAAATATTTCAAAATATTTTGACAATAGATTAAAGTAATTCGAAAAAAGAAAAATGGTAAAAAACTAAAAAAAAACTAAAAAGAAAAAACTAAAAAAGAAAAAACTAAAAAAAAAATAAAAATTAAAAAAATTAAAAAAAGAAAAACGTAAAAAGAAAAAAACGTAAAAAAATAAAAAAGATAAAAAACTAAAAAAAAAACTAAAAAAGCTAAAAAACTAAAAAAAAACTAAAAAAACTGGGAATTGCACAAATATTTCAATATATTTTGACAATAGATTAAAGTAATTCGAAAACCTTAAAACAGATACCCCATATTTGAGGTTTAATATAAATTGTTGGAGCTTTAGCATGCTTGACACGTAAAGATTTTTCCAAGTGTCAATGTTAGAATGAACATTGACAAATTGAAGAAAACAAATCAATAAAAAGAAGAAACTAAAAAAAAGAAAAAACTAAAAAAGAAAAAAAACTAAAGAAGAAACTGTATCTATATATTTATAAACCTATATATATAAAAATAAGTTGTCTGTCTTTTATGTCTGTTACACTATGTCTGTTACGCCAGATTATATCTTATCTATAAATAAAAATAAGTTGTATGTATTTTTGTATTGAGGATTTGCATATGACGTCTGAAAAATAAAGAAGAAAAAGAAAACTGAAAAAAGAAAAATGGTAAAAAACTAAAAAAAAAACCAAAAAGAAAAAACTAAAAAAAAACTAAAAAATAAAAAAAAAGAAAAAAAGAGAAAACTTGAAAAGAAAAAATGTAAAAAAAATAAAAAAATAAAAAGGTAAAAAACTAAAAAGAAAAAAAACTAAAAAAAGCTAAACAACTAAAAAAGAAAAAACTAAAAAAAACTGGGAATTGCACAAATATTTCAATATATTTTGACAAAGATTCAGGTAATTCGAAAACCTTAAAACAGATTTTGAGGTTTAAAATTTTGAGGTTTATTATAAATTGTTGGAGCTTTAGCTTGCTTGGCACGTAAAGATTTTTCCAAGTGTCAATGTTAGAATGAACATTGACAAATTGAAGAAAACAAATCAATAAAAAGAAGAAACTTAAAAAAGAAAAAAAATAAGAAAAGAAAAAACTAAAAAAGAAAAAAAACTGAAATGAAACTGTACCTATATATCTATATAAATGACGACCGGGACACTCAAAGAGAAATTACAGACTGGGATACCGGGGCACAAATGACGACCGGGACAGGGAATATAAATGACGACCTGGACACAGGAACACAACTACAACGGGGACGCCGGGGGCACAGGGGGATATATAAATGACAAAGGGGACACAGGGAATGTTTGATTAGCAATCACCATCAACAAAGCTCAAGGGCAATCGTAAGAAAAATGCGGTATAGATATGAATAAGGATTGTTTTCCCATGGACAATTATTATGTTGCATGTTCAAGAGTTGGTAAACCTGACAATCTATTTATATGGACAGACAATAGGACAGCAAAGAATATTGTATATTCGCAAGTTTTACGTAGTTAAATATATATATATATATATATATATATATATATATATATATATATATATATATATATATATATATATATATATATATATATATATATATTATATATCTATATATATAAAAATAAGTTGTCTGTCTGTGGATCTGTGGATCAGGTGACGTCATGTTTCTGTGTCGGCTGACGTCATGAAATTAGTTGTCGTCATTTTTGCTTTGACGGTGACGTCATTAACGGTATTTAAGACATTTGTTCACGGAAAAATGTTTAATTGTAAAATGACTGAAGAACCTATTGGGTTTGGGATTTTGACTTGGATAAGGTCATCAATGCCTACCAGATTTAAGTTAAAAAAACAAAGGTTCGTCGATATGTACTTCATAGTGACGCTGAAAAATAAAGAAGAAAAAGAAAACTGAAAAAAGAAAAAAGGTAAAAAACTAAAAAAAAAAACTCAAAAGAAAAAACACTCAAAGAGAAATTACAGACCGGGACACAAATGACGACCGAGACAGAGGGAATATAAGTGACGACCGGGAACCTCAAAGAGAAATTACACACTGGGACACCCAGACACAAATCACGACCGGGACACAGGGAATATAAATGACGACCGGGACACAGGGACACAACTACAACGGGGACGCCGGGGGCACAGGCAGGATATATAAATGACGACCGGGACACAGGGATTGTTCGAATAGAAGTTACAGACCGGGACACCGGGACACAAATGACGACCGGGACACAGGGAATATAAATGACGACCGGGACACTCAAAGAGAAATTACAAACTGGGACACCGGGACACAAATGATGCTCTTCCTACTATAAATTTTATTAGTATGTGGATTATATCAATGAGAATCTGCTTTATATAACACCAAAAAAACATAGAATAGAAAAAAGGTGGCTGAATAGCAGAAAAATGCTATTCAAATATAGCTTTTTAATATAGAAAAAAAACAATTAGGAAGTTGTCATCACCCACAATTCTCAGGTTTTTGGGATTTTTTTTTCTGTTTTGGCAAAACTTGGGGGATTAAAAAAAAAAAAATCCTAACTGCCTAATGTTTTCGGTGCATTTTCTTTATGGTGAACAGAAAAAAGAAATCAGAGTTTGTCGATCACCAAAAGTTTTGTGTTATGAATCTTTTACGAGTTTTGGTGCTTAACTTTAGAAAGAGAGAGAAAGAGAAGGATAGATAGAGGGAGGGAGAGAGAAAAGGGGAGGGGGAGAGTAAAAGAGAAGTTTTTGGAGCATGAGGGTTACTTTGGCCCAGGAGCTTACTTGTGTGACTGTCTAGCTGTTTGGGAGGAAACAAGTTTTCTGGCCATTTCAGGGACCGATAATGACTTGAGTATGAAAGATTTTTGGGGACCATCAGGGAACATAGTTTATCAAAACGGTGTATCAGCAATATTTCAGGAACGGCTTGGAGTAGCAAGTTGACACTTCCGGGACATGCTGAGGGAGATGTTGAACTAAAAGGCCTTTTTTGTAAAATACTACTACTAATGTTACTATAGCTACTTTTACTAATACTGCTATTACTAAGGCAAAGCTTATAAGGGTGAAACTTTTGTGAAGGGTAAAGGAATATATATATATATATATATATATATATATATATATATATATATATATATATATATATATATATATATATATGTATATATATATATATATATATATATATATATATATATATATATATATATATATATATATATATATATATATATATATATATATATATATATATATATATATATATATATATATATATATATATATATATATTGTCACATCAGTAAATTTTAGCAAAAGGAAATGATACTAACATCATTTGGATTCATTAGTTTCAGATGTATCCATTCACTGATCCAGAATAACTTTAAACTTTTCTCTTAGAGAAAAATCTATTTTCCAATTTTTTCATGTTTCCAGAACCTTATCAACATACTTATAAATCTAAATCAAATTCAAGGCGAATTAAAAAGAAGGAATTCAATGGATGGATATACCTGAATCTCAACAATGGAATGACTGAAGAATTAGTTTCACTTTGAAACATTAAATTCTAGTCCCGCAGATAAATAACATACCAAAATCTTGCAGAGATAATATGCAGCTATAATTAAACTACAATTTTTTACCTTTTTTTAGATCACTTGCAAATTTATCGTCAACTGTTCCAAGATTTGAACTTGTTATGGCTGGCCTTCTCCCTACAAGCACATCCTCCTATGATGAGGGGTTTGTCAGCGAATCTCGGATTACCCCTTCAACTGCAGTTATTCCGTATGGGTCAACAGTCCTTAAAATCACAGCTGTAAATGCTCAGGGTCAAAGTGATCCTGTTTACTTAGAAGCTGTCAGTCTAAATGGAATGCCTGTGGAGATGCACACCTCCGGTAATTTTTGTTCACTGCCGTTTTCTTAAATTTTGTTAATTGATTATAAAAGATTTGTTAGTTACCTGAGAAAATGGAGAAAGAAATACAGAGATTTTACTGGTAAAAGAACATCTTGGCTTGGCAAATCATCTGACCCTTCACATGTTTCTTCCACTTATTTTTCCAGGTACCCATTTGGAGCTTACAGAGTGAAAGGGCCTGCCCCGTTCGAAACCAAATATTCAGCAACCCCAAGGCTTGTGTCCCTACCCTTACGGATACAGGATTGCAAGTCAAGCACACTAACCACTCGGCTTTAAAAAGGCGCAGTTAATTATCTCTCCTGAAGTCTTTTCTTCAATTCCAGATTAATAAAAAACAATTTTTTTCAACCTTAAAGTAAGGAGCAAAATTAAAACTTAAAATGAACAGAAATTGTTACGTATCTTGTTGCTCTAATTGACCTGCCCTTGTTCTTCAGGAGTCGTTCTTACAGAATTGGGACAAAAAGTCAAACTTTAGCGCAAAGAGCGAATTATTGAGGAAAATGCAACCCCCCCGTCAAATACGTAATAATTTCTGTTCGTTTTAAGTTTTAGTATCGCTCCTCACTTTAACCTTGCCCTCCCTCCAATCACTTTCGACTATTAAAGAGGACACTGGCCCTTTCAATATCCAATCAATTGAGGTGTTTTCGAAGTTCTACAACAGCAACTGGCAATCTAAAAATTTTGATCAGATGCATTTCGGGAAAATACGAGGTGTGGAGGGGGGTTTATCCGCCATTTCATCACTTTGAATCGTAAAATGGCACTAGAACTTCTGATTACTAATCCAATGAGCCCCCTCCGAAGTTTATACGATCTCCCTTTCTATATATGCCTTATGTGCCCCCATGGCATAACTTACAACCCTTGCCCTGAAGGCTCTGGGGGGAGTGTATAATTTCTGGACCCTCCAGTTACGTTGAACAAAATATCAAAAAATTGGATTGGATGAGTTTGGGGAAATGGTGGGCATTGGAGGGAGGTTAGTTGTCCTCCAATCACTTTTGACTATTAAAAAAGACACCAGCCCTTTCAATTTCCAATCAAATCAGCTCTTTTTGAAGTTTCTAAGACAACAAATGGCCATCTCAAAATTTTTATGAGATGCATTTCGGGAAAATATGAGGCGTGTTAGGGGGGGGGGTGTATCCACCCTCTGATCATTCTGAATCTTAAAAAGGCCACTAGAGCTTTTGATTACAAATCCAATGATCCCCTTCGAAGTTGATGCAGTCATCCTTTATATATATACCCTATATGCCCCCAGGTCATAACTTAAAAACCCTTGCCCCGAGGGCTCTAGGAGGGTTATCATCCTCAAAGACTTAACTTTTCGGCCCTTTCAACTACGTTGAACAAAATGGCCATCTCAAAATTTTTATTAAATGTGTTTGGGGAAACGGTGAGCGTGGGAGTGGGGTTAGCTGCCCTCCGATCACTTTCGACTATTAAAAAGAGCACTAGCCCTTCAACTTCCAACAGAATGACGAAAATATAACGGTTCAAAATAGGGATGAAACCTTTTAATTGTCAGTGAAACAAATATAGAAATTTAAACTGGATATTTTGAACACATATACAGTGTCCATCATCAGCAGTAAAAGTGCTGATGATGAAAAGGGCAGGTTTTCCCCAGCGCGAAAGTGTTGTATTTTATCTATGTATTTGTGAATGTTGAAATAAAAAACTTGAACTTGAACATGAACTTGATGCCTAAATGTAGATTGCCTAAATGTAAATGATGCCAAAATGTAGACAGATGTAGATTGCTGAGGTGCCTAAATGTAGATTGAATTTTATTGAGGGCGCCAAAATCCTTTTCTTCTTACATTGATGAAGAAAATCTTTTGATTTATAACATTTGCGTGTCTCTTAAGGGTGTTAATATATATTTAGACACCTCCTTCGTCACAATAGCCCCATATAATCGACGTAAATATAAAACTGGCATCAGTTTTACTGTTGATGATGGACACTGTATATGTGTTCGAAATATCCAGTTAAAAAAATTCTATATTTTTTTCACTGTCAATTAAAAGGTTTCATCCCTATTTTGGACTGATGTATTTTCGTCATGGAAAGGCAGTGTGGTCTTCGAAATTGTCTCCAACAGAATGAACTTTTTTTTAAGTTTTCACGATAACAAATGACCATCTAGAATTTCTATCTGATACATTTCGGAAAAATGCTAGGTTTGGAGGGGGGCATCCACCCTTTGAGAAGTCTGAATCGAAAGGGTACTAGAACATCTGGTTTTCAATCCAATGAGGTCATTCCAAAGTTTCTACGACCCCCCTTTCTATACAAAACTTTATATGCCCCCAGGCATAAATTACAACCCTTGCCCTGAGGGCTCTCAGGGGTTGTCATCCTCAAAGATGCAATTTACCGACCTTTTAACTACGCTGAACAAAATGGCTATCTCAAAATTTTGATTGGATGTGTTTGGAGAAATGGTGGTTGTAAGAGGGGGGTTAGTTGCCCTCTAACTACTTTCGACTAATAAAAGAGGCACTAGCCACTTCAATTTCCAATCTAATAAGCCCTTTTAGAAGTTTCTGCGACAACAAATGGTCATCTCAAAATTTTTATCCGATGCATTTCGGGAAGATACGAGGTTTTGGGGGTATCCACACTCTGATCACTCTGAATCTTAAAGAAAGGACACTAGAATTTTTGATTACCAATCCAATGAGCACCCTCCAAATTTTATACGATCACCCTTTCTTTATAAACCTTAAATGCCCCCAGGGTATAACTTACAGCCCTTGCCCTGATGGATGCGGGGGGGTGTCATCCTCAAAGACATAATTTCCAGATCTTTCAACTATGTTGAACAAAATGGCTATTTCGAAATTTTGATTGAATGTGTTTAGGGAAATGGTGAGCGTGGTGAGGGGGGTGAGTTCCCCCCCCATGCCCCAATCAGTTTCGACTATTAAAAAGGGCACTAACCTTTTCAATTTCCAAGTTGCTGATCCTTTTTCGAAGTTCCTATGACAACTCCTTTGACACGAAGTGCCCTGGTATATATATATATATGTGTATATATATATATATATATATATATATATATATATATATATATATATATATATATATATATATATATATATATATACATATATATATATATATATATATATATATATATATATATATATATATATATATATATATATATATATATAATGACTCTGGGCATTCTTCTCCCCCTAATTTTTTTCTTAGTCCTCTGGGCACTTCTCATTCAAATTCAAAGATTGAATAAATACCAAAGATATTTTTAGCTGATCCATCAAGTGTTTTAGCCACCTCCTTCTATGTATTTTCTTTGATTCCCAGGTCCTTGTATTCTTTGCAGCGTACATCATACAATACGGGATAGTGTCAGAACTAAGCTTTATAGGGGAATTTCAGCTTTTATGATTAACTATATCATTTATAAAATTTTCTTTGATGTTTACAACTTATTTAATAAACTCGTCAGACGTTACACTGTCAATGATGAAATTGGCTTTTAAATGCTATCTTTCCATGATAAATCACCGAAGAACCAACTTTCTGTATCCTTTTCTTACCTTTCAAACAGAGCGACCTGGCTAAATAGTAACCGAAACTCTAAAAAACGGAATTTTGATACCAATAGTTACATCAAAAGAATCACATTTTAATGCTGGTTTAAAATGTATAAGTTTCATATAGATATATAAGTTGTATATCTCCCATGTTGGCTGTATCAAACAGTTCGTGGTAACGAACTGTAGTGAGGAGCGACCCGGCTCAATAGAAACCAAAACTCTAAAAAGTGGAAATTTGATACCAATAACTACATCAAAAGAATCAAATTTTAATGCTGATTTTAAATATATAAGTTTCATCAAGTTTAGTCTTACGCATCAAAAGCTACGAGCCTGAGAAAATGTGCGTTATTTTAGAAAATAGGGGGAAACACCCCCTAAAAGTCATAGAATCTTAACGAAAATTACACCATCAGATTCAGCACATCATAAAACCCAACTGTATAGGAAGTTTCAAGCTCCTATCTACAAAAACGTGGAATTTTGTATTTTTTGCCAGAAGGCAGATCACGGATGCGTGTTTATTTGTTTGTTTGATTTTTTGTTTGTTTTTTCCCCCAGGGGTGACCGTATCGACCCAGTTGTCCTAGAATATTGCGAGAGGGCTCATTCTAACGGAAATGAAAAGTTCTAGAGCCCTTTTTAAGTGACCAAAAAATTGGAGGGCACCTAGGCCCCCTCCCACGCTAACTTTTTTCCCAAAGTCAACGGATCAAAATTCTGAGATAGCCATTTTATTTAGCGTAGTCGAAAAACCTTATAACTATGTCTTTGGAGACGACTTACTCCTCCACAGTCCCCCTGGGAGGGGCTACAAGTTACAAACTTTGACCAGTGCTTACATATAGTAATGGTTATTGGGAAGTGTACAGGCGTTTTCAGGAGGATTTTTTGGTTGGAGGGAGAGGTTGAGAAGAGGGGGATATACTGGGGGAACTTTCCATCGAGGAATTTGTCATGGGGGAAGAAAATTTCCATGAAGGGAGCGCAGGATTTACTAGCATTGTTAAAAAAAAACAATGAAAAAATAAATATGAAAAAGTTTTTTTCAGCTGGAAGTAAGGAGCAGCATTAAAACTTAAAACGAACAGAAATTATTACCCAAATGAGGGGCTCACCTCCTCCTAATACCTTGCTCTTTACGCTAAAGTATTTTTAGTAATGTCAACTATTTATTCTACGGCTTTTGTGATTCAGGGGTCATTCTTAATGAATTGGGACAAAATTTAAGATTTGGTGTAAAGAGAGAGGTACTGACGAGGGGGCTAACCCTCTCATATGTGTAATAAAAACATGAGAATAAAAAATTCTTTACGTAAGCTAATTTATAAGTTACGTATATCTTTTACTAATAAAAAGATTCGTAAAAAATTAAAAGTTCTAGTTGCCTTTTTAATTAACCAAAAAATTGGAGGGCAACTAGGCATCCTTCCCGCTCTTTTTTTCTCAAAATCATTCGATCAAAATTATGAGAAAGCCATTTAGCCAAAAAAAAAAAAAAAAAAAAATCTGCAAATTCCTCTGCGGAGAGCCAAAAGCAAAACATGTATTGATTCAAAAACGTTCCGAAATTAAATAAAAAAACAAGGTTTTTCAACTGAAAGTAAGGAGCAACATTAAAACTTAAAACGAACAGAAATTACTTCGTATATGAAAGGGGCTGCGTCCTCATCATCGCCCCGCTCTTTACGCTAAAGTTTAGTACTGTTTTAAAAAGAAAAGCTGAGAGAAAGAGTCAAAGTTTAGCTTAAAGAGCGGGGCGTTGATGAGGAAGCAGCCCCTTTCATATACGAAGTAATTTCTGTTCGTTTTAAGTTTTAATGTCGCTCCTTACTTTCAGTTGAAAAAACTTGTTTTTTTTTATTTAATCGAACCTATCGACGTCATGACATCAAGAAGAGGCACACACTGTCTGCGGTTATAAGATAAGTGACAATGAGAATCAATATCCAAGACTCTCGCATAATAATGCCGTTTTTTTTTACTGTTTTAAAAAGTAGAGTTGAGAAAAAGAGTCAAACTTAAGCATAAAGAGCGGGGCGTTGAGGAGGGAACAGCTATTTTCATATACGGAGTAATTTCTGTTCGTTCTAAGTTTTAATGTGCCTCCTTACTTTCAGTTAAAAAACTTATTTTTATTTATTTAATACTATAAACATCAAATTGTCACGTCAATTTCGTAACGCCGTGTCAACGTCCAGCCAAGCCAAAGCTATCGTTGCACTAGCAGCAAGCAAGAGCTTTATACTCCTATTTGTGGCAAATTATGGCTAAGATTTAGCTGAGGAATTTTAAAATTCACCTTTTTAATCTATGAAACCCTTCCTAGAAAATCTTCCCAAGAAGACCAGACTCAAGAAAACCTTCATAGCTTACTTAAATTACTAAGGACCAATTTTTTCCCTCGTGGACCCGTCTTAGGTCTTTTCATACTATGAAATTTGAGAGTTTTTAAGGTTTTTTCTTTTTTTTCAAAAATGAGAAGTTTTTAGGGCTGTGCTGCCATTTCGTCAGCGTTACCATGCTAAATCGCAAAAATAAATAAGCGAAGCTAATTAGTTAAATTTTACAACGCTTTTCGCTCATAAAAGTTCGAACACTAGCATTCTATTGACAACTTCACCTTCAAAGGATAGCTACACCCTCTTAAGGGTTTGGTGTCACAAGTTTTTTGCCGATTTTTTGCTGATTCTTTTTCACGTTACTTTGTTTTAACTTGGCGCTCGCTACTACAAAAAACAAAAAACAAAAAAAAACAACTGTATAACCGCATACAGATGTCTTTTTCTTTAAAAATTGAATTGCCAAGTTTTCCTAGTTTCTTAATATACATTTAGTTCTGTAAGTTGCTACCGAACCAATGAAAACAATTAGGTTTCATTTTCATTGTCCTTGGTACTTTAAAAATATACCGCCAAAAGAATTAGTCTGTATTTTATTGAAATATAATAAGTGCTGGTCCGTATTGCGTCAAACTTCTTATTAATAGTTTGCTATTTCTATTAGTCTTTAAAAAGATATGTTTATGGAAAAAAGATCATGTTTTCCGTTTGTTATTTTATTTATAACCAATAGAAAAATCCCAAAAATTGTAGTATTTCTTCTTCTAAGAAATTAATGTTTTTCATCAGCTTACAATGTATTTTAGTACAGGTCACAAGGACCAGGATATCAAAGACCTGCAATATCTTTCAAATGGCGTGACAAGGTCGATATAGAATACCTTAGACAGGGAATAATGGGACAATTTTCGGCACTTTTGAACTATAGGTGCACATAGACTTGGTTTATATGGGTTGGGACGTTACGGGTTTTCCTCGTGGGTGGATGGGGGATTGTCGCAGCATAGTTCTTTCTGGGGAGAGGGCGGCGCGGATATTTTGAAACAATTTTAGAGTAATCTTCCAATCATTCATCCACTACTTGCAGGTATATTCACTCTGTCCTATAACTCCAGTCAGATCAAATTCACCTTCACTTCAATATATCTCCAAATATATTAAGAAAATTTTTATTTTCTTAATATATTTTTCGAAAGAAATATATTAAGGAGATATAGGATAGGAAATGTATTAAGGAGAAATATATCGGAGAAGGAAAATTTCTCCTCCTCTTTCATGCACCCTAGTAGATTCGTAGTATCTACCGTGATATTCATTGTCAATTATTTATATATATTTTTTATGAGTTTCTGTTTATTTTTGTTTTACTCATATAGAGGGACATAATTACTGTTTTCTATTATATGCTGGTATGACATGGGTAAACAATATTTTTCAGAGGAGAAGGACAAGAATTTTTGGAAATATATATTTTTTAGAATTATTTTAATTTATTGCTTTTACCTTTCCCCTCCCTTTGGTAGTAAGAAGGCCTACAAATCTTCATAAAAAAGCCTCCATGTTTCATTATTTTCCTTCCAAAAGATTGAAATTGAATCTATTTAATTTTGTCACATCACACTTTTCCTTACCTTATTAAACTCCACATCTCTTTGTTTTATTCATTTCCTCTATATAGGTTCTAGAGATAACTTATTATGATCCCAAGATCGATCTACATTTCCATTCTTTTCTTATCTTTATTCCCATTTCTAATTAAAGAAGTTCATCCTATTTGACGTTTTTTCATACTTATGTCTAATTAACTTCGACATTGATTGAAAAATCAATATGAAAACAGAGTCAAATCCTATTCTTTCCTGAGACTAGTTCCTGCATATTTCGAATCATAAACATCTCCATTAATTGAGAAATTAAATCAGACTTACAGCCAATTCCTTGAAACAGTCAATGGTTCTTTCCAACTACCCCGTAAAATAATTCATACCAGCATAGCTTAAGACTTCATTTTTATTTTATTTATTTAATGGCAATTATTGAAAAAAAAACATAAACACACCCCCTCCAAATGTCAGAGCATGATATAGTGGAGGTATAACCAAACAAATAAAAAAAAACACAAAAAACGAAGAAAAACAACAACAAAAAAACAACCTAGCATGAACCTCAGAGAGGCTGTAAAAATAAAACACAACATCATATACCCTGCTACCATTCGCTTAACACTCCGAACTCATCTCCTCCCTTAAAAAACCTAAATAAAAATAAAACATGTTATGTTGATAACTTCGAAAACCACAGTGCCTTTCCATGACGGAAGTATAACAGTTCAAAATAGGGATGAAACCTTTTAATCGATAGTGAACAGATATACAATTTTTAACTAGATATTTTGAACACATATACAGTGTTCATTTCTAAACACTGTACACATACACACTGAACACTGAACACAGATACAGTGTTCAGTGTTCAAATTCTGCCTGTAACTTGTGTAAAGTGGATTTTAGCTCTTCTTAAAACTTGACATTACGTAAAGTTTATGTTATGCTGTGGAAAAGTTCAACATAGCATCAACAAAATAGAATTAAAAAAAATCAATTAAAAATTTATAAACTTCTGCTTGAAAGCCTTTCATGATTGATCAGAACTTTAATTTCCATGTCCATTCCGTATTTTAATTGTTGAATAGTTTGCCTTTGATGAATGCGATAATTTTAGAAGGTGGTTGTGATGATTTTTGAGATTTTTATGGTGGCCTTTGTGAGAAGGAACTTGTTTAATTGTGAAAGGTCCTCATTGGTGGATTTTCGCCATGTATATTCGTAAGCCAATGATATTTCTTATTTTTGGGAGAAAAATAGTCCTACCTTTTCGAAGCTGGGCTAATTAATGCTTCAGGCTAACTAATACTGACCAACTAATATAGTCGGAGAAGGAATGTTAATTTCTGGAGAAACAAATTCTAATATATTTTTTTTTATTTTCTTATAATGATCTGAATTTTATTTTTAAATTTAAATTTATGTTAGACAATTAAAATTAATTTATTTACATTTAATTCATTAAAAATTATTAAAATCAATTTAAGTTAAAAATTAATTAATTTTCAACTTAAAATTGTAAACCACAAATCATTATTGAACCTGCAGTTACATTTCTAGTTTCACGCAGGCAACTTCACTGAAAAAATTATGCAACTTCATATACCCATGGTTTCTGTAAGTTATTTAATCAGTGGGCAAATTTTCTGATGCTAAAGCCTTAAATCAGTGCTTAAGTACATCAAAGAGACAAGGGGGCCTTTTACGTCACTGGTTTTTCTCCGAATGACAATTTTTGTCTCTTTTAATGTTATGTTGGTCACCTAGAGACGTATATTCTTCACACGCTACTGCACATAGCCCAGATTTCAAATACTAAAGATTTAGATAATGATTTATGGTCTAGGATTTTGGAAAAACTTTAATAAGGCGAAAGCTTAATTACTTTCCATTAATTACTTTCCATTATTACTTTCCATTATTACTTTCCATTATTGGCTTTACATACTGAAAGGCTATACGTGACTGTAAAGGAAAAATTCAGTTGTCTTTAGCTTCCCAAGAAGGACAAATACTGTTGATACCTCGTATTTTACCCCATCCCTTCCATCTCAAGCGTTTTTAAAAGTTTTAGTTGCTCTGTATTTTGTTCTGAGGCTGAAGGAATCTTGTTAAAAGGTCTGTGCATCGATTCTTCAAGCTGGCTTAACGATGTGAAAGCAGCCATACCTTTTCCGGCCTTATAGACCGTAAGTGAAAATTTTCCTCCACTTTAGGATTGCTGTTACAGATGATAGTTCAAATATCTATTAAATGTGAAAAGTTCGGTCGCAGAAGGCTCACATGGAATCGAAAATGCTTTACCAAAATTGCTTATCTTGGGGTTATCACTGGACGTTCTATTCTGGGCCATTTCCAAGTACGAGGTTTTTTTCTGGAATGAATTTATCAGTGTCATCAGCTTATAAACTAGATGCGTGGCAATCTTCAAGAGATAATGTAGCTGTAGAATCATGGTCTTCTATTTATGTTCTTTGACATTTCAAGAAACATTTGAGAGCCAAGGTGATGCTGGGTACCATGATGAGCCAGGTGGCATGTCACTCGTGCATAATCGTTTTTGGTGGTATGTTTACAGCATCTTCACATAGTTGTGTCCTACAATCAGAAAGGGGGAAACCAAGGCTTTTCAATGTATCAGTAGTGCGTTCAGCAATTTCTAATCATGCTTTTTCACTACAATATACAAATTTCAGAAGATTTATGGCAAATTTTGCTAAGCAAAAGTAACATTTTTGTGGAAAGCGGAATGAATCGGCATTTAATTTATTCTTATTGCATAATGCTTTGCGGACTGTTTTTTCCTTTCCAACAGTCCGTTGGATAAAAAGATAAGAACATTTGGCAATTATTTTGTTACGGGACTTGTTAGAGAGGTAATCAAATTACTGTCTTCCAACATGCTTTTTTGCGATCCTTCTTTCTTTACACGTGTCCTTTTAGAATGTGGTCCCATAGGGAAAGAGGCTCTATCGGACTTATTAAGTTTACTTCAATTTAGTCTCTGGGTCCACTTTCGTAGAGTTCATGGACCAATTTTGGCCTCTAGCCAAAAATAGAGCAAAAATCTGGTTATGATCTGATAGGCAGCTCTTCAAGTCCTCACTTTTAGTTTAACTTTAAAAAGTTATTTCATTCAAACTCTTGTTATTATTATCAGCTCTTTTCCGTTTTATTTTTGTGTTTCAAGGATTATTTCCCTACTGAAGACACCAAAGCGATGATCATGCTGAAATATCTAATTGTTTCATAAAACATTTAGTTACTGGCTGCACACGTTTCCTCGCTTGTTTTTTATTTTATTTTTTTTTTCAATTGGAACATGGGAAACGGCTGAAATATTGATCAGAAGGTTTTATCCATTGGAATAGCAGGTGAACAAATGTAAAACCCAAAGATTCCCATTTCGATATGCGATTGCAAATGGATTGTTCTTTGGCTATCGAAGCAGCTAATCCACTCTGCAAAGAGCTCAGGAAAATAAAGCCAAGGAAAAGAAATTAAATTAAATCCTAAGAAAAAAGATAGATGTACCATCAAGAAATTGTAAAAGTTTCATTATTTGTATTAATTAGTGTTTTTAGAAGATTCTCGATAGCTTCTTGCAATAATAGGCAACTTTTGAAATCAAACTAAGCTAGGTACCATTCCCTATGTCTATATCCCTTCTCGTCCTTGGAACCCTGTCATATATTTGTTTTGCCATATAGTTCTATGTTGATTTCTTTTTGATTTCATGCCATCCGGAAATTTAACAGAAAATAATGCAAAGATTTGGACCAAGACCTTGCCTTAGCCTTTCAGAGCAAAAAGAAGAAAAACCTAAAATGATATACTCAGAATGAACAAAGAAGAGAAACCTAGATAAAAAGAAAATCAAGAGCCGACCAGCAACAACAAAAATGTAAAATATGAGGAGAAACAGTAAAAAGTAAAGATGAAATAGATAGCTGACCGGAGGTTATCTTTCAGGGCTGTAGCTCGTGCACGAGCTACAGCCCTGACATGCCTGACGATGATTATGTTTCTTTAAGTTGACGGTACTTATGATGATTCTGACGATGTTTCTTTAAGTATATAAGTTTGTACATAATCATGTATATCATTTTAATATGAGAGATGTACAAATTCTCTCAGTGTAGTCGTTAAACCTATTTTTCTCAATATACAACACATACTGACCGATTCCCTCGCAGTCTACTACAGAAACTCCAACCATCGTTTATAAAGTATGAATTTTGACTGTAGCCTAAATAGTTCTATATCCTATTCGTATGCTTCTTGGTCTATCTGTCTGAAGAACAAACTAGCCATCCAGGCCATCCAAATTTCTGGTAGTTGACTCAGGCTCTTTAAGGGTTAACTCTTTTTGACAGAATTTTTCAAAGTACGTAAACCTTATACCCTCAGTTGCATTTTCCCATGAACCATAAGCTTAAAAACAATCTTTTTTAGTAAACTATCTTTCTCCGATTTATGTTAATTGTTTTCCTTTCGTAGCAACATCCTCAATCCCTTTTGAGCTTACGCCAACTGTGGGAGCAGTGATTGGGCTCTGTGGCACCGTTTTTGTTTTGGCAGCCATCACTATAGCTGCTGTTTTAACAAAGGCAACGAGAAAACCAAAACGGAAAGGTCATCCACCAAACAACCTTAGCAAGGAGGAAGAGGTTGACCCAGAAATGATGAAGAACATTAGTGAAGGGAGTGAAAGAGGTAAGTCGTAAATATAGCTTTTAGAATCTTCTCCAAAAACATAGCTGGTTTGAAACCCAGAAAATAAATAAAACGATAGAGGTCCTCCAAAGCCATTGATGGCGCGTAAAGCGTCGAATCGGTATTTGAATTGTTGGGCCTTTAAATTCAACTAAATATTATTTTAAATCAGGAAAAAAGCTTGGAGAGTCAGAAAAAATTTATTTAAATCTTTGAGTCTAGCCCACAACCTCTTCAGATAAAATTCACAAAGCCATTACCGTTATATTTATTTTTAATATACCCGACACCCGAATGTATAAAAAAAAGATCACAGGTATTGTTAAGAAATGTTGAATGAAAAAAAGTGCCATGGCCATATTTGGTTTGAGCGTAAAACATTACAACTGACGTCCAACAACTTGCTACTAAAATAATACTTGGACCCCGCTTCATTAACCATGAAAATACTCTTGAACTCTTGAGCTTGACCACATTATTTGCTCAAAGACATGAGTTGATAATGAAATCTGAGAAAAGCTAAGAGAAAATGAGAAACACCGATCTATTTCTCCGCCATCTGCACAGATCAGCAGAATTAATAGGCATAACATATCTCACTATATCATCACATATCACTAATAGATAATGAGAAACACCGATCTTTTTTTCCACCATCCGCACAGATCAGCAAAATTAATAGGCATCACATATCTCACTATATCATCACATATCACTAATAGATAATGAGACACACCGATCTTTTTTTCCACCATCCGCACAGATCAGCAAAATTAACAGGCATCACATATCTCACTATATCATCACATATCACTAATAGATAATGAGAAACACCGATCTTTTTTTCCACCATCCGCATAGATCAGCAAAATTAATAGGCATCACATATCTCACTATATCATCACATATCACTAATAGATAATGAGAAACACCGATCTTTTTTTCCACCATCCGCACAGATCAGCAAAATTAATAGGCATCACATATCTCACTATATCATCACATATCACTAATAGATAATGAGACACACCGATCTTTTTTTCCACCATCCGCACAGATCAGCAAAATTAACAGGCATCACATATCTCACTATATCATCACATATCACTAATAGATAATGAGAAACACCGATCTTTTTTTCCACCATCTGCACAGATCAGCAAAATTAATAGGCATCACGATAAACTACAATCCGTTAAATGTTGTACCAACATATAATATAAACTCCTTCATGCGATATTTTGTAAGAGTATTAACAAGTACCTTTTTTTCTCATCTTCTATTTTTTGTGATCGTAAAAGTAGAATAATTTTGCATTCTTTTTTGAGGACTACGATAGCTATTTAAATAAGCGAATACAAATGTGAATTTATAGATTTAATATAATTGTATGTATAATTGGTATTGTAAAATTGTGATATGGGTTTTATTTTGCTCCTGAGACAAATGTCTGGTTTACATTCTATAATGCTTCAACCAAAACTAAACATTTCTTAAGTAGTCTTTAAAGTTCGTAATATTTTAGTTTGTGTTCACGAGTTGCTATAATTGGGCAACAGTATTACCAGGGGTTCTGACTCTAGTATTTATTCTTAGGTTATGGCTGGAACATGGATAATTAGAAATAAGTCTTTTTTGTATATGGGTTATATTTGAAATAAAAAAAGGGGGAGAAGTTTAAGTTTGCCTCCAGAAATGGTAATTCAAAGGATCCAAACGCCAACTAACAGTTATTAGGAAGCCGATTTGTTATGGCTTCATATGTAGCTTCAATATATTATATCAATTATCAAGTTTCTTTTCAGGTGACCTAGTTCCTCATATAACTGAAAATCCATTAAATGTTCTCTCTGGGACAATTGTTGGAATCAGAAGTGGTGACACATCGAGTATTCGCAAATGTTCGACTCTGCCCAAAAATGATGTTGTTCTACGAAGTAATCTTAGACATCCTCCTATTAAATCTGTCTCCTTTTCTTGTAAACCACCGGTATGTCTCTGTCGTTTTATCGTTCCCTTCTCTTCCTGTCTATCTATCTTACTTATTCTTCTCTCTCTCTCTCTCTCTCTCTCTCTCTCTCTCTCTCTCTCTCTCTCTCTCTCTCTCTCTCTCTCTCTCTCCCTCTCTCTCTCTCTCTCTCTCTCTCTCTCTCTCTCTCTCTCTCTCTCTCTCTCTCTCTCTCTCTCTCTCTCAATCTCTTAGTCAGTTGTTCATTCTCCGTTCACTTTCGGTTGTTCTGACTTTTTTCATTCTTCATCTCTTTTTGTATTTCTTCTCTACCGGAATTGGTGAACACCGATTCGGTTATCTGGAAAATTCTTTCTTACTAGCATACCCGCTAACACGAATCAGTTTTGAAATTTACAAAAAAGTTGTTCCCATCTATAAACTACTGAAGGATGTTATCAACTCCGCCGCTGTGTAATTCTAGAACCATGTGACTTGCCAGATAGCCTAATTTATTGCCGAAAACATTCCTGGAACTTATTTTCCGAATCACTGAGTATAGTCTTTTTCATGGTACGTTGGAAAACCACAATTTTTTTTTTCTAAACCACGTCTCCTTTTCTTTCATTGGTACTAACTTCTTTACCCTCCAAAGTAATAGTTCTATTTAGTGGCCACCTAGACTTACAAACAAAAATATTCTTTAACTTTATTCTATTTAAAAGAATCGTTGAATCTTGGCAGTGAATAATGATTTAAATTTGGTGACATTTTACAACCAAATGCACAAATAAAAAAATTCCTAGTTGTTTTGCAGGGTTTCCTTCCGTCATAGGGCATCCCTTTTCATTGTGGCACACTATTCACCAAAAATTTCGCCCATTCACAAACAAAAATAATGTTGTTTTTTAATCCAAGTATCCTTAAAAATAAGAAAAATAATTCTGTATTAGAGAGGGTCAAGTTTTGAAATTCTTCAGGTATAAAGTTGCTGATGTGTTACTTTTTTAAATACGATTTTTGTGAATGCCATCATATATCTTTATCTTAGAAAACAAATGGACTAAAAGTCATTTCAAGAGCTTGCAAAGTTGCTCCTACAATAATGACACAAAAACTAGGGATATAATGATTCGATCGTCTTCAGAAACAAGGGCTTCATTATCTCGAACTGCAAAAGAGATTTGAAATTTTTCAAAGAAAAGTAATGATCAACTAAATTGATGTGATTTGGCACACTTTTATGATTGGTTGAGACGAAAGTAGAATTTCGGCCTTTGGCACCATATATCTGAAATAGCGTATCAGAGCCTTAAATAATGACCTTCGAAAGCAACTGAGGTAGGAAACAACATTTTCTTAGTGCGACTACAGCAACTAAGGTGACTGGTTTACTGGCATCGAATGGAGAAATTATGCCTGCAAGAAGGGTCCCCAAGGAAGACACAATCTTGGACGACCTAGGCAGAGATGGAGTAATAACTTTGGAAATGACCTCTTATACTAAAACAAGTATACAACCAGGCGCTAAGTAGGTAGTTGATCCATTTGTGTTCTACAGGGATGACCCCAAGCACTGGTGTAGTTAGGAGTTGGTAAAGGGAAGGCTCTCTCCGAGTGCTACCTCTGAAGTGGCACCAAACTTATTAAAAGTTTATTTTATACTTATACTGTAGTAGCAGTGGCATCGTTTGAGGGAAGGGGGCAAGGGGGGCTGTAACCCCCCATATAATTTAGAAATAATTGTTACGCAACCCATGCCCCTTGACTCTCCAGATTTGAACCCCTTTTTCAAAACCTACCTCCCCCCTCCCGAAAAAAGAGTCTTGTGCAAAACAGCCCCGAAAAAAGTCTTGGATACGACCCTGCTGTTAAGGTTTGCCTGAATACAACGAAGACATTATATAGCAGAAATAATGAGATAATTAATTATTACGATGACGATATATTGTCAACTCCATATATTCTATGTAGAATTGATTATATATTCTACTATGGTAAATATGCTCTTTTCTTTCAGGATGGAGAAATTGAGTATCCAGAATCACAAGTTCTTCGATCACCTCCTGCAACAGTGATTGATCCACAAAATAGAGAGTCGGTCATATATGCCCATGTAGACCGTAAACGAATCTCAAAGACCATTCCATCCAATTCACCCGCTTGTCCTCTGTTATCAAACTATAGGGAATCAATCACATGATTTTAATTTTAATGTAGAAAAACAGCACCAATTTTAAATATTTTGTTTGAATCTCTGTCTAGGAAGCCCTTGGCTATGTGGCAACAAGAAAAGTATTAAGACAATAATTATACTGGCAGCCTGCTTTGTGCTGAAGCAGGACCATCGCCATGGTTCAAGATTTGAGCAGCTCTATGGTAACCAGTAATACATTCTAAAGGTTAACGGTATTGGCAACCAGACATATCTCCCTCTCACTGAAAAAGAATATTTGCTCTAATCCAAGAAGAATATTTACGAAGACACGAGAGCCATGGCTGTATGGTAACATGTAATGTATTAGAAGGCCTAATGATAGTACAGACCTGCTTTATCTGAATCATACAGAAGAAGATCAATGCTGTGATCAAGAAAAATATTCATCAAGGTACAAGAGGCATGACTTGTGGCAATAGGTAATGAATTCGAAAGCCTAGTGATATTAGAGACCAGATTTATCTAAATCATTCAGAAGAACATCAATACTGTGATCTTGAAAATATTCATCAAGATACAAGAGCCATGACTTGTAGTAATAGGTAGTGAAATCGAAATACTAATGCTAGTATTGTTCTGCTTTACTTGAATTATACAGAAGAAGATCCATGCTGTGATCTAAGAAGAACATCCACAAAGATTTATAATCCATGGCTCTGTGGTGTTGCTCAGAGCCATGGTGCTGGGGAAGACAAATGGTGATGGTGACCTGCTTTATTTCAACTGTTGTGAAAAGAATATGTTGCCATTTGGCTTTTATAGCGGAACCCATCCGTCCTCATTATATCAATCCTCATTAGCTTATTCAGTGGGCGAAGGGCATAAACCTGATTTTGAACTTGAGTCTCCTAAGTCTGATTTTGGTATTTAACGTTATATAACGTTATTGAAAAAACGTTGTTTAACGTTGTTTGGTATTTAAAGTCTGATTAAAATTATTCTTGGGATCTGGTGTTAAATATATTGATTCCAGGAATACCGTTATCACGAAAGTTCATATGAGTCTACCTCACTAGAGCTAAGAACTTGATTGAGGGTCTCTAAAAAATGGTGAGGTGGGATCATGTTTTTTAAAATGGTAGCAAAATGATGTTTTTGGTTTAAGTCATTATTTCTTGTGTTAAATAAAAACTTGAATCCTGGATTAATCCCAACCTTTACTAAGAAAAAAAATGTCCCCACTTCCACTCTGTCCCCACTTCCCTCCTAAAAATTTGGTTCTCACCTTTCCTTTTTTAAGGAAAATCATGGCGGCGTAAATATTAGGAGAAACTTCTGAGATAGTATAGTAGTTTTTATTTCTTGTTTGTGCCTGGCTAAAATTTCACATAAAATTTGAATTAAATGTTGCTTCTGTCTCTTGTGTATTTTATATATTGTGAGACCTCTGTTAGCACTGGCTTTGATAATAACTATCTACAAATTTTAATACGCTTAAAGCGTTCATAGGTCAAATTTTAAACACACAGAACGAAACAGAAGAAATATAAAGTAGAATATAATCCTCTAATGCTTACATTAGTTTATTACTGATTAAAATTTAAATTCATAAATACAGATACGGTCCTTATCTGAATTTTAGTTTTAACTTGGGCGAATTTACTAACTAAAGAATGTTTGGTGTTGGAAAAAATCCCTGTTATTTATTTGTATTTGTCCTTGTTTTATGAAATAAATGCATTGTTATTCACGGTAAATTCACAGCTATTCAAAATAGAATATACTCATAATTTATGTTTTCATCATGAAGGAACACATCAAATTAAATGTAAGTCAAATATTTTGATTGAAACATACAAAAAAAGTATTTGAAAGAAGTATTTGACATTTTTCTAATGAATAACCTTGGAAGTGAATTGTTTGAAGAAATTAAATAGAACTGCATCAATTTCAACGTTCAAATAGAAAAAGATTGAATTAAAGATAGAATCAACTTACAAAAAAAATTATAGAAAAACCGAGAGATTATTTTTCTTGAATTCCGTGGCACAGAGGATCCATCATGATTAATTGATATCATCATCAAAATCATCATTAATCATATTCTTTAATTATATCCATACTGGCGTAAAATGCTTTGTTTGGTGTTTTCGTTGAAAAGTGGTTTCTTTTGTATTTTCATTAAACTATGAAAAATCATCAAACTTTAAAAAAACATTCTTGTCCACTCCCAAGTTTCGATGAATTGGCGCCATTGCGAATGCTAGCGAGGGATGCTTTTTTTAAACTTATTGGTTTCTGTGGGATATTTTAAGCCATTGAAATATCCAAAAAGCGAAATTCTATTTGATCCGTTACCTTTTTATAAAATTTAAGGCAGTTAAAAGAAATGAAAGTTTTTTAGTCATGAATTTTTTTCTACTTATGTCAAAGACATAAGTAGAAAAAAATTTGTGACTAAAAAACTTTTTCCGTGATTAAATTAATGTGAAATGCTTGATGAAAATTTTAACTAATATCTTCATATAGTTTTGCCTTTCAATTGAACTTTATTTGGTTTATGGTTTGTGTTAATTTACATTTCTTATAATAATTTATTTTTTCTTCGTTCCAAATGCGTTATTCCTATTTGTATTCTACCTCCTAACTTTGTACAGTGTTACAATCAATATATTCGTTTTTTATGAGTTTTATTGCATTTTATTCATCTGAAGTAAGGTATCTGCAGTAATTCATCTGCAGTTCAAAGATTAAGGGTAACTTATAAGAGTGGAAACTGGCACTAGTGTCGTCAATAAAACTATCAATGTCATCTAGCGTCTAGCGATCCTTGGTATTTTTTCAAGCTTTCAATCTTTTTTTCTGTCAGGAACTGAGATCAGACACTTACAGACATACTTTTACCAATTAAAATAATTAAATTATTATTCTTATTATTACACTGAAAATACCGATAGCCGCCAAACGCTTGATGGTGCTGTTGTTTTTTATCAACACTAGCGCCAATTCCCACTCTCATAAGTCACCCATACTCTTTGGTCCAGTTCGCATGTGTGCTTAGCCAGACATCAAATGTCAATGTGAGATGGGTTATCTTTTCATCACTATTCAAACAAATTTAAGTTGAAGCACCAACGACAAAGAAAATGAAACCTTGTTGTTTGGGTTGGTCAATTGGAAACCTAAGCAACCATGGACATCTTAAAATAATAAAAAAATTTGAAATTTAATCCTTAACAAAGAAGGCCTCCATATGCAGTTGCGCATTTGTTGGTAGCAGTGGGCCCATAAATGAAAAACAAAGAAAGGGGCTGAAAAACCAGCAAAAATCAGCTAAAAATATGTGGTAACAAACATTGTAAAAAGGAGTATCTTTCTTCCGAAGGCATGCTCGAATTTTCCTATAAGAAAATCGTTGTCAATTTTAACTAATTAGGTTTTTTATTTATTATCACGGTTAAACTTGACGAAAATGTGGCACTACCCTAAAAACTTTGTAATTTTAAGACAACAGAAAGAAAATATTAGGTAGTAGAAGTTCTTAGGTAGTAATAGACCTAAATGGGTTCATGTTGGTGAGGGGGGACAAAATACTTTTATGTTGATGGCATTATTGTTTTAGGGGCAATAGGGACTTCTGGTCTGTGTTGGTCTGATGACAGAAGGTAATAATCTGGAATATGGCCAAGATGGGGCTTAAGCTCAGTGATTCGAGAATTTTCAAATGAACACGCCTGAAAATGAACTTTTACAACCCTTTCAAGGTTCTTGTAAACTTTTTGTGCTGCAAATCAAGATTTTTGGTTTGGACAGGTTTAATGTGCCAGACCAAAAATCGCGCTTTAGAGAACAAAATACGTTCGAAATGTTTTCATTTTTCTTACTTTCATAAATGAAAAATTATCAAAACTTTTAAGGAATAATTATCATTATATGTCAATTAAACTGACAATCTACGGTCATTTTTTTAAGTAAAGTGCAAACTATGTTCTAGTCTTGACAAGGTGTGGGGGGTTATCCGCGCTACTCGTTTTAAATTTTGCTCGATTTGAGTTTTACTCGGCTATTTATTGTAGTTTCTGTTCATTTTGATTTTCATTTATTTATTGATAGTGATTTGTGGTAGTTTTAAGCTTGGAAGATTATTTGACTTTATTTTTGCTCATTCTTGGCTTATCGAGCTCTTTATTTTTCTTTGTAAATCTTGTTTTGTATAAAAAGTTTTTCAAATTAATCAGTATCAAAAGCCATTTTTTGGGGTATTAATTGTTAGCCTAAATTTCTCTTATAAAGTTTGGTTATTATTAGCGCGAGTACCTCCTAACTCGCTGATACGCTCATAAGAATTGTTCCAAACCTTTTCATTTGGATCAATAGAAAATGAATCGAATAAATTGTACATTCTGATCAGCACCGTATGAAGGATTTTTTCGAGGGGGGTTTACAACATAATTTTTAGGGAGGGGAGAGGGTTACAAAAACTAAAAAGATGCAATCAAATATTTGTTTATATTCATTTTTGCTACTTTTTTTTACGAGCCAGACAAGTATTTCAGGGGGAGTTGAAACCCCCTACTCCCCCTGAATACGACCTTGATTTTTATGTCCCAAAATGCATTGTAAACTTAATTGTTAAGGAGGAATCATGTTAGCTTCCCTGGTGCCGCACCTAAGCGGGGGAAGGCGGTTGGGGAACTGGCCACTTTGATCAAATATTTCACTTTGATTCGACTTTTTTATGTATATATTTGGTTTGGAAAGGGGGGGACTGTAATTAATTTTTTCCAGGGTATCACCAGCCCTAGGAACGGTTCTAGCTGTAAATACATTTTTTATATTTACATTATTCCTGTCAAGACTAGATTCATTAGTAGCAGTTACATAGCAACCGGAGAAATTCGATTGAAATCCATCGAATGAAAATAATAGACCCTTAAAAGAGAATTAAAGAAAGTGGCTTGTTAACGAATAAACATGAACGAGTGTGTTCCTGCTTCTACAATTATTTAGGATAGATGCTACTATAATTTAACTTACTTTGTTTTTGATAATAAATAGAGTAGTAGCTGGAACTTAATTTAGCCGGTGTCCAATCATTTCACCAGGGAAGATTTCAATGTTTAAATGTCCAAACATTTTATTGAGTAAGATTTCAATAAGGAAGTAAATATTGGAAGATAATATTAGGAGGTAATATTTAATTTTGTAATGGCGGCCACAAGCTAGAATGAGTCGATATTGTATTTTAAGCCAAAAAACTACGGGATAAATAGTAAAGAAAAGGGTAAGCTGTTAAACTATCAAAGGTACAAACATGAAAACTTTGCAAAACTGATTCGAGACTATTAGAGAGAAAACTATATATAATGATCCAACATTACAACATTACAACTAAAGAGAAATGAACAAGCCAACTTGAAGTGTGAAGGGTTGTCGTACAAATTGTCCCCCCCCCTAGAATTGGAAAAAAACATTTATTTCTGAAATTTAAATTTGAAAAATAAAACAAATTCGAAAAACCCCCCTGTAGACATGGAAGATATTTTTTGTATCTTCATTTGAAAATAAAATAGAAAAAAGCCTTGCCAGAGCTGTCAACTGGAATGCTCGAACTGCCAACCATAGTAAGTCAAGCAGTTTTGATATACAGCGAAATCAAGCCCGGCGAACGGAGAAAATGCGAAACTGTAAAAAAAAATATTCTTTACTCCATTGGGACAACTACCTTCGCAAAATTATGTTTCTTGGGAAAATTAAATTGCAGTTTCTCGATTTATAGTGATAAAATGGC
This sequence comes from Artemia franciscana, assembly GCF_032884065.1. NCBI lineage: Eukaryota > Metazoa > Arthropoda > Branchiopoda > Anostraca > Artemiidae > Artemia > Artemia franciscana. The sequence goes on along the minus strand of NC_088867.1, from coordinate 9,966,990 downwards.
TGAAAATCAAAGTTTTACTACTTTAAATAATATGTTATCTGCTGATCAAACAAAGCTAACCTTTTCTTTAATAGTTTCAATCAATTTCTTCTTTTTTTTTCAGTGTAGCTAAAGAATAGCTTGGAACCTAAACCAAGCATTGGCCTTAGGACCACGGACCATAAAATTCCGAAAAAATGTAAAACAAGAGCTAAGAGCTCATATGGCACTTGTGACGAGGCAAGAAGAGCTAAGAGCCAAGAGCTCATATGGTATGAGCTCTAAAAAAATTCTAAGAATCAATAGATTGATTTAAAAGAAAAATCAGAGGCTTAATGCCCGTCAGGATTTAAAATAAGAGCTCTGAGTCACGATGTCCTTCTAAATATCAAAATTCATTAAGATCCGATCACCCACTCGTAAGTTATAAATACCTCATTTTTCTAATTTTTCCTCTCCCTTTAGCCCCCAAGATGGTTGAATCTGGGAAAACGACTCTATCCAGTCAATTTGTGCAGCTCCCTGACACGCCTACCGATTTTCATCGTCCTAGCACGTCCAGAAGCACCAAACTCGCCAAATCACTGAACCTCTCCGCCCAACTCCCCCAAAGAGAGCGAATCCAGTGCAGTTACGTCAATCACGTATCAAGGACATTTGCTTATTCTATCCACCAAGCTTCATCCCGGTTCCTCCACTCCGAGCGTTTTCCAAAATTTCCCCCTCCAACTCCCCCAATGTCAAAATATCTAGTCGGGATTTGAAATAAGAGCTCTGAGACATGAATTCCTTCTAAATATCAAATTTCATTAAGATCCAGTCACTGTTTTTAAGTTAAACCTCAATTTTTCAAATTTTTCCAAATTAACACCTCGCAGCTCCTCCAAAGAGAATGGATCCGTTCCAATTATGTCAATCACGTATCTAGAACTTGTGCTTATTCTTCCCATCAAGTTTCATCCCGATCTCTCCACTCTAAGCGTTTTCCAAGATTTCTGTTTCCCTCCTTCAACCCCCTATATCCTCGGATTTAATTCGAGTCGAAAATGGAGCATCTGAGACATAAGATCCTTCTATATATACCAAGTTTCATTAAGATCCGATCACCTATTCGTAAGATAAAAATACCCCAATTTTCACGTTTTCCAAGAATTCCGGTTTCCCCTTCCAACTCCCCCCAATGTCACAGGATCTGGTCTGAATTTAAAATTAGAGCTTTAAAGCACAAGATCCATCTAAATATTAAATTTCATTAAGATCTGGTCACCCGTTCTTAAGTTACAAATGCATCATTTTTCCGAATTACCCCCTCCCAACTCCACCAAAGAGAGCAGATCCGTTCCAGTTATGTCAGTCACGTATCTAGATTTTTATTCTTCCCATTCAGTTTCATCCTGATCCCTCCCCTTTAAGTATTTTCGAATACTTAGGAAATCTCTATGATTTCCGGTTCCCCCAACTGCCCCCCCCCAATGACGCTGGATCCGGTTGAGATTAAAAATAAAAGATCTGAGTTACGAGGCACTTCTAAATATGAAGTTTCATGAAGATCCGATCACTCCTTCGTAAGTTAAAAATACGTCATTTTTTCTAATTTTTCAGAATTAACCCCCCCCCCCAATAGAGCGGATCCATTCCAATTATGTCAATCACGTATCTAAGACTTCTGCTTATTTTTCCGACCAAGTTTCATCCCGATCCCTCCAATCTAAGTGTTTTCCATGATTTTAAGTCCCCCTCCCCAAACTCCCCCCAATGTCACCAGATCCGGTCGAGATTTAAAATAAGAGCTTTGAGACATGATATCCTTCTAAATATCAAATTCCGTTGAGATCCGATCACCCGTTCGTCGGTTAAAAATACCTCATTTCTTCTAATTTTTCAGAATTAACCCCCCTCCCCAAACTACTCCAAAGAGAGGGGAACCTTTCCGGTTATGTCAATCATGTATCTAGGACTTGTGCTTATTTTTTCCACCAAGTTTCATCCCGATCCCTCCACTCTAAGTGTTTTCCAAGATTTAAAATAACAGCTCTGAGACATGATATCCTTCCAAACATCAAATTTCATTAAGATCTGATCAACCATTCGTAAGTTAAAAATGCTTCAATTTTTCTATTTTTTCCTAATTAACCGGTCCCTCACTCCTTCCCCCCCAGATGGTAAAATCGGGAAAACGACTATTTCTGATTAATCTGGTCCGGTCCCTGATACGCCTGCCAAATTTCATCGTCCTAGCATCCCTGGAAGTGCCTAAAGTAGCAAAACCGGGACCGACAGACCGACAGAATTTGCGATTGCTATATGTCATTTGGTTAATACCAAGTGCCATAAAAACAAAACAACAGAAGACAGAAATGTGACTTCATAGAAACAAGTTTGTTAGGGCTGATAGGCCAAGCTGCCTTTCGTAGCTAGAGATAAGAATCGAGATGAGTGTAAACAACATTGCCAATTACTGTACCTCATTACAAATAGGAATCGTATTTTCATCGTTGGCAATGATTCATGAAACATAAGAGTCATTATTACAGCCATTTGGAACAATAGAAGGTAAAGATGCGGCACGAGACCCTTAAAGTCCAAACGGAAGGGGTGATCTACGTTTCAAGGCCTTTCAGCAAGGAAGTGCAAGGGGAGGCTGGGGCCAGCCATCCTGTGCTTTCGCTCACCCTTCCTGCTTACCTTCCCCAGATTTCTCCATGTACCCATTTAGAGATGGGTGGTCTCTGGCTGAGCTTACACAGTCACGCCAATGACTCCCGTCCCTAACCAAATAACTAGCCACATCAGGAATCGAGCCCCGCCCTTCAGATAAAGGATTCCAAATTCACCGCGCCAACCACCGGCTAGGAATAATATGTTGCAGTAAGAACAGTAAGGTATAATAGGTTGTAATCTTCCAGTACTAAATAATTGAGCTAAATTAATGAAATTTATTTAATAGCCAATTCCACTGATTGCATGACGCACTACAATACTCACTCTTTTGTCGGTCTAAGATGCATTTCTAAATTCCGAAGCACTGGAAGGGTGACTTTGATGATTTTAGCAACAGCGAGAATGGAGGAAAGAGCCAAGAAGCTAGAGGCTGACAAAGAGAAAAAGGCTAAAGGTGGAAAATAGAGAAAGTGGCCAAGAGGATTCATACTAACAGAGTCACGGCGGTTCTAAAGAGAGAATTACGAGAACCACATAAAAACTGCCAAGACAACTGACTGATAGACGGGGAGAGGCTCGTGAAGTCCGAATGGCCGAATTCCAAGCATTAGAAGTAGCAACTTTAAGGTCTCTGCTAATTTCAATTTAATACAAAACTTTTGCTACAAAAGAAGGTTTTCAAAGAAAATTAAAGAACTATATTAAACCAAAGACGAGCAGAAATAAAAAATAAATATTAATAATTCAAGTGTAAAACGGACATAAATCGATATCAATAAATAAATGAAACCTTGAACCATATAGGCATTTTGCTTAAAAATTAAATTACCAATTTTTCCTAAATTTTAAGATATATTTGGTTTTGCAAGTGTTTCAATTCAACCAATCCAGAAGATTAGACTTCATTTTTGCTGTCATTGGTACTTTAATAATCATTAGCTGAGCTTTTCCTAGAGTTGGTGTTTTCCGGGGAAAGATTATGTACAGTGCCCCCCTCCCAATTTAAATACAAGCAATAAAACCTGAATTTAAGTGAAAAATTTGATCAAATTGGGCAACCCCCCAGCATCTTCCTTACAGGCACGATGGCCGGGGCAGCTGCCCCGGTTGCCCTCCGCCCTTTTGGAACGGCTCTGATCATGAGTTTGTCGTTGAGAAATCTCTCTGACATAATCCTCAATTTGCATGTCGAGGACATATTTATCCTAAAACTCGTGAGACCATAAATCTATCATTAAATCGGTTACCCATATTCAGTTCCTTAATTAGCTTTGACTTTTTAATTCTCAAGATGGTGACATAGTATATTTGTCTAAGGAAAGAAATTGTTCTTTTAACTAACCTGTCATCATAAATGAATAGATGGACGTGGTTTTTTTTTTTGCGGCATTTTAGTAGCAGAAGCGGCAGTGATTATGTGCAAGGTTCGGGCGGGATGAGGCCCAAAGAATTTTTTCGAGGAGGGGGGTTACAAATTTTTTTTAAAAAATGCATCAAAATATCTTTTATATTCATTTTTGTTCAATTTTTATGAGTCGGAAAAACACTTTTTGAGGGGCAGTTCAAACCCCTTTATCACCCACTCATGGATACGGCGCTGATTGTACGTGTAAATTAATGTATAAACTTTCTCTAATTTCTGTTAGCATAAGCATAAAGCTTAAAGATTTGTATTTAGCACAAAGGTTTTAAAAATCATGCAAGATATGAATAACTATAATGGTTGCAGTGTCGGATCATGATAGCGGTGCCAGACGCTGATTCAGCTGATTTAGGAATGTTCAAGTTCAATCATTTTATTATTCACATCTTACTGATACTTTAATAATTCTCCAAACTCTCTTGTTTGTAATCGAAAAGCCTAATGAGTATCAATAAAGTCCTATCCTATAGAGGTTTCGAGCTCTAATCTGCAAAAATTGTTGAATTTTGTATCTTTTTCGCCAGATGAGCGATCACAGATGTGTTTCTTTCCCCAGGGATGATCGTATTGAACCAGTAGTCCTAGAACATCGGGACACATACTTGGCCTTAGAGAGCTTGGTCTTCGGAAGCACGGCATTACTTCTGTTAAGTTAATAAACTGGGCGCTCAAATTTCAATGTCGATTTTGTCCTTTTGTAGATGATTTGTCACCGATTTGGCATTCATATATAATTTATTTTACCATTTACATGATTATTACTAGAATATCAAAGGGCCAGGCTACTAAAATAAAACTAGTGACAATTTTTCGTGCTTGAATTCTTTTCAAAGGTCTTGGAACTGTCTTTTGCAGAAAGTATCAAAATTGGGTTTTTTTCTGGTCCTTTACCAGGTTTCTAAAAATAGAGGTGAACCTGGTAAATTTTTCTCTTTTCTTAAAAGATTATTATAAATTAAACTAAAAATGTTTAGTCAACATTTGACCCTGAAAGTATGCTTACTTCACTTGAATACCAGATGTTTGGTCATTATCAAAGAGTTTGTGGTAACGAACTGTAAGTAAGGAGCCACCAGGCTCAAAAACGGAATTTTTGTACCAATAGATATATCTAAAGCGGATGCATGTTTATTTATTTGTTTGTGTTTTTTTATGTTTTTTCCAGGGGTGGTCGCATAGATCCAGTTATCCTAAAATATCGCAAAAAGGGCTCATTCGAACGGAAATTAAAAGTTATAGTGCCTTTTTTAAGTGACAAGAAAGAATGGAGGGAAACTAGGCCCCTCCCCACCTTTTACCCAAAAGTTGATATAGAAACTTTGTTCATTATAGCTGGAAGGCACAATAACTATGCCTTTGATTATAAAAGGACCCACCTCCCATAGCCCCAGGGGAGCAGTTTTTAAGATATGAAATTTGTCCGTTGTTTACGCATAGTAATCGTTACAGGAAAGTATGCTTACATTTTCGGTTGGGGAGGGGACAGATTTTCTGCTGGTAGTTTTTCCATGGGGTAATTTTCCTTGGGGAGGGAAGTTTCCAGAGAGTGAACTTGCAAGGGGAAATTATACACTGGTGGAAATTACCAGAATTCTTATTGAAAACTCTTATTATATGTCCTGTTTTCTCTTTTCCGTGTCAATTTTACGCGTGGAGTTGCTAAGAGTAATTGTCCAGGGTAAATAGTTCACCAGGATTGAATTGTCTATAGAATATTTCCGTGGGGAGGGGAAATTCTCCGTGGAGGTGGGGCCAGATATCCTGGCATCATTTAAAAAACTATCAGAAATTAAATAAAAAAGAAGTTTTTTCAACTTAAAATAAGGAGCAACATTAAAACTTAAAACGAACAGAAATTATACCGAATATGAAGAGGATTACCCCCTCCTCCACAGATTGCTCTTTACTCTAAAGTCCGAATTTTGTCCAGACTCTTTAAAAACGACTCCTTAAACACAAGGGTCACTTATTAGAAAAATAAGAAACATTTTAGAAGTACTAATAAACTTTAGGGCAAAGAGCGAAGTTTTGAGTGATTTATATATCCTAGCGTAGTGATTTATGTCTGTAATAGTTTATATTTTTGTTTATTATGCAAATAAAGTAAAAAAAAAAAAATAAAGCGGTAACTCCCTTCATATACGTAATAATTTGTGTTCGATTTAAGTTTTGATGTTTCTCCTTACTTTCAGTTGATTTTTCTTTTTTCATCATTAGAACTGAACGTTATAGAGCCTATGTTACTTACGGAAGTTTCTACATGTTTTTCCACAGACAAGGCACCCTTCGAGGGGAATTTGATTGGCAAAGAATAAATGGTATTTGTTACTGTTTCTTTCAATCAAATATATTTTAAGGAGCCTCTACACAGACTTCATTTGACCCTATGTTCTTGAGACAAAGCCCTGGTTCCTATATTTTGCCAACGCTAAAACTTATGCCTATGCTTCGGTAGAGCGGCATTTCGCCGCAAGAGACGATTTATTCTAAGCCTTAACCATTTTTTAGTTTGAATCAGAATTACCAAGACATCTAGGAAATTTAAGATTTCAGGGGGACACGGACCCTTAGCCAGCTTCTCCTACGTACATCGTTTTGACCTTATTTTTTTTCTTTTTGCAAGAGAATGTTTCCATAATCTTGACCTTTCAAAAGCATTTTGAGAAGGCCTTTTCAGATCACCTTTATATCAGAAAAGCAATTACACCCTGTTCCTAGTATTTCTTTGTAAGCAAGAAAACATTTCCGATTTGCCTGGACAACATTTAAGGACTTTTACTAAGATTAGATTTGCTTTTGAATGGAAAGAAAAACAAACATACTGACCTGAAATCTTGAGATTGAATGTGACAAAATTAAAACCTGACAAAGGAAGACTGGAGTATTCATTGAGAATGGTACAAACTGAATAGACATCATGTTTAATTTAGAAGAAATTCTTTTCTGTGAAATCTTCTTGCAAACAAAAAATGATGGAAGAAAATAAACACTTATTCAAAGGCATTAAGGTTGTAGAGCAGGTATATTTTATTTGTTGAAAAAGAGCACAAGTAACACTTTTGCTTCAAAAACTTTAAAGTTTAAATTTTAGTAAAAGCTGAAATACTGTAATATCTGATTTATAAGTCGAATTTTCTGTTTTTCAATTTGTTAAAATACATACTAGCCTTAGGTAATTTTTACAGCGTAATTTATAAATATTTAAAAAATCAAGTTCCAAAGTTATTTTGGATAAAAAATAAACTCTCACCATAATCTTTTCCATACTTCCATTCTTATTTTGATATATGCTAGGTGCTGGGTATTATCTTCTACGAATTTTAAAATTTTATTGGTTTTAAAGGTATGAGATCTAACGGCCTCGCCTTTATACTTCAACGGGGACTATGAACTGTATTCCAAAACCATATACCCCTTAGAATAAATTCGTCAAATATATTCAAAACGTCCATGTCAAGGGGACAATAAAATTAGCTTAGCTGTTATGATAATTGTAGATTTTTTACCTCAGCTGCAAGTAGTGTGCATACTTTTTTAACCACTAGAGACAAAAAATATGTAACCCCACATAGTCCTCCACCTCGTATTCCTTGTTTACATTATCTCTCTCCAACACGCACTGAAAGTTTTAATTTGATATCTCTAGCTGTTCCTTGCATGAAAAAGATTGCCCTTTCCTAAAATCAGTAACACATTTTGACCTTGAGAGGAAGCATGGTTTCAAATTTTGCCGAATATGTGCTCTCAAGCATATGAGGCAACATAGCCTACTGTGTCATAAACATCTATAACGTACTTACCCAATAATCGAATCGCTTTATTCTGTTGAAATGCAGATGCACTTAAATGCTTGCACCAGGTCTAAGTAGTTAAACCTTTTAGTTCAAATTTTGCATTAACGGAAAAAACAATACATGCTTCTGCTGAACAAATTTGGAATTTCAAATTTTGAAATTCAATTTCAAAATTTGAATGAAAGAAACACCTTTGGAACGAGAGAAACAAATTTGGGTTTCACACCCCAAAGGTCACTTATTAGCCGGAAGGTGTCAACTCATCAAGCAAGATGGTCAGTGACGGTCTGGAGAAGTTTGAGGAGGGGTTCAAACCTACCATCGCTTCCTAATTCAAAGGACAGCGTGTGCTGACATGTACATTTCAGACTTATAACTGTTTGATTTATTATATTTTTTTATTGTATTTGGCTTGATTTGAGGTAAATATTGAGAAATTGAACATAGCGTATATAATATGCTCTTAAAGTTCTTAATCTTTCGTTTATATTTTGGAGTTTTGCTATAAAAAAATTTTCAAGCTATTCTTGGTGGTCTAAAATGATAAATGATTTCCAAAGACAATGGTCTTTAGCATAAGATGTAAGGTTGGTTAATTCGATATTGTATCTTGTTAAAATCTTTGGATACTAATTCTAAACCAGCTACCCCAATTATATTGCTTTTAACTTTCTGTTACTTACGTATGTAAATGTGTTGATCTTATCAAATGCATGTTTTTTCTTGTATCTCTGAAATAGCTTCAACGACTTTTTTTAATGACTTGTTTTTTTTTTTTACCATCATAAACCGTTATGCAGTCTCATATATTATCTTTCACGTAGACAAGACTGTCAAGAAGGACCCAGAAAACTAGAATGTACAATTTTTATTAATGATGATTTGTTGGAACTAGGAAAAATTTTTTTCGGCCCCCATGAAACATCAAATGTGAAAAGGTCGAGAGAACGGCCCGAAAAACTTTAATTCATAATGAGCGAAAATGAACAGCCTGGACCATGAAATGAGACAAGACCATTCCGAGCAACTAAAGCTAAGGGCATTGAAAAATGTCTGAGAAAGGAAAATTCAAAATGAAGAACAGAGAAGTATGCGGTTAGAAGACTTGCAACAGCGATGGTTGCAACGAACCAAAAATGAAAGTGAGGAACAAAGAAATATGCGATTAGAAGGCTTGCGACGACGAGGAGTACAAAGAACTAAAAACCAAAGTGATGAGCAAAGAAATATACGGTTAGAAGGTGAGTGACAGTGAGAATCAAAACGAGTCAAAATCAAAAGTGAAGAAAAAAGACATATCCGGTTAGAAAACTTGCAAGTAAATATTTAATTGAAGAAATATTTGATTCTGTAAAGATTCTGTGATTCTGTAAAGGATAAACAGGAAGGAAGAATTGAATTCACTTCAGAATTCCCCAATTCAATTGATACTGCACTTTTGTCACTACCATGATTAAAAAAACAGAAAATACAGTAGTTATACTCAAGGATAACTAAGATATTTCAGAAGAGATGTGCACTGAAAGGTGCCTTATTGTTACTGAACTATGTAACGACATAATTACGGCAAATAGAATTACTGGGGAAAAATCCAGAGAAGCAGTTCACATTTCTTAAGTTGTGTTAACTTAAGACACATTAACCTCCGGACACCTGTTTTTAATGACGGCATTTTGTACGTGGCATTTTCTCGCGTTAAACGACAACGTAGCTTAGAAGTTCTGCTACAACCTGAAAAAAAATGGCTATAACATTATGCTGTGTGGAAGGAAGCATTGACAACTGCCAACGAAACGTCTTTTTGATAGAATCGTATGCATTTTTTATCAATTTAACAAGCAATAATTGTGCATATATGTTCTTATTTTTTTTCGAAATCGGCTACATAATATTTTTCTTAAGCTGGCATATTAACATTTCTGGCCACAAAAACGAGCTAAATACGTCACTACTTTAATGAAGAATTCGTATTTTTCTCAGGGTGGCTATATGAAACCCAGCGTGACGCCAAGGCATCAAGAAGAAGTCCACATTATTTAAAATTAGAAGAAAAGCAACAAGGTGAATCAATATGCACAAGCTTGCCACGTGCCAAGTGCCTAGATCCGGTACTATATCTATCTATATATATAAAAATAAGTTGTCTGTGTGTGTGTGTGTGTCGAGTGACGTCATGTTTGTGTGTCGACTGACGTCATTATAAGGATTGAGCTGTATGCGTCATGAAGTTGTTTGTCGACTGACGTCATGTTTGTCAACTGATGAAATTACATACAGGGACACAAATGACGACCGGGACACAGGGAATATAAATGACGACCGGGACACAGGGACACATCATTAGAATAATGAGGTATAGATCTGAATACGGATTGTTTTTCCCATGGACAATTATATGTTGCATGTTCAAGAGTCAGTAAACCTGACAATCTATTTATATGCACAGACAATGGGACAGCGAAGAATGTTGTATGTTCGCATGTTTTACGTAGTTAAGAACATATACATATATATCTATCTCTATTCACACGTGGGACACAGGGACACAACTACAATGGCGCGTAACTAATATGGCGCGTAACGACTTACGCGCGCGGGAGGGCTTGGGGGGCGCGAAGCGCCCCACCAACTAGGTGTTGGGGTGGTGCGAAGCGCCACCCCAACAGCTAGTTAAATAAAAAAAAGCAAGTTTTTATTCAACTGAAAGTAAGGAGTAACATTAAAACCTAAAACGAAAAGAAATTATTATGTATATGAAGGGATTCGTCCCCTCGTCAATACCTTGCTCTTTACGCTAAAGTTCGATTTTTTTTTCTAATTCTTTAAGAATGACCCCTGAGTCACAAAGGCCGTTTCATTAGAATAAATAGCTCTTTTAAAAGTACTAAAATAAATTGCGTAACGAGTGAGGTATTGATGAGGGGGTGAACCCCCTCATATGCGTAATAATTTCTGTTTATTTTAAGTTATAAAGTTGCTCCCTACTTTCAGTTGAAAAAAAAATGTTGTTTTGTTTAATTTCGAATCGTTTTTTTAAATAGGCTAATGCTGGGAAAACCGGCACCCTCTTCATGGAAAAATTCTCTTCCCCCATGAAAAATTCCCCATGGAAAGATCCGCCAACACTACCTCCTTCCCCTCCCACCGAGCAGAAAAAATCCCCCTGAAAACTCCTAAATGCTTCGGAATAACCAATACTATAAGTAAACAATAGGCAAAGCTCATAACTTGCAGGCCTTTTCCTGGGAACTTTAGCGGATTAAGTCATATTCAAAGACATAATTATTAGATTTTTCAACTATACTGAACAAAATGGCTATCTCAAAATTTTGATCTGGTGACTTCGGAAAAAAAATGAGCGTGGGAGGGGGCCTAGTTGCCCTTCAATTTTTTTGGTCACTTAAAAAGGGCACTAGAGCTTTTAATTTCAATTTGAATGACCCCTCTCACAATGTTCTAGGACTACTGAGTTGATACGATCATCCCTGGAAAAAAAAAATTTAACGTGCATCCGTGATCTTTCTTCTGGCAGAAAATACAAAATTCCCCATTTTTGCAGATAGGACCTTGAAACCTGTGCAGTAGGGTTCTCTGATACGCTGAATTTGATCGTCTGATATTCATTAATATTCTATGACTTTTAGGGGGGTGTTTCCCTCTTTTTTTCGAAAATAAGGTAAATTTTTTCAAGATCGTAACTTTTGATGGGTAAAACTGAACTTGAGAAATAACAAAACATTTGAAATCAGCATACAAATTCTATTCTTTTGATGTACCTATTGGTATCAAAATGCCGTTTTTAAGAGTTTCGGTTACTATTGAGCCGGGTCGCTCCTTACTTGTGGTTCGTTACCACAAACTGTTGGATTCAGATTCAGATTCACTTATATAAAAATTCATATTCATCAAAATCTTCGACTTGCCCAAATGGAGAGACAAGCTCGACTACTGGGCAAAACATATTAACAAAAATTAACAATCCTCATTGATACAGAACAAACAAAAAATTAACCACTATTTCATCAATAAAAAAAATAGTATCTTTAATGAGGGTATTTCAGGCGGAAAAACTGGAGTGAGGCCAAAATAAAATATGAAATAAAAATTTTTACCAACCGTTCTTGTAAGCAGATTCCATTATGTAACTTTTTAATCGTCAATTCACATATAGCATTCAGTTCACATATAGCATTCATTCAGTGAACATCTTAAACCGGATTTACTCTCACAAAGTTTTGATAAAACAAGAATGCATTCTAGGTAAATACTACTACTTTGCGTCGGACCATTCATTTAGTGTTCAGCAAGGTTAATTTGCTGTCGAAATTTTTTTGGATAGATTCAGAGGCCAATATTACGCAAAGTGAGTAATTAAAGGAGTCTTATGTGGTAGTATATTTCTACAGTCTATTTTTTCTTGGAGTTCAATTACTGGTTTGTATAATGGGAGGAAAGAGGAAGAAGGAAAAATCTGACGAGTTTTTTCTCGCATCCAGTCCTATTGAAGGAATCTCATTGGAATCACTAGCTGATAGTTTGAGTCTAGTTTTACAGACTGTTAAAGAAAATTCAACTACGTTAAATGAGCTGAATGTTAATTTTAAAGGATTAGATCAAAGGATTTCTAAGATCGAAGAATCTGTATTGGAATCGAAATTGGAGATGGAAGGTATTAAGCCTAAAGTGATTAGCCTTGAGGTAGAAACCAACGATTTGAAGAGCCACATTTCTGTGCTGGTTGATGAAAATTCTTTACTGAAATCGCAGTTATCTAGCCTAAAGCATACAATGATGAAGTTGGAAAGTAAAGAAACTGATAAAAATATTCTAGTATGGAACGTGACAGCGATTGATACTGTAAACGCTAAGGCGATTTTCGATAGTATAATTTTGTCATGCCTTGGAATCCATGATGAAGGCACAAACCTACATGTTTGAGGGGGGGCCTTGTCCTTGAGGCAGCCTACGTATTTAATGATACATATCACTTCGTCCATACATGTTTGATAGAACATGTCATTATATTAAATTTCACCTGCTATTTCTGTTCCGATTGGTTGTTAACTACATCTGTCTGCTATGTCAGGTCCGAGAATTCGATGTCATTTATATGGTCATTTTAGGTTTGTAGGGGTGGGTTAATTCCCTATTCAACCTTTTTATTTTTGTTCATCACTTTTATAATCATATACGCACAATTGTAAGTATTCAAATAAATTTTAACTTTCATTTATATTCATACTCACTTATTAAAAATTTAATTTTATTAATCCTAGCACTGACGGGTAGTTTTAATTGATGGACCTCAAGTGGTAACTATTTTGTTACAGAAGATTTATTTACCAAACAAGTACTTAAAGTTAATCGAGCAACATTTTTTCAATTATTATTTTTCCATTCAGGTGACGTTTCTTCACATAGATTCTTATTTGGTTTTATAGTGTTTTTGATATTTAAATAAAATCACTGAGGAGATGTTTCACTCTTTATGGCGACTAGAGAATGGGTTTCGGTCGCTTGCCGGGCTAGCTGCTTTTATAAACCTTATATACCTGACCTTCTCCTATTTTTATTCACAAACTTTATCTCCACATACATTCGAATTAGTAAGCAAATCCGGTCACACTGCTTTGCCTATCGTCATTTTCTTTCGATATTACAACACTGTTAACCCGTATCTATTCTTTTTCAATTCTATATCTAATAGTAAAAGTTTGATTCTAGCTAGTTTATTTACTTTTTCTACGAGTCATATGCAAGATATCATTTTAGATCAGAGGTGCAGTGACCGATGTTATTGCCTATTTCTTAGGTATAGCGAATGAAAAGATAGGGTTGATCACTTTGTGCCAGCATCCGCGGTCATACAAGGCCCTAGAGCAAATATTTTAGGTGAACAGAGGAGCTTTGACACAAACATATTTTACATTAATAAGGTTAAAATCTGTATTCATTTTCTATTTCTTTTGATTAAAGCACTTTTTAGATGGCCAAACAACGAGGATTAGATACCCTATTAGTCCATTCTTAACTAACCTGGGTAGTATTATCCAAACCTAAAGAATTTGGCGGTTTCTAAACTTACTAGAGGAACCTGCCCCGTAAACGACAATCCACGAAACAATCAACCCGTTCTTGTCAAACAGCTTATATACCGCCGTTTAGCTAATAAATCAGATCAAGGTGTAGCTTATGTCCGGGAGAGGGTGGGTTACAATAAGAATTTAACGGAACTTCTATTTTTTCATGGAGGAGGAGGTGGATTTAGAAGTAAGGCTTGTCGACCTGAAAGAGGCTCTGAGAAATGTACACATCGCCCGTCACTCTCTTGTCTGAAGATTTAAGTCGTAACAAAGTAGGTACACCGGAAGGTGTATCTTGAAAGAGGGAGGGAGTTTGAATAAACATTTTGCTTACACTAAAAAGATACTGATCTTAATTTGCTTCCTAAACCTTTATTCACAAATCTACTTAAAACAATATTATATAAGTAAAAGAATTGAACTTATTCAAGGTCTAAGTACTGAAAAGGAAATTTGTTAATTATAAAAAGTTATTGTTTGTACCTTTTGTAACAGGGTTTATTAAATTTCGATATCTATTGGCGAATCCCGAAATAGGGTGATCTATATCAATTAAAGATGACTGTTTCATAATTCTCTTTAAGATTGATATTGTTGTAAAAAATATTTCGTACCTTTATATCTGGTTGGCAGAATACTCCTTCAGGGTACTCCACAAGGAAGATTTTCTAGGGGACGAGCTCTAGAAAAAATTATATTATAATATCAATAAGGACATGACTAGGCTTAAAAGTTGCCTCGGTGTAATAACCATGGTCACTAAAATGATAATTTCAAAATAATTAATTTAGACTAGCCGGTGCTAACTATAGAAATTTAGCGATCACAAAAATAGAATCAGTAGAATTACAAATACATTTAACACAATTTGTTCTAGAAAATCCGAAAGGAATTCGGCAAAACTCATCTCCGCCTGTTTAACAAAGACATCGCCTCCTAATATTAGGAGGTCGGGCCTGCCCACTGATGAATTAAAGGGCCGTGGTATACTGACCATGCGAAGGTAGTATAATCATTAGCCTTTTGATTTGAGGCTGGAATGAATGGTTTGACGAGAGATGATCTGTCTCTTCGATTAAATTGAAGTTAATCTTTCAGTGAAAAAGCTTAAATGCACTTGGAGGGCGATAAGACCATCTTTACATTTAATTCTTTTGTCTTACGGTAAGTAATTAGACATAAGAAAAGAATTTTTGGTTGGGGCGACGGTGAGAACAGAATAAACACTCACAATATAAATACATCAATGAATGACCATTGATCCTTAGATGAATAAAGATTAAGTTACCTTAGGGATAACAGCGTAATTCTTTTTGAGAGTTCAAATCGGCAAAAGAGTTTGTGACCTCGATGTTGGTTCAGGGACCCTACTCGGTGCAGCAGCCCAGCAAGGCAGTCTGTTCGACTATCAAATAACCTGCGTGATCTGAGTTCAGACCGGCGTATGCCAGGTTAGTTTCTACCCCCAAGGCAAACCCACTCATGATATTACGAAAGGACCTCTTGAGATTTTATGTCAACTTGGCAGATAAATGCGTTAGATTTAGGATCTATTTATGAGGAGACCTTAGTTGATAGCACTAGCTTTAATGGTCTATTTTATCTTCCTACAAGTAGTTATAGTTTTAGTTTCAGTTGCTTTTTTAACACTATTAGAACGAAAGATTCTGGGTTACATTCGATTACGCAAGGGGCTTTCTAGGTTTCCTACAGCCTTTTTTTGATGGGATCAAACTATTTTGTAAGGAAGTCTCACTCCCCCTCATTTCTAACTTTATACCGTATCTTGTTGCTCCTGTGTTCAGCCTATTTCTTTCCTTCTTTTTATGAACTTTAGTTCCATTTATGTCTTACGATGATGTTGCATATATAGTCTTACGACTATATATGATGTTACATATATAGTGATATTTAAGAGCTTAATATTTTAAATACCTGAAAGGTGAATATATTTACAAGCAAGAAGATAGAAATGTTCTTTGTGCTATAAATTCTAATCAGAAACATTACATATAAAGATTACAGTTTATTATTATAATGTTAACAGACTTTTAGACTAATCTCTTACTTTGCTTATATCTTATTCAATTTTAAATATGCTGATGCTAAAAATTTAAGGAATTCTCTTATCCGTATTTTATTATTCTTTTCTTTATTATATTCTATATCGTGAGGATTTCTTTTGCTGTTTTTTTTAAGAAATATCTTTCCTATCTCCTTGAGTCAGTGTTTTCTCTTTTTTACCCCTCGAATTCTAATCAGAAACGTTAAACATAGCAATTACAGTTTAATATTGTAGTTGCAACAGACTTTTTAGAATGATCTCTTACTTTGCTTTTATCTTCATCAATTTTAAATATACTGGTGCTGACAATTTAAGGAATTCTCTTCTTATCCGTATTTTATTATTCACTTACTTATTCAATATTTTATATCATGAGTATTTCTTTTTTTTCAAAGAAATATCCTTCCTATCTCCTTGAGACGATATTTTCTTTCTTTGTTTATTTCTTTTTTGTTTTTTTCTTCTCGTTCTTTCTTTTTTTTCTTCTTTTCTTTCTTCCTCTCTGCTCCGTGAGAATTATTGAAGTGTTTTTTTTCTCTGCCCTTTAATATTAAAGGAGACGTACGAGTTGTGTTTTTTCCTTTTTTCTTCTCTTTCTATATCTCTTTCTTCTTTCTTTTTTTAATCCTCTGTGCTCCATGAGAGTTATTGAAGTGCATTTTTTTTTCTACTCCCTTTGTTATTAAAGGTGACGTACAAGTTGCCTCTCTATCTCCCTTTCTTCTTTGTACTAATTTTGTGTATTCAATGTTTTCAGTGTTTTTTCTTTCCTTTTTTCTTCTCTTTCTATATGTCTTTCTTCTTTATTTTCTTCTTCCTCAGTGCTCTGTGAGAGTTAGTGAAGTGCAATTTTTTTCTTTTATTATATTATTAAAGGAGGCTTACGAGTTGCCTCTCTGTCTCCTTTGTACATTAATGTGTATAGTGTTTTTGGTTAATAATGTCAAGTCAAGTCAAAGTGGTAAACAAAGTAATAGTATTGTTCATTCCTTTCTAACAATACCCCTGTTTCAAATACTCTCCTAGGTGTCTCGAAATTTGAGAAACTCCCTTTTTCACAGTTTATTAACATATGCAACTCCTTTGTATCGTAGGAAGCAATGTTAGAAGATCTATTCCTCTTTTCTAATAACTTCAATTCCAAACGAAATCCTTAAAAAGGGGAATACTGGCATGAAAATCATTGCAACTAAACCTTTTATCTCTTTGTAATCAATTCGGCTTGATTCTTATGAAACATGAGTTCTTTAATAAGGAGTACTAATTGGAAAGGAACTTTTGCTCCTGTATTGAACCTTCCCGAGGAAATTACCTTGTTAGAAGATACTTAATTTATCTAATATTATTAGAGAAATGAATTATAATAAAATAAAGAAAGTAAAAAAATATAGTCAAGAGCTCAGTAATATGAATAAAGCATTGGATAAATAAGCAAAACACAAAGAGAATTGTGCCTCGGAGTAAAATTTCTTATTACAAAGGTAAGATGGCACCCGCTGGCACCCAGAAAAATGGGACCAAAAATAGAAAAAAACAGTAGTTCAAGGGAGCGAAATGGCCCCTTGCTGAGGTAGTTATATCTCAAATGCCCCTAATAAGAGAAACAATACTCATTGACTACAATCATTTCTAAAATATTAGAGGTTCTTGTGAAAATTATTTATCATTACAGTGCCGGTATCATTACAGTATATATATTAAATAAAAAAAACAAGTTTTTTTAACTGAAAGTAAGGAGCGACATTAAAACTTAAAACGACCAGAAATTACTTCGTATATGAAAGAGGCTGCTTCCTCATTAAAGCCTCGCTCTTTACGCTAAAGTTTGACTCTTTCTCTCAATTCTTCTTTTTAAAACAGTAAAAAACTTTAGCGTAAAGAGCGGGGCGTTGATGAGGAAGCAGCCTCTTTCATATACGAAGTAATTTCTGGTCGTTTTAAGTTTTAATGTCGCTCCTTACTTTCAGTTAAAAAAACTTGTTTTTTTTTTATTTAATTTCTGGACGTTTTTGAATCAACGCATGTTTTGATTTTGGCTCTCCGCAGAGGAATAATTAAAACAAAATTTGCATTTTTTTTTTTTGGCTAAATGGCTTTCTCATAATTTTGAACGAATGATTTTGAGAAAAAAAGAGCGGGGGAGGAAGCCTAGTTGCCCTCCGGTTTTTTGGTTAATTAAAAAGGCAACTAGAATTTTTGATTTTTTACGAATATTTTTATTAGTAAAAGATTTACGTAACTTATAAATTAGCTTAAGTAAAGAACTTTTGTATTCTCATATTTTTATTACATATATGAGGGGGTTCCCCCCTTGTCAGATCCTCGCTCTTTACATTAAAGCTTAAATTTTGTCCCAATTCATTAAGCATGACCCCAGAATCACAAAAGCTGTAGAATAAATAGTTGAAATTACTAAAAATACTTTAGCGTAAAGAGCGAGGTATTAGGAGGAGGTGAGCCCCTCAAATGGGTAATAATTTCTGTTTGTTTTAAGTTTTAATACTGCTCCTTACTTCCAGCTGAAAGAACTTTTTCATATTTATTTTTTCATTTTTTTTTAAATAATGCTAGTAAATCCTGCGCTCCCTTCATGGAGATTTTCTTCCGCCATGACAAACTATCGATGGAAAGTTCCCCCAGCATATCCCCCTCTTCTTAACCCCTCCCCCAACCAGAAAAATCCTCCTGAAAACGCCTGTACACTTCCCAATAACCATTACTATATGTAAGCACTGGTCAAAGTTTGTAACTTGTTGCCCCTCCCACGGGGACTGTGGGGGAGTAAGTCGTCCCCAAAGACATAGTTATAACGTTTTTCGACTACGGTGAATAAAATGGCTATATCAGAATTTTGATTTGTTGACTTTGGTAAAATAATTAGCTTGGGAGGGGGCCTAGGTGCCCTCCAATTTTTTTGGTCACTTAAAAAGGGCACTAGAACTTTTCATTTCCGTTAAAATGAGCCCTCTTGCAACATTCTAGGACAACTGGGTCGATACGATCACCCCTGGGAAAAAGAAAAAAAAAAAAAACAAAAAAACAAAAAAACAAATGAACACGCATCCGTGATCTGCCTTCTGGCAAAAAATACAAAATTCCACATTTTTGTAGATAGGAGCTTGAAACTTCTACAGTAGGGTTCTCTGATACGGTGAATCTGATGGTGTGATTTTCGTAAAGATTCTATGACTTCTAGGGGGCGTTTCCCCCTATTTTCTAAAATAACGCAAATTTTCTCAGGCTCGTAACTTTTGATGGGTAAGACTAAACTTCATGAAACTTATATATTTAAAATCAGCATTAAAATGCGATTCTTTTGATGTATGTATTGGCATCAAAATTCTATTTTTTAGATTTTTGGTTACTATTGAGCCGGGTCGCTCCTTACTACAGTTCGTTACCACGAACTGTTTGATATATATATATATATATATATATATATATATATATATATATATATATATATATATATATATATATATATATATATATATATATATATATATATATATATATATATATATATATACATCATAAAGTATTTTTTAAGTAAACCACTTTAAGAATTAGTTAAGTTGCGAAAGTAAATTTTTCGAAATCGATGGATGAAGTCTTCCAAGCCCTTTATTTCCTCAAAGACATCCAATAAAGATTTTGAGAAACCCCATTCAATTCAGCATAGCTGAAGTGTCCACTAACTATTCCTTTGGGGATGACAAGACTCCACAAATACCTTCAGAAAAGGGTTATAAGTTACGCAAATAGCCCATTGTTCACAAATAGTATCTATTATTGGGGAATATGCAAACAAAATTGGGGGGAATTTTCTTCGGGAGGGATATTTTTGGTGGGGACGAAATCTTCCGGGAAAAATTGTCCAATGAATATTTTACGCGTAGGGTTAGGGGAAGGGAATGGATTTCCTTCCATGGTTTGAAAAACGGTCAGAAATTAAATGTAAAAAAATGGCTTAAAGTAAGGAACATCATTAAAACTTAAAGCTAACAAAAATTTTTCAGTGTATGAGGGAAAATACCCCTTCTTATGCCCTCACTCTTTACGCCAAAGTTCGACTTTTGTCATATATTTTCAAGAAGGACTTCTCAAACAGAAGTCTCTTGAATTTGAGATAAATTTGATTGTAGAAGTGTTTTTAAACCACTTTAAGATTTTAGCGTAAAGAGTGAAGGTTAAGGAAGAGGCAGTCCCCCGTATACGGAATGATTTTTGTTCCTTTTAAGTTGAAAAAAGAGCAGTAGCATTAGCAGTAGTAGTAGTAGTAGTAGTAGTAGTAGTAGTAGTAGTAGTAGTAGTAGTAGTAGTAGTAGTAGTAGTAGTAGTAGTAGTAGTAGTAGTAGTAGTAGTAGTAGTAGTAATAGCAGTCATAGTAGTAGCCGTAATAGTAGTAGTAGCGTGGACATCTTGTCTTTTCTTAATTCAACAAAACCCTTCAACGCCCTCTGTAAGTTTCCACTTAATAGTCTTTATCGCGCCTTAGATATTACTGATATGCCCTTTTGACAACCTGCATGAACATAGTGTGTTTTTTATTTTTTACTTCCCCCTCAGCATTACGTGATTGTCTATGAGGGCAGACTCATCCTCACACGTAGTTTTTGGTATTTTTGTTTAACGAATTATTTTGTATCAAACAGTTCGTGGTAACGAACTGTAGTAAGGAGCGATCCGGCTCAATAGTAACCAGAACTCTAAAAAATTGAATTTTGATATAAATAGCTACATCAAAAGAATCGCATTTTAATGCTGATTTTAAATATATAAGTTTCATCAAGTTCAGTTTTAGCCATCAAAAGTTACGAGCCTGAGAAAATTTGCCTTATTTAGGAAAATAGGGGGAAACGTCCCCTAAAAGTCGTAGGATCTTAACGAAAATGACACCATCAGATTCAGCGTATCAGAGAACCCTACTGTAGATGTTTCAAGCTCCTATCTACAAAAATGTGGAATTTTGCATTTTTTGCCAGAAGACAAATCACGGGTGCGTGTTTATTTGTTTGTTTTTTTGTTGTTTTTTTTTCCCCCAGGGGTCATCGTATCGACCAAGTGGTCCTAGAATGTCGCAAGAGGGCTCATTCTAACGGAAATGAAAAGTTCTAGTGCCCTTTTTAAGTGACCAAAAAAATTGGAGGGCATCTAGGCCCCCTCCCACGCTCATGTTTTTCCCAAAGTCAACGGATCAAAATTTTTAGATAGCCATTTTGTTTGGCATAGTCTAAAATCTTAATAACTATGTTTTTGGGGATGACTTACTCCCCCACAGTCCCTGGGGGAGGGGTTGCAAGTTACAAACTTCAACCAGTGTTTACATATAATAATGGTTATTGGGAAGTGTACAGACGTTTTCAGGGGGATTTTTTTGGTTTTGGGGGTAGGGTTGAGGGAGGGGGCTATGTGGGAGGATCTTTCCTTGGAGAAATATGCCATGGGGGAAAAAAATTCAATGAAAAGGGCGCAGGATTTTCTAGCATTACTATAAAAAAAAGCAATGAAAAAATAAACATGAAAACGTTTTTTCAAATGAAAGTAAGGAATAGCATTGAAATTTAAAACAAACAGAGATTATTACGCATATGAAGGGTTCTAAAAATACTTTAGCATAAAGAGCGAGGTATTTAGGAGGAGATAAATACCTCGCTCTTTATGCTAAAATATTTTTAGTGATTTCAACTATTTATTCTACGGCCTATTTGATTCAGGGGTCATTCTTAAAGAATTGGAACAAAACTTACGATTTAGTGTAAAGAGCGAGGTATTAACGAGGGTACAAACCCACTCGTACACATAATAAAAATATAAGAATATAAAAGTTTGTTACGTAAGTTAATTCTTAAGTTACGTATATTTTTTACTAATAAAAACGTTCGTTGAATATTAAAAGTTCTAGTAGCCTTTTTAAGTAACCGAAAAATTGGAGGGCAGCTAGGCCTCCTTCCCCACCCCTTATTTCTCAAAATCGTCTGATCAAAACTAAGAGAAAGCCATTTAGCCAAAAAAAAAATTAATATACTAATTTCATTTCAATAATTTATGCGCGGAGAGCCAAAATCAAACATGCATTAATTCAAAAACGTTCAGAAATTAAATATAAAAAAAACTAGTTTTTTTAACTGAAAGTAAGGAGCGACATTAAAACTTAAAACGAACAGAAATTACTCCGTATATGAAATAGGTTGTCCCCTCCGCAGTACCACGCTCTTTACGCTAAAGTTTTTAGTTGTTTTAAAAAGTAGAATTGTGGCAAAGAGTCAAACTTTAGCGTAAAGAGCGAGGGACTGCGGAGGGGACAACCCATTTCATATACGGAGTAATTTCTGTTCGTTTTAAGTTTTAATGTCGCTCCTTACTTTCAGTTAAAAAAACTAGTTTTTTTTTATTTAATAATTAGGAAGGAAGCAAGACCTTAAAAGGAAGAGCTTGAAACCTCATAAGTAGGGTCCTTTGATACGCTAAATCTGATGATGTGATTTCATATGGATTTTTTGACTCTTAGGAAATGATACTTCCCTTTTTTGAAAATGTGACAAATTCTAAAACCATTATCTCAACAGAAATAAAAATTATTGCATTCTTTACTGTTCACTATTATTTGCCAGTTCACCTCCTCACCTTCTCCCTTAGGCTACTCACCTCAAACTCTCACTTGGCTCTCACTTTGTCTTTTGATTAATTTAGATACTTAAAAATAAAATTGGAGATAACAACAAGGATCGTCAAGAAATTATAGATTTTAGACATGTAACAAGGGAAAATGGTTCCTTAAAACTGGAAAAAAAGTAATGTTTGAATCTTGCTTGAAAATTAATCTGTTCTTGGATGAAAATTAAATTTGAGTTAACAATCATGATCAAAGGTTAGATAAGCTCTAAATTTAATTAGACTAGTTTAAGCAAGCATTAAACAAAATAAAATATTTTTAGAATGAATTAAATTAAATCAATTAGATTAAATTACCTAGAAATTTCACAAAATTAAACTAGATCAGGAATATCAGATGTAGGATTATGACCTTTGGACTAAGAATAATTTCATACAAAGGTCGGAATGTTAAAAACAGGACCGTATAAAGGATTCATTTTTTGGGTGGGGGGTTACAAAAGAATCTTTTGATGGGGTGCTTACAAAGGAAACATTTAAAAACGCATCAGAAATTTGCTTATATTCATTTTTGCTGTTTTTCTACCAGCTGGACAAACATTTCGGGGGGGGGGGCTTCAGACCCCCTAGCCCCCTGTTTACGGTCTTGATTAAGAAATACTCTCTGTGATAAGAAACAAACAGTTTTTTCTTGTGAATGGTTCCTCTTATTTTCATGGGTTCTATTTTTGGAATTATTCTCCCAGTTTTTACTCCTGGGAAAAAGAAAGTTTCGTTGGATCTCGTATTTCCAGAAAACATATTTGTCTAGCTTCAAACAAACATGGTCCTGTACATGTTAAATTAGCCATCATGTAATTTTATGGGAAATAGCTAACTTACCTGAACTCGTATTTGAATAGATTAGGCAAAATCTAGTTTTTTAGACAAAAGTGTCGATGTCTTATTATTTTCATGGAAGTAGTGGTAATAACATTGTCCTGATACCTCTGGGAGTGATGGGCACAGTTTAGGGCCTACTAATTCTAGTTTTTTCAATCCAACTAGCCACAGGCCATCCTGCCCAGTCTTTCGCCATTTGGCACGATATTTTGTGGAATACAATACTAAAATTAGATAGATCCTTGCCAATACCATATTAGCGATTCAGTGACCTCAACGTATGAACAAGGGCGTAGATCCAGCATTTTTATTGGGGGAGGAGCATGAGGGGTCCATATCCGGATGGTCATGGGAAATAGGCTATATAGTATTTTTTTCTCCAAATTATTAGGGGGAATGTGCCCCATTTGCCCTCCACCCAAAATGACGCCCCTGTATATGAAGCACCGACCGTGGTACAAGAACACGGTCTCAAAGAGGAGGAGACACACCTAAAACCATTGCAAGAGTGTAATCAACAACTTGTGGAAGTTTCTTGGTGATCGGATGAACAGTATAGCAATACTTAAGGACAGACACAGACACACTTTCGATTTTATATGTAAGAAATAAAAAAACAAGTTTTTTCAAATGAAAGTAAGGAGCAACATTAAAAATTAAGAAGAACAGAAATTATTACTATATGAGGGGGGTTCGCCCCCACGTCAATACCTTGCTCTTCCCGCTAAAGCTCAAATTTTGTTCCAATTCTTTAAGAATGACCCCTGAATCGCAAAGGCCGTTTAATTGGAGTAAATAGCTTTTTTGAAAGTGCTAAAAAAAAACTTTAGCGTAAAGAGCGAGGCATTAACGAGGGGGCAAACCCCTTTATATACCTAATAATTTCTGTTCGCTTTAAATTTTAATATTGCTCCTTACTTTCAGCTGAAAAACCTCGTTTTTTTATTTAATTTCTGATGGTTTTTTAAATAATTCTAGGAAATCCGGCGCCCCCTTCATGCAAAGTTCTCTTCCCCCATGAAAAAATTCCACCGTGGAAAGATCCTCCAGCGTAACCTACTCCCCCTGACCCCCCATCTGGAAAAAATCCCACCGAAAAACGTCTGTATACTTCCCAATAATCAATACTATATGTAAGCAATGGACAAAGTCCATAACTTGCAGCCTTTCCTCCGGGGACCGTCGTGATTAAGTCATCCTCAAAGACATAGTTATTAGAGTTTTCGACTATGCTGAACAAAATAGCTATCGTAAAATTTTGATCCGATGACATTGGGAAAAAGTGAGCGTGGGAGTTGACCTAGTTGCCCTCTAATTTTTTTGGTCAATTAAAAGGGCACTAAAACTTTCAATTTCCGTCAAAATGCGCCCTCTAGCGATATTCTTGGACTACTTTGACTTGACTTTATTAAACAAGAAACGATATACATAAACTGGGTCGATACGATCACCCCCAAGGAAAAAATACGCATTCGTGATCTTTTTTCTGCCAAAAAACACAAAATTCACATTTTTGCAGGTAGGAGCTTAAAACATCCACTGTAGGTTTCCCTGATACAGTGAATCTGATGATGTTCTTTTCATTAAGATTCTATTACTTCTATGGGGTGTTTCCTCCTTTTTTAGAAAATAAGTCAAATTTTCTCAGGCTCGTAACTTTTGGTGGGTAAGACTAAACTTGATGAAACTTATATATTTGAAATCATCATAAAAATATAATTTTTTTTATCTATCTATTGGTATAAAAACTCCGTTTTTTAGAGTTTTGGTTGCTTTTACTATTATTGGTTACTATTATTATTTTTAGAGTTTATTACCACGAACTGTTTGACAGAAGATCATTGTCAATGCAATAATGCAGTTGAAGCAATAATATTAAAGAACAATGTGCTTCCAGTGTATTGTTTTCCCCCCAAGCATCATCATATAGGGTGCAGGATCGTAACAAATTAAAAACGGGTTCATCTGATTGCAAATTCTGAGCTCTAGTGGCCTTTATAAGCAAACTGATTAGACGACCCCATTGCTACCTCGTTAGCATCCGATATACCCTGGGGCACTTAAACAGCCTAATAAGGCATTAAATCAAAATTTCCAAATGGCTGTTTTAATAAAAAAAAAAAAATAAAAAAAACTGTTGACAGATCTAAAAATTTGACTCCTCAACAAGGATCACGGGCCCGGGAGAAGGCCCGTGATTTTCTATTCACTCATCAATAGAAAAGTTGAAAAATATTACTTTAGTCAAAGTTATATAACGATTTCAAAACTTTATGATTGAAGGAGCAAAAGCGAGAGGCTGGGCCAGTAGCCTCTCCAACTTTTCCCCGGCATGGTCTTTTCAACAAATTTTATTAGAAATACATGGTCTGTCTCTTTTGACTGACGATTATTTGGGGATTACTTAGAGTCTAACCTTAAATTATGAAGAGCTAGTCATTAGAAAATAATTAAGACTTATTATAATCGTAATAAATCAAAACCTATTTTTTAGCAATAGGGCTTTTTATCACCGAAAATTGTATTTGAGTGATTTTAAGCTTGTTCAAGTCTCATTTGAGACGTGTATTTCATTAAAAACGCGCGAAATAAAACAGGCTAATGTTGAAAATTCAAAGTTTTAAATATGTGATACTTTATTGAAATCACAAGCATTCAACAACATTCAATCTACAAGACCGAAGTTCTTTAAGCAGTACTCTGGGGCTCTTTCCCTCTCTAATTAAACGCAATATTTTTTGCCTCTTGCATGTTGCTTTTTTAATCTTATAGGCTATTTTTTTACCTACTACTTGCTAGGTTTTACTGCTAAGAACTGCAAGAAACAGGCAGACCTACCTATTTTTCAGATAATTTTGTTAGAAAATAGTAAATCTAAACTTTGTTACCGATCCTAGGGCATGACCTTCGGTGAAATTGATTGTTAAACAGCTCTAGCCTGGAAGACACTCAAAGATATTTAACAGCCTGCACACTTTTTTCTAGGAAATCACTTTTAAATAACCTTGACACTCTTACTTACATCATATGTATTTGTCAGGCGTGATATCCAGGAAAAAGTCCCAAGTTAGTCAGCCCGACTGGATAGGAGTTAAGTAAGAATCAAAACATGTTTTATCTCTTTCGACTTGCAATCAGTCAAGGGTTATTTTTCTAGGAAAAACTCCAAATCGTTAGAACTCATTAAGAACACAGCGTGACTCTGAAAGTTAGAATTTAATCATTCCCTAGTTTGCTATTTACAAATCTGTGGCTAATATTGTAGTATAGAAGTCTAAAACACGAAACGTATGAAAACATTTCGGAATATCATGCCTACACTGATCAACACTGATCAGGCCCTAGGGCCCATGCTCCCTCTTTCAGCCCTCTCTCCTCTCAACTCTGTACTCCACATAGACAGGCAAATGGAGACAATGACCCTTTGCTGCCTGAGCCTTGCTTCAGGTTGGTGAGTCCGCCACACCACTTCTACTAATAATAATAATGTCTATAAAAATAATTATTGTGGATAATTGTAACAATAATAGTAATAATACATACACATGTTGTCGCACTTTCGACTCATGATCATATAGACATCATTTTGAAAATAAGGCAATGATTAAATTTTCATCATTAAAAATCTTTATGATCGTGGTTTGACTACATTAAGTCAAAACACACAAACTACATGTTCCGAAAATGTGTTTCGATTGCTGAATAAGGTGTCGAAGTTGACGTTTAAAGATTTTTAGATCATTTATTATTTCCTTTGATAGTCAACGCGGTTGAAAATTTGGCTTCAATTTCGCAGAAATTGAAATTTCAAATTTCAAAGCCAAAAGAAATTCAAATTTCGCAGAAATTTTACTGCGAACAAAATATTTTTGACTTTGGCATCTTTAGACGTTACCCTAAAAATCAACTTTGAGAGTAAAAAACTATGTGATTAAAGCCTCTACAATTCTTTTTTTTTTAGCAGAGAATAGTTGACAATGGGCTAAAGAAGAAATTTGTCATTTGGAAGCTTTACATTCAGATTTTCTTTTTATAGGCTTAGAAACATTCAGGGGCTGATCTAGAGCAAAATACTGAGAGAGGCCCAATGTGACTGGGCACCAATGATCAAAATATAGGGGGGGGGCAATGTGACAAAGGCGCCAATGATTGACCAACTTGACAAATTTATTCTAAAGAAGAGTGAAAAAGGAAAAAAACATGGAAAGAGGGTGCCAGAAAATATTGGAAGGGGGGCTGTCTGGGGTCTCCCGCTTCCTAGATCTGCCAGTGGAAGCATTAAGAACGTATTATTCATGCTAGCATTAATATTATAGCAGTTAATTACACTGAATTTAGCCAAAAAAATGCCATATTTTCAACACAAGCTATCAAAGATGGAAGACCACACCCCTGTCCCAACCCTCGTCAAATTTGCGGATGGTTTATTCATAGACAGTTCGCATAGTCTTATAGCCAATGCTTGTTCTATTTTAATCCCCACCCCCGTATTGACGTACTTGACAAATCGTTATTCCTGGGTGTGAAAGTATTTTGTCGCCATAACAAGTCTTCAGCAAATTGCTTAACGAGCGCGATATAGATAATTATGATAATTGTTTATACCCACGAGTTAAAAACATATGAAATAAGGGCATAAATGTGCAGTAATTTACCTTATTAAGTCAAATAACGTTTCTATTTATTACATATCTCGTTCATATTTATTCGGAAAGATAGTTTTCACACGGTCCGCAATTTCCAGAAAAATCATATAAGCTAGACCATCTGTAAGATCATCTATAAGATCGTAACACCTATTTATTGCAGAATACATGAATTCGTCTACTTATTAATTGTAATGACAAGGATTCACTGCGAAGTATTTATAATGTAATTTCGATTTTACACGTTTTTAGTCCATTCAGTTTTTAAATTATTTTGTGAGTTTTAAATACAGTACAAAAATGCACCCGAAAATTCGATTATTGTGTTTGAGAGTAAAAACCTCCGTAAAGTATTATTCAAGAAGCTGATATGCTGGCTTTTCATAAATTCTTTGAAAAAAAATGCTTTCGTTTACATGATTTATGGTCTTTTTGGTATAAATTATGGCTTCAGGTAGAGATCATTTTTTTCTGTTTTCAGCCATATTTTGCGGATCTATCATTACGTGTTTGTTGTGGAGTTTAGTGATGGGTGGATGAGCCATTAGACTTACTGGTAAATTTCTATTTTGTATTTCTATTTTTTGTCACTGAATATTCTCTCTCTGAATAATATATTGTATAGATTTGCATATAACCATATTACAATTATTTAGATACATATGCTATGCATAAGAGTATACAATTATAAATTGAAGTAGATGCCTAAAATTAATTATAGAATACTGTTAATTATATAAAATAATACGTTAAAGAAAAATTCCACAAACTGCGTGTGAGGATGAGTCTGAACACTGAGTAGTATTGCACTAATAACTACTATGGCACCCTGAATGAAGCATTCCTTGCATCTGTTAAAGGGCATAGGCACTAGGTCTGGAGTGTCACCGAGGGCCACGGACCATAGATTACCACGGTTCATGGAGTGCCACGGATTTTGGAGGGCTACAGGGGCATTAAAAGACAGAGTATATGGAGTATCATGGACCAAGAAGTGCCACGGGCCATCAAGTGCCACGGGGGATCACGGGACATGGGAGAGCACGGGTCAGGGGATACAGTGAAGGGACCTGGAGGGCTCACGTGCTATAGAGGGGCCACGAACCATGAAGATTGGGAGGGTTTGAGGGGGAGGGGCTACAGAGGACCATTTATTCCCATCATCTCCTTGAAATAAAAATGGCACATTAAATGGTCTTGCTACGTCGTAATAATTGATGAAAGATATAGAAACAATCAAAGTAGCCTACGTGTGCAAAAAAACAGGATTAAAAAAAGGTGTAAAATTTCTTAATCCCTTTAACAACCTCAGAGAGTTTCATCTCTATGAACAAAGGACACCCGCCGACATCGGATATTCAATCAACAAAAAAAAATCTCCCAATAACACCTCGAATTTGAATAGAAACCACTCCTAGTGCCTATGTCTAGTAACAGCTGCAAGAAATGCTTATGCATGGCGGCAGAGTAGTTATTGGAGGTAACTCTTCTACTCTGTCCTATCCTATCTATACCGAGACCACATTTGATCCGGTTGAAAAATTTTAAAAACTTGGTCCCACTGATTAAAGATCTGAAAGCTTAATCAAACATTTCGTGGTAACGAACTGTAGTAAGGAGCGACCCGGCTCAATAGTAACCAAAAGTCTAAAAAATAGAATTTTGATACCAAGATCTACATCAAAAGAATTGCATTTTAATTCTAGGTTTAAATATATAAGTTTCATCAAGTTTAGTCTTACCCATCAAAAGTTACGAGCCTGAGAAAATTGTGCGCTATTTTAGAAAATAGGGGGAAACACCCCCTAAAAGTAATAAAATATCAACGACAATCACACCATCAGGTTCAGCGTATCAGAGAACCCTAGTGTAGAAGTTTCAAGCTCCTATCTACAAAAATGTAGAATTTTGTATTTTTTGCCAGAAGGCAGATCACGGATGCGTGTTTATTGGTTTGTTTGTTTTTTTTTCCCAGGAGTGATCGTATCGACCCAGTTGTCCTAGAATGCAGCGAGAGGGCTCATTCTAACGGAAATGAAAAGTTCTAGTGCCCTTTTTAAGTGACCGAAAAATTGGAGGGCACCTAGGCCCCCTCCCACGCTAATTATTTTCCCAAAGTCAACGGATCAAAATTCTAAGATGGCCATTTTATTCAGCATAGTCGAAAAACCTTATAACTATGTCTTTGGGGACGACTTACTCCCCCACAGTCCCCGTGGGAGGGGCTACAAGTTGCAAACTTTGACCAGTGCTTACATATAGTAATGGTTACTGGGAAGTGTACAGGCGTTTTCAGGAGGATTTTTTGGTTGGGGGGAAGGGTTGAGAAGAGGGGGATATGCTGGGGGAACTTTCCATCGAGGAATTTTTCATGGGGGAAGAAAATTTCCATGAAAGGAGCGCAGTATTTACTAGCATTATTAAAAAAAACAATGAAAAAATAAATATGAAAAAGTTTTTTTTTCAGCTGGAAGTAAGGAGCAGCATTAAAACTTAAAACGAACAGAAATTATTATCCATATGAGGGGCTCACCTCCTCCTAATACCTCGCTCTTTACGCTAAAGTATTTTTAGTAATTTCAACTATTTATTCTACGGCTTTTGTGATTCAGGGGTCATTCTTAATGAATTTTGACAAAATTTAAGCTTTAGTGTAAAAAGCGAGGTACTGACGAGGGGGCGAACCCCCTCATATATGTAATAAAAACATGAGAATACAAAAGTTCCTTACGTAAGCTAATTTATAAGTTACGTATATCTTTTACTAATAAAAAGATTCGTAAAAATTAAAAGTTCTAGTTGCCTTTTTAAGTAATCAAAAAATCGGAGGGCAACTAGGCTTCCTCCCCCGCTCTTTTTTTCTCAAAATCATTTGATCAAAATTATGAGAAAGCCATTTAGCAAAAAAAAAAAAAAAAATATGCAAATTTCATTCCTCTGCGGAGAGCCAAAATCAAAACATGCATTGATTCAAAAACGTTCAGAAATTAAATAAAAAAACAAGTTTTTTTAACGGGAAGTAAGGAGTGACATTAAAACTTAAAACGAACAGAAATTACTTCTTATATGAAAGGGCTGCTTCCTTATCAACGCCCCGCTCTTTACGCTAAAGTTTTTTACTGTTTTGAAAAGTAGAATTCAGAGAAAGAGTCAAACTTTAGCGTAAAGAGCAGGGTGTTGATGAGGAAGCAGCCCTTTCATATACGAAGTAATTTCTGTTCGTTTTAAGTTTTAATGTCGCTCCTTACTCCCCGTTAAAAAAACTTGTTTTTTATTTAATCAGAGTAAAGCCAAGATCAACGGTTTTGCTGGAGAGGCAAAGCTGACATAGCATTTTCAGAGCTGTATAAGAGAGTTTTTACATTTTGCAAATTGGCGTCCCAGCCCTGTACAATCCCTACATAAGAAGTAGTGCCATAAATCGATGACCAGTTATGCTGAGAGAACCATTGCACTAAGAAAGAATAATACTATTTTTAAAGGCAAGGTTTACTAAGATTTAATGAACTTACCGTAACACAGCTCACTTTAAATTCCTGAAGTAAAAATACCTAGAAAAGAGTAGGTTATTTAAAGTATAACATTTTTACAATTTAATATTCACGTCGCCCGTAGCACCAATAATAATGGCGCAGACAAAAAAAAATCCAGGAATCAAGAGGGATGAGATATGAATTTCTAACTCTAGCTTAGCTTTTAACTTTTAAACTTCTAACTAAACTTCTAATTTTCATCAAATTATTTTCTAAATCCGTCAAGTATTGGCTTAACACGCGCTTAAGCCCTAATGGTTTAGTTAGGCTAATAAGTGAGGGATGGTAAAAACTTTTGATAAGCCAGGCAAAACCAAAAACTATGTGGTATAGAGATCCTACCATCTGATAAGGATTAGTGTATGCTTGTTGAAAAAATCTCAATTCGTTCCCTACAATATTGTTGTATTCAATATTAACCAAAGAAAATGTAATCACTTATTTTTTTTCTCTGCTTAGAACTATCAATGGGATAGAAATATCTTGTAACTATATAAATATGCAATAGAGATCCAGCCGTTGAAGACTACGATGAAGTGTTGTTTCAGAGACCCATTAAGCCCATTCCTATACAAAGACTGTATTTTTTCAATTTTTTTTGTTGTTCCAAATTTATGAAGTTTTTAGGACACTAGCACATTTTCACTAGTGTTGCCACGTTGAGCAATGAAAATAAATATGCTAAAATAAATAGTTAAACTTCATAATACTTTTCGTCCTTAAATATTAAAACACTGACAGTTTGTTGATTCCCAAAGACAACTACACCTTCAAAGGAAAGCGACAACTTCTTAGTGTATTAGGTGCTATCAAGGCTGTATCCAGGGGAAGGGCTTAGGAAGTTTGCCCCCCCCCTACACTTTTAATATTTGTCTGACTCGTAAAAAATATAACAAAAATGAATCTAAAAAAAATTTGATGTGTTTTTAAAAGTTTTTTTTGTATAAACACTCCCTACGAAAATGACTCTTTTGTGAGCCCCCCCCTCTCTCTGAAAGAATCCTAGATATAGCCCTGGTTGCCATATGTTTTAGTCAATTTTTCACATACGATTCTTTTCTTTTTAATTTGCTGTCCGTTACTACCAAAAACTGCTTAACTGAATATGGTGGATTATTTATTAAAATTGGATTCCTGGTAATCACTTTTTGTAAAGATATGTATTGAAATGTAACTTTCCACTGAGCTAATTCAGATAATCATATTTTATTTTGACTCTTCTTGGTACTTCATAAAACTTTTAAACCAAAACCTAAATCTATGAATTTATTTGCTAAGTAATACCAT
Source organism: Artemia franciscana (assembly GCF_032884065.1). Classification (NCBI taxonomy): domain Eukaryota; kingdom Metazoa; phylum Arthropoda; class Branchiopoda; order Anostraca; family Artemiidae; genus Artemia; species Artemia franciscana. The sequence continues at coordinate 9,934,022 of NC_088867.1, read as the reverse complement.
AACAACAAAATGATAAATGAGTAAAGCAATGGAATATTTTCCCCACCCTCCATATTACCCATAACAAATGTTATTGCATATTAAAATAAAAATTCATGTTAAGAGATCGTATATCAAAAAGTAAATTTTGTCCCCCTAAATATTGTGATTGCTATCTGCCTTCACAAATGTAGTAATTCAACGGCATACGCCAGAATTTAAATCTCTCTGGGATTAATAGGCAATAAAACCGTGGCCAGTTATTTACCAGTAGGGTGTTTGTGCTCCCCCTTCAATGTATCCATTGTGCAAAGGATCACCAGCGAGAATAATTGTTTAGCCGTAATAAACAACAAGCGTAAAGAAAATGCTCTTTTATTTTATTGCAGCACAATTTACAACTTATCCTACTATTTTTTAAGTGAAGATACAAATAAAAACCTGTGAAGGATATCTCACATCGACCCTGCTTGTTTTTTTACCTAAATAACCTGTTTGGGTCAACTGTTTTCCCACTTAGTTTTTACTCCTTTAAGAAAGAAGCCTCAAATAATCACAAACCAAAATAGCCAAAAAAATAATAATGCTAGAATGGCAAAAAAGGGAAAATGCAGAAACACGGAAAAATTTGTCATACTTGTTCTTTTAAAATTTTAGACTTTTCTGATCATTTTTAATTAACTAAGTACTGAAAAAGTCAGTTAAAAGAAGACTATTGGCTTTTCGTTTTGGTCTCTGCATGGTTATAAACAGCAAAGAAAATCTTTTGGCATCTTTGTTCATTCTATTTCAACATAAGGGTAAGCTTGGTTTAAATAGTTCCAATGCCATCAAAAATTCAAAATAAGGAAAAATTATTGACAACTACAAAAAGCAAAATCCTTCAAAATGACAAAATTTCAATTGCAAAAACCTTCTGTCTTGTAAGTAAAAAAAAAAAACAAAAAAAAAAACAGGCGCTATGTATCTTGGTTTGATAAAATCTGGTGTTCAATCCTCCTTTCCTCCACTCAATAGGCCAGAGTTTGTTTGCCAATAGAAAATGAGTTGCCGAGTTCTGAATTATGCGTATTTCATTCTATCTTTAGGTATATATTTTTTGTTAGAAAAAAAAACAATCCAAAATACTTCCTTATGAAAATCTGTGTCATTTCTAATTAGAAAGCTGTATGATGATACTAGTTAACGAATATACTTAGAAAGTTTTCAAATTATTAATGCAATTTTTCAATTCCAATGGATAAGATTGTTCATCATTAACCCCTTTAAAGCTGAACCATATCTACTTTCGTGTCAAAAAGAGAAATACATTGTTGATTAAGTTAATATCAACTAGAAGATGCAAATTAAAGAGATCTTAGGGCAGGGGATGGTTTTCTTCTCTAATACATTGTTGATTAAGTTAATCAAACAGTTCGTGGTAACGAACTATAGTAAGGAGCGACCCGGCTCAATAGTAAACGGAACTCTAAAAAACGGAATTTTGATACTAAAAGATACATCAAAAGAATCAAATTTTCACGCTGATTCTAAATATATAAGTTTCAATTAATTTAGTCTTTGTGATAAAAGTTACGAGCCTGAGAAAATTTGCCTTATTTTGGAAAAAGGGGGAAACATCCCCTAAAAGTCATAGATCACACCATCGCATTCGGCATATCAGAGAACCCTATAGCAAAAATTTCAAGCTCCTATCTAAAAAAATGTGGAATTTCGTATTTTTTGCCAGAAGACAAATCACGGGTGCGTGTTTATTTGTTTTTCTTTTCTTTTCCCCAGGGGTCATCGTATCGACCAAGTGGTCCTAGAAAGTCGCAAGAGGGCTCACTCTTACGGAAATGAAAAGTTCTAGTGCCCTTTTTAAGTGATCAAAAAAATTGGAGGGCACCTAGGCCCCCTCCCACGCTAATATTTTTCCAAAAGTCAACGGATTAAAATTTGGAGATAGCCATTTTGTTCCGCATAGTCGAAAACCATAATAACTGTGTCTTTGAGAATGACTTACTCCCCCACAATCCCTGGGGGAGGGGCTGTAAGTTACAAACTTTGACCAGTGTTTACATATAGTAATGGTTATTGGGAAGTGTACAGACGTTTTCAGGGGGATTTTTTGGTTTGGGGTGGGGTTGATGGGAGGGGGCTATGTGGGAGGATCTTCCCTTGTAGGAATATTTCATGGGGGAAGAAAAATTCAATGAAAAGGGCGCAGGATTTTCTAGCATTACTATAAAAAAACAATGAAAAAATAAACATGAAAACGTTTATTCAATTGAAAGTAAGGAATAGCATTGAAATTTAAAACGAACAGAGATTATTACGCATATGAGGGGTTCTAAAAATACTTTAGCAAAAAGAGCGAGGTATTTAGGAGGAGATAAATACCTCGCTCTTTATGCTAAAATATTTTTAGTAATTTCAACTATTTATTCTACGGCCTTTTTGATTCAGGGGTCATTCTTAAAGAATTGGGACAAAACTTACGATTTAGTGTAAAGAGCGAGGTATTAACGAGGGTACAAACCCCCTCGTACACATAATAAAAATATAAGAATAGAAAAGTTTGTTACGTAAGTTAATTCTTAAGTTACGTATATTTTTTACTAATAAAAACGTTCGTTAAAAATTAAAAGTTCTAGTAGCCTTTTTAAGTAACCGAAAAATTGGAGGGCAGCTAGGCCTCTTTCCCAACCCCTTATTTCTCAAAATCTTCTGATCAAAACTAAGAGAAAGCCATTTAGCCAAAAAAAATTAATATACTAATTTCATTTCAATAATTTATGTGCGGAGAGCCAGAATCAAACATGCATTAATTCAAAAACGTTCAGAAATTAAATAAAAAAAATAGTTTTTTTTAACTGAAAGTAAGGAGCGACATTAAAACTTAAAACGAACAGAAATTACTCCGTATATGAAATGGGTTGTCCCCTCCGCAATCCCTCGCTCTTTACGCTAAAGTTTGACTCTTTGCCACAATTCTACTTTTTAAAACAATTAAAAGCTTTAGCGTAAAGAGCAAGGGATTGCGGAGGGGACAACCCATTTCATATACGGAGTAATTTCTGTTCGTTTTAAGTTTTAATGTCGCTCCTTACTTTCAGTTAAAAGAACTAGTTTTTTTTATTCAATATCAACTAGAAGATGCAAATTAAAGAGATCTTAGGGCAAGGGATGGTTTTCTTCTCTAAAAATGATGTATGGCTACAAAGCATTGCTGCTTCAATAAAGCAATTTTGAAGGATGTTGACGAATATATAGAGCTAAATTTAAAAAAATATTATAAATTAATATAATAAATAATTTTTTAAATTAAAAAATAAAAATAATATAAAAATAGTTTTATATATATAAAGAATATATAGAGCTAAATTAAAAAAAATATTATAAATTAATATAATAAATAATTTTTTAAATTAAAAAATAAAAATAATATAAAAATATTTTTATATATATAAAGAATATATAGAGCTAAATTAAAAAAAAATATTATAAATTAATATAATAAATAATTTTTTAAATTAAAAAATAAAAATAATATAAAAATATTTTTATATATATAAAGAATATATAGAGCTAAATTAAAAAAAATATTATAAATTAATATAATAAATAATTTTTTAAATTAAAAAATAAAAATAATATAAAAATATTTTTATATATATAAAGAATATATAGAGCTAAATTAAAAAAAAATATTATAAATTAATATAATAAATAATTTTTTAAATTAAAAAATAAAAATAATATAAAAATATTTTTATATATATAAAGAATATATAGAGCTAAATTAAAAGACAGTCTGCGCATCGAGGTTATCAATAATGTGCACATGCAATATCTTAGAAAAAACAAACAAAAAACTTTATACTTTTGGAATACTGACCGATGGTGCACAAGTGCCGTTCTCTCGAAAAGCCTTCGGTTGGGAATTGAAGAGTGCAATGCCCAGGGGCACGGGTGACAAATATCGCTAGAACTTTTCTGTTTGAATTGATTGCGCCACCTCCGAAATTTATGAAAGCTTGTTTGAGACTTTTTAGAAACAACCTTTTGAAAACTTGTTTCCACTCAGTGTCATTCGATGTGGTTTATCATGCCCCAAAAAACCCCTATAACTTTCAATGAAATACCTTTAGCTGTTGCTGAGACACTGCAGAGACGTCCTTATGGCAACATGCTTATAAATGTGTCTTTTGGTTTACTTCAATAGCATTCAACCCTCCCTGGAGGCTTCAGCCATGACTCAATATTCGTTAAAAGTTTCAACTTGATACCCTTGGCATATACCAAGGCATTGTAAATATACCATATAACAACCTGGATACAGATAATTTCTGTCGATCTAGTTCACTGTCCTCCATAACTTTCTCTGGTGGTTTCAAATTGACACCCTCAGTTATTTTGAGATATTGCTGATACATCCTTTTAAAAATATTGACGCACATGGTGGCTTTTGATTTAATACAACATTCACTGAAAGTTTCAACGTTCTAACCTTTATTGTTCGTGAAATATTACAGTTAAGTACTTTTGACAACCTGGATGCACATAGTGTCTTTTGATATAGTTCAACATCTCCCTCAACAGGCCCCTAAAGTTTCAACTTAATAGTAGTTTCTGAGAGATTGTTGATGCTCTCTTTTCACGGCATGGATACACATAGCGTCTTTTGAGTTAGTTTAACATGCACATTAGCATTTCCTGAAAGATTCAACAATATATTCTTAGATGTTTTTGAAATATTGTAGATACGCCTTCTAAATTTTGACAACCTGGATACAAATACTGTCTTTCCATTTCGCTCAATATCCTCCTCAGCATTCTTTCAAAGATTCAACTTCACAGCCTTCAACTTCAGCTCCATGTTTCTGAGAATATTTTGGGTACGCTGTCCTGCCAACTTGGATACACTTGGTGTTTTTTAATTAGTTCAACAAACCCTCTAAACAAGTTATGAAATATTCAAGCTAATACCCTTAGCCGTTCCTGAGATAGTAAAAATACACCATCTTGACCACCCAGATTCACAATCTGTCTTTTGATATAGTTCAGCTTCCCCCTCAAATTTCTCTGACAGTTTCATCATAATGCCCTTAGTCATTCCTCAGACATTTTAGATATCTTTTCCAACTTATTACTGTTAGTTGTTCCTGAGATGTAACATATAAGATATTTTGACAACCTGGATTATCCTTGAATGTTTCAACTTAATACCCTATGCCATTCCTGAGATATTGCAGATATGACATTTAGACAACCTGGAAATACTTAATGTCCCCTTTCTTAGCTCAATACTTAGCTGAATATCCCCCTCGATTTCCCCCAGAAATTGAAACTTAATACCCTTAGCCACTCCTGAGATGTTGTATCTGAGGTGTCGTAGACACAACCTGAACACCCGAGGCATTTGTGGATTTAGTTCAATACCCCTGTTAAGACCCTTACACGATTAACAACTAGACCCTATTAAGAACTTTGATGTGTATACTGTCTTTTGATTTCGTTCAACGTTCCCCTGAAAATTCTCTTTAACATTCAACATAGTACCCTTGACTGTTTCGGAGACACTGATGATTTGCCCTTTGACGACCTTGATTCACAAAGTGCCTTTTGGTTTAGCTCAACAACCTCTCAACATTCCCGGGTAGTTCCGGCTAAGTGCCTTTCGGTTTAGTTCAACACCCGCTCAACATTCCCTGGTAGTTTCGGCTAAATAACCTTTGCTATCCCTGACATATTGCGTATAAGCTCTTTTGAGAACCTGAATAAAGATAGTGTCTGTTGATTTGCTTTAACGTCTTCTACAACGTTCCTTGATAATTCCAACTTAATACCCTTGGCCGTTTCTGAAATATTGTTAATACGCCATTTTAAAAACATAGATGCATACGGTGAACAATTTAGTTCCTTAGCTTCCTTGACATTACCTGAATTTTCTACTTGATACCATTAGCCCTTCTTGAGGTATTACAGATGCGGGCGATTGACAACATGGATATATATAATGTCTTTTGCTTTAGTTCAACATCCCCCTCAACATTCCTTGGAAATTTCAGATTGATGCCCATAGTTGTTCCAGAGATACTATAGATACGAATTCTTAACAGCCTGGTGGCACAACTTTTTTTAATTTATTTCAATTACCTCCTCAATATTCCAGAAAGTTTCTACTTCATACCCTTAGCGCTTTCCGAGATATTATAGACACACACTTTTAAAAAACTAGATGAAGATAGTGCTTTTTGATTTAGTTCAACGTCTACTGAAAGTTTCAACTAATACCATCAGCTGTCCCTGAGATAATGTTGATGCACTATTTTTACAAGTTGTATGCTCATAGTATCTTTTTATTTAGTTCAAGATTCCTTAGAAGTTTCATCTGAAAGCTCTAGGCCATTCCTACAATATTTAAAACGCTTGATGTCTTTTATTTAGCTCATTCCCATTCAACATTCCCTAATATTTTATACTTGATACTCTTAGCCTCGTTCCTGAAATATCAAAGATACAGGTTGTTTTGACAGCTTTGAGTCACATAGAGCATTTTGATTTAGTTCAACATGCCCTAACAGTTCCAACTTAATGCCCTGAGACGTTCCTGAGATATCATATACACCCTTTTGGAAACTTGGACGCATATGGTATCTGTTAGAACTAAATCGATATCTCAGGAACGTCTCGGGGCATTAAGTTGGAACTGTTAGGGCATGTTGAGCTGTAATATAATATATATTATGTAAATATAATTTACAGCCTCTCATAGGCATAGATATTGAAGATGTTTAGTATTTTGAACGAGATGCCTATCTAAAAGTTTTGATCGGATGTCTTTTGGGGCTTAGAAGGGTAGCTAAGAAGGGCATGAGAGTGGGTTTTTTGTCCTCCAATTACTTAGGGTAGTAAAACCTTTAAAATCCAATCGCATGATCCCCATCCGAAGTTTCTATGACAATTCCTTTCATGCAAAGTATCCTAAGAGAAAAAGACCCAAATAATACATTAAAGCCGTATCGTTCTTTACTTTGGCAGCGCTATTCTGCTGCCTGTGATTTAATCTACAACATAATAATAATTTTTTTATTTGATATAAGTGGTTTATTTATTAAAACAATAATAAAGTGTGCGGAAATCAAACAACTAACAATCAATTAAACGTTCAAAATTATTCGATCAATCAATAATAGGTACTTAGATTTTAGTTTAAAACTTACAAAGGGTTGACATGCAAGGGTTGTATGGTTGGTGATATATGTTTTAGAGACTCTTAACAGTGGGATATTTTTTTATTAAAGGTTTTTAGTGGGGAATTGCAGAGAAGGAGATTCTATGGGAGGGAGTTGTTTGGGGGAGAGGAGCCTTAGTGAGGAAATTTGTTTTGCCAGCATCAACCAGTCAACCATAATTCCCCCCTCCCTGTACTCTATTTCTACTTGTCTGAGCGCAAATTAAGAACTCCCGAGAAGTTTATTGAGATTCAAAACCATTATTAAAAAAATGTCAAAGTAATAAAACATCAAGGAGATAACTGATCCTTCACTTGAAAGGGTTACTGATTTTTCTTTTTAGCAGTGTTACTTATTTTTTATGTAAGCCACTTGGGCTGACAATATAGCTAATTCTTAATGGTGCCATGGTCAGGATTGCATTTTTCTTTTTTTCCATGTTGAAGGTACAAACAGTATCTAGGTACCTAGATTTAAAACTCTTTAAAGATGCCCAGATTTATATTCGTTAATATCATTAAAATTACCTAGATTGCAATCCTATTCACTATAAGACCAATAACTCTCCAAAGTCGTATTTTTAAAGTTTAAATCCAAATATGGCACAGAACGGACAAACAATGAATAGAAAATTCATACAACTTTTCTAGAGTTGACTATCAAAATCTCTTTATTGGCTAAGACCCAAGAGGTCCAATTTTCCTTAAGCAGAAGGTTCTTAAGACCTAATCTATACACTTGAAAATCAAATCATTTTCCCCATTGATCCATTGGTTCCGGGAAGTTCGAATGCTAATTCAAAAGCTCTTAAGGATTTTAAAAGAGTGTAATAAAAAGTATAGGCGTAGTTTTTAATGGTACTTACGATTTGTAGCGACCACACCAAAGAACTGAAGTTTGGTTAATCCTAATGAAATATACCAAAGTATGACGAAAATATAGTACTTTAGTAACAAAATTATACAAGCTACAACAGAGAATTATAGAAAGGTGGCTGCCCAGAACGCATTATATTAAATACCTAACCTAACCAACTCTATATATTAAGTATTTCATTCAACTGAAGACCAGAACATAATTTGCACTTTAATAAAAAAAAATAACCATGTACTGTCAGTTTAATGTACATATTCTAATATTTATACATTATAATCTTAATACTTCTTATTTATTAAAGTAAAAAAGTGAGAACAATCAAAATATGTTCTGTTTTCAGTAAAGAGCAAATTATGTTCTGGTGTTGAGAAAACAGGGGGGTCGTCAGCCCTAATCATTTTAATTCCGTTCGTTTTGAGTTCAACTAAGATATTTATTGTAATTTCTTTTCCTTTTGGGTTTTATTTATTTAGCGATGGTAGTTTGTGGTAGTTTTACGCTTGGAAAATTATTTGAATTCATTTTTACTCATTTTTGGCTTAATGGAGCTCTTTACTATTCTCTGACAAACTCATTTTGTGGAAATAATATTAACTTGTGTTCGTTTTTTATTAAAATGATCTTTTTCATGGAAAACAAACTTTATACCTTTTTTTATTAGACTCCATAGATTTTTACTTTGAAGATTATTTGACTTTATTTCTGCTCATTTTCGGTTTAATGAAGCTCTTTACTTTTCTTTAAAAAACTTGTTATGTATGTTTCCCATTAACAAATACTATCTGTAAGTAATTAAATAAAAAAGAAGTTTTTTAACTGAAAGTTAGGAGCTGCGTCAAAGATTAAAACGAACAGAAATTATTACATACATGAAACTTGAAATACCCTTCCCCCCACCGGGGAAATTATCCCCAGATATTTCCATTCTAGCTGAAAATCATAAACCAATTGATTTCAATCAACTGTTTTAAAATTATGAAAAGCCTACAATCAAATTCTCCAGGTCTTCCTTGAAACTTTTCAACTGTAAATGACGCCAAAGAAAAATGAAATGAACTCGGAAAGCTGCTAATGTGGGCTTCCTGAACATGATTTCACAACTGAAATTTGTTTTATTCATTGGGCTTAGTGGCTTTTTGAAAATATTGGAATATGATATTTTCAGATAATGGATAGGTAGTACATACCCTTAGTTTTAATGATATGTAATTGTACATTTTGTCGGGTTTATGGTTTTCATTTTTTTTTCTCGTTTCAAACAGTTCGTGGTAACGAACTGTAGTAAGGAGCGACCCGGCTCAATAGTAACCAAAACTCTAAAAAAATGAATTTTGATATCAATAGCTGCATCAAAAGAATCTCATTTTAATGCTGATTTTAAATATATAAGTTTCATCAAGTTTAGTCTTACCCATCAAAAGTTACGAGCCTGAAAAAATTTGCCTTATTTAGGAAAATAGGAGGAAACACCCCCTAAAAGTCGTAGGATCTTAACGAAAATGACCCCATCAGATTCTGCGTATCAGAGAACCCTACTGTAGAAGTTTCAAGCTCCTATCTACAAAATGTGGAATTTTGTATTTTTTGCCAGAAGACAAATCACGGGTGCGTGTTTATTTATTTTTTCTTTTTTTCCCCAGGGGTGATCGTATCGACCAAGTGGTCCTAGAATGTCGCAAGACGGCTCATTATAACGGAAATGAAAAGTTCTAGTGCCCTTTTTAAGTGACCAAAAAATTGGAGGGCATCTAGGCCCCCTCCCACGCCCATTTTTCTCCCAAAGTCAACGGATCAAAATTTTGAGATAGCCATTTTGTTCAGCATATTCGAAAACCATAATAACTATGTCTTTGGGGATGACTTACTCCCCCACAATCCCTGGGGGAGGGGCTGCAAGTTAAAAACTTTGACCAGTGTTTACATATAGTAATGGTTATTGGGAAGTGTACAGACGTTTTCAGGGGGATTTTATTTTGTTTGGGGGTGGGGCTGAGGAGAGGGGGCTATGTTGGAGGATCTTTCCTTGGAGGAATCTGTCATGGGGAAGAAAAATTCAATGACAAGTGCGCTGGATTCTCTAGCATTACTATAAGAAAACAATGAAAAATAAACATGAAAACGTTTGTTCAAATGAAAGGAAGAAGTAGCATTGAAACTTAAAATGAACAGAGATTATTACGCATATGAGGGGTTCTAAAAATACTTTAGCATAAAGAGCGAGGTATTTAGGAGGAGATAAATACCTTGCTCTTTATGCTAAAGTATTTTTTAGTAATTTCAACTATTTATTCTACGGCCTCACTGATTCAGGGGTCATTCTTAAAGAATTGGGACAAAACTTATGATTTAGTGTAAAGAGCGAGGTATTAACGAGGGTACAAACCCCCTCGTATACATTATAAAAAGATAAGGTTATGAAAGTTTGTTACGTAAGTTAATTCTTAAGTTACGTATATTTTTTACTAATAAAAACGTTCGTTAAAAATTAAAAGTTCTAGTTGCTTAAGTAACCGAAAAATAGGAGGGCAACTAGGCCTCCTTCTCCACCCCTTATTTCTCAAAATCGTCTGATCAAAACTAAGAGAAAGCCATTTAGCCAAAAAAAGAATTAATATACAAATTTCATTTTAATAATTTATGTGCGGAGAGCCAAAACCAAACATGCATTAATTCAAAAACGTTCAGAAATTAAATAAAAAAAAAACTAAATTTTTTAGCTGAAAGTAAGGAGCAACATTAAAACTTAAAACGAACAGAAATTACTCCGTATATGAAATGAGTTGTCCCCTCCGCAATCCCCCGCTCTTTACGCTAAAATTTGACTCTTTGCTACAATTCTACTTTTTAAAACAATTAAAAGCTTTAGCGTAAAGAGCGAGGGATTGCGGAGGGGACAACTCATTTCATATACGGAGTAATTTCTATTCGTTTTAAGTTTTAATGTTGCTCCTTACTTTCAGCTAAGAAAATTAGTTTTTTTTATTTAATCATCCTAATTAGACGATTATCACCTTTTATGGTTCAAGAAACTTGTTCATTCCCATGCTTAGCTTAAGATTCTAACTATGATTAAAATTTTAATTAAGATTAAATTTAAGATAATACTGTTTTGCAGCAATACTTCGAGAATAAAGGCTCAATTAGATGTCTTTGGTTTCCCCACAAAAACAGGATTTTCCTAAATCATAAGGAAGCTGCCTCCTCCGTCATACCCCATTTCTTTACCTAAAGTTTTGCCTCATTCAAGTCTTTTTATTTTTCAAACACCTTTTCTTAAGCGCAACTATTCCTCTCATGACTTGCTTTTCCTCTCTCTCTCTCTCTCTCTTCTTTTTTTTTGCGTATCAAAATGTCCAGAAATATAATTAATTACTAGATGCACGCTTTTTTCATCAGCAAGGACATTTAGGATAAGTAATAATTTAGATAGATTCATTTTTAATTTGTTTATTGTCAAAAGAAGCTGCGACGTTTTTGGTTGGTATTATTTATAATATTTTCTCTCTCCAACGTTTTACTACCATTTTTATAGAGTTAATCATGCTTTCGGCTTCTATGAGAATTAGTGACCTGCATACAAATTATTGAATTAAGATTTTATTCTTGGTGATGAAGAACAAGATAACTGCAGTAAAACGTCATTTATTACTTTTTATTACGACATATTCTAAAATTATAAATTTATCTGAGGAGTTAATTGAAGACTCACCTGCCGAAAAACAATTGTTTTGGTATATGATAAATAGGACAATTTTATTACAAGCATAAAACAAGAGTTTCAAGGCAAAATAGATTTCTTTCTACTTCCGTGTTAAAAAGTTTGCTTTAATTCAATTAGTTTAGTTTTATGATTTATATTCATATTGACCAATCGTCAAGGCCGTATATAGGGGAGGGTTTAGGGTTTGAACCCCCCTCCAAAAAATTTTTGGAGGCATTTGGCATTTTTTTACGTAACAATATAACTTTTGTCCCCCCCCCCTTAAAAAAAAACTTTCGAACAGAATTCCTGGAGACTCCCTTGCCAATCGTATTATTTTGATCCTGTACTTTAAAAATTAGTTTTATAGAGGCTGCATTCGCACAATGGTTCATTTGTCAATTTTCGTAGCCACAAAAAAAGAACCTCATAGATTCCTTTGTATTGAACCAGAAATCCGAAGAAAGGAGCGAAAATAAACTATCTCTTTTTATCTGATGAACAGGTTGGGTCACAGTAAACTAAACTTCTACTCACTTTACGAAAAATTGATTGAAGAAAAAACGTTTTTTTCCCGTTTTTACGTCATTATCTACTCATTTTTAGAAATAAGATGCTCATAAAGTAGATTTCCAGCAAAGAAATGTCCCAAAATGTTTTTTACTGCTAAGTTCTTTCAATCAGCCTGCAAAGCACTTTATTAGCATGCCACCTAGAAACTTCACAAGAACAAAATCACTAGATGTAATTTCTTATTTTCTGTGGCAATCTAATCTTCATCAACTTCAAGGTCTGAAACATCGCAAAACACCAGCCCACTTTTGTACAAGAACAAGAACATCACAAGAACAAAATCACTAGATGCAATTTCATATTTTCATTGGTAATCCCACGTTTATGGATCAGTTCGTGGTAACGAACTGTAGTAAGGAGCGACCCGGCTCAAAAGTAACCGAAACTCTAAAGCACGGAATTTTGATACCAATAGTTACATCAAAAGGATTGCAATTTAATGCTGATCTTAAATATACAATTTTCATCAAGTTTAGTCTTACCCGTCAAAAGTTAAAAGTTTGAAAGAACGTGCCTTATTTTAGAAAATATGGGGAGACACCCCTTGAAAATCATAGAATCTGAAAAAAAATATCACACCATCAGATTCAGCGTATCAGAGAACCCAACAGTAGAAGTTTCAATCTCCTATCTACAAAAATGTTGAATGTTGTTTTTTTTTGCCACATAATATATCATGGATACGTGTTTATTTTTTTTTTTTTTTTTCCAGGGGTGATTTATTGACCCAGTGGTCCTAGAATTTTGCGAAAGGACTGATTCTGATGGAAATTAATAGTTTTAGTGCCCTTTTTAACTAACCAGAAAAATTGGAGGCCACCTAGGCCCCCCACGCCCATTTTTTTCACAGTCACAGGATCAACATTCTGAGATTGCCATTTTATTCAGCATAGTCAGAAAACTTAATAACTATGTCTTGGGGTCATACTTTCATTGGCAATCTCACGTTTATCAGCTTCAAGGTTGAAGCATCGTAAAAAATAAGCTCACTTTTGCGTAAGAACAAGAATAAAAACAGCACAAGAACTAAATTACAAAATGTAGTTTACATTTTTAGTGGTTATCTCACCTTTGTCAGCTTCAAGGGTTAGAGCATCACAAAAAACTACTTCACTTTTGCACAAGAACAAGAACAGCGCAATAACAAAATCACTAAATGCAATTTCATATTTTCAATGTCAATCTCACCTTTATCAAACAGTTCGTGGTAACGAACTGTAGTAAGGAGCGACCCGGCTCAATAGTAAACGAAACTCTAAGAAACGGAATTTCGATACTAAAAGATATATCAATAGAATCGGATTTTTATGCTGATTTTAAATATATAAATTTCATCAAATTTAGTCTTTGTCATCAAAAGTTACGAGCCTGAGAAAATTTGCCTTATTTTGGAAAATAGGGGGTAACACCCCCTAAAAGTCATAGGATCTTAACGAAAATTACACCATCGCATTCAGCGTATCAGAGAACCCTATAGAAAAAATTCCAAGGTCCAATCTACAAAAATGTGGAATTTCGTATTTTTTGCCAGAAGACAAATCACGGGTGCGTGTTTATTTGTTTTTTTTTTTTTTTTTTTTTCCCAGGGGTCATCGTATCGACCAAAGCGCTAAAGTTTGATTCTTTCTCGCAACTCTACTTTTTAAAACAATAAAAAACTTAGCGTAAGGAGCGGGGTGTCGAGGAGGAAAAGCCCCTTTCATATACGGAGTAATTTCTGTTCGTTTTAAGTTTTAATGTCGCTCCTTACTTTCATTTAAAAAAACTTGTTTTTTTTTATTTAATCAGCTTCAAGGTTGAAGTATTACAAAACACTAGTGTACTTCTGCGCAAGACCAAGAACAAGAATAGCACAAGAACAAAATCACTAGACAAAATTTCATATTTTAAGTGGCATTCTCACTTTTATCTGCTTTCGTAGTTTAAACTGGTTGGATTTCTAATCAGAGCTCCAAAGCAGCGTTAGTTCGTTTTAAAAACTAAAACATTTCAGATTCAAGTGAATGGATAATTTTTACTACCCCCCTCCCCCCCACGAAAAATAGTTCCTACTTTTGGGCGTGAAAGTTCACAATAATAATGATCATAAAATAATAATTCTAATAAAAACATGATTAGGCTAAAATTGTGATAAATTGTTATCAAGGACATTATGTATGTTAACTTATAAGTTTGGAATTTGAAGCTAGTATTAAGGACAGAATTGGCCAGGGGGGGGTATAATTCCTAATTGAAGTTGAAGAAATTAGTATACCTTTAATGAATGATGATATAAGATAGTTTGTTTAATATTCTATTAGTTCAAAAGTATTTCAATAAAAAAATCAAGCGAAAATTATTAGATAGTCAACTGTTTTTACTATTGAGTATTTAGAACTACCGAGTAGCTATATAGATGGTACCATAGTGTTTGAGATCATTCTGCCACACCTTAGCATAATGGTCCATAAATATGTAGGCTACGCAATCTATTCAAAACAAACGCTGATTGTATTGAAAGTTTATTCCTTTCAAGTTTTTGATTGAAGTCAAGAATTCGAGGCTGGAATGGTCGTCTTCATATAAATGTAACCGATACCAGTTGGCTGAGGGAGGTTTATTTTTATTTGAAGGAAAACAAAGAGTGTGGAATCCCAGAAGGATCAGACTTGGAGCCACTCAGTTTTTCATCTTTTTCATTGATTGAGTAAAGATCAGAGGCTAATGTCATCTTCTTTTTGGATGACAATTTGCTTTTCCTGTCACCAGCTTCACTTTATGTTTTAGATATTAAAACTGATATTTTAGTCTCCTAATTTCTAACATTTTACCGCCTGTTTTATCAACAAATGTATCCCTGTGACTAAACCCCTGAAGTATGTTTAAACATAGAGGAATACATACATTCAGGTCTGTAAGCAAAGAGACAAGCCCTCCTCTCACAAAAAAAGAAGAAAAAATCGATATTTTTGTAATTTTTAAATAATTTCTTATATTTTCCATAAAATTACCCTCTATTTGCACAATTGCAAATGAGCTCCAAACGTCAAATCAAGAAACGGACTTTTATGACTATGTTAAATTCAGATTTTTTTTTCATCTTTTTTTGCAAATACCCCAACATCTCCTCTTGGCTAAGGTACATAGAATTTTCATTGAGGCAAAGCAGTTGAAGTGCATGCTAAATTAGGGGGGGGGAATGGAAACGTGACATAAAATTTGTAAATAAAAGATAAATGAGTGGACACCTCGGAATTCAGGCAGGGTCTGAGAGAAACTGGTGAGGAGAAAGGTTTATAACTGGCAGACTGTTTCCAGAATTTCAAATTAGTTTCCCACGGACTATATCGATATTTTATTCTTTTGATTATTTTTTTTTATCAATCTATATATATAAAGTTTATTTGCATCCATGGAAAAAATTCACTCAGACATTACTGAGACAAACTCTTTTGCTATTATATAAAATACTAATATTCCAAATTGAATACCAATAAGGTCATTTTCTTACATTTTAGTAAGACGTTTGCAATAATCTAACGTATTGGTACCATTCATCCAAGTCGAAAGAGCGCTTCCCTGCCATACTATAGTGACACCTATGAATGAAAAAAAAAAATTTGCACGCGATTGCATGATGTCTCGTGGGTTGGGGAAGTCAATTTTATATCGTATTTTTAATTTCCGACCAATTGTGGAGAATATTTTAGGTACAAAATTTTGAGTTTTGAAATTAGAAAATATACAATCTTAGAACAATGCTTCGTTAGTATGTATAATAATTTGGACGAAAGATTAAAATATATAGTATTGCTAGGCCATGCTTTGGAGCAGTACAGGGCAGACATATGGGCTTTCTAAACCACGATTTCCATTTTCCCCTTCTGAAATAGTATTAGTATAACGTTAATATCAAGGTTGACGCACTGGGTTGAAAATCCTTTGTCCGGGTCGCAAGGGTTAGATCCCTGGCGTGGCCAGTTATTTGGTTCTGGATTGGGTCATTGACGTGATTCTGTAAGCTCAGCCAGAGTCAACCCAGCTCTAAATGGGTACCTGGAGAAACCTGGGGAACGTAAGCAGGAAGGCAGGAAGGATGGCTGGCCCCCAACCCCATTTTACTTCCTTATTGAAGGGCTACAAAATGGAGATCAGCACCGTCGGTTTAGACTTTAAGGGTCTAGTGCCGTCTTACTTACTTACTTAACTAATATCAAGGAACAGCAGATATTCTTTCATATGTTTTACTATAATACCAACAGAAGTGACTGATGTTTACAGACATAAGGATGAACAGGAAACGCTAGTGAACAGAAGTGGTTTTATATTGACATACAAATGCAGCAGTCTAAATTTTTTGAATAATTAAGGTCTATGTCTCTCTTCTTTAGAATTGTCTTTCTATTAGTGTTTCTAGTTAACCTTCTATCCATCTATTTGCTTGATTTATTTCTTGGTCCAGGAGAGGAGGTTTGTCATAATAAACGACAGCGAATTATTCTCTGAAATATTGGATAGCTGGGGATAATATAAACATAACAAAGAGCAAATGTTCATTCCTTGTTCAGTATTCCCTAAGGATGGTAATAGAAAAAATATAGGCCCATGAGATATACTGAAATGGAGCAATAAATGTAAGTATCGGAAAAGGTCAGCTATTGATTTTATTTATATTTAATACCATTCACAGTTACTTTATTACTTACCACCAAAGATAGGAAGCTTAAAGAAATATTGATGGAAAGACAAAATGGTTTCGTAGCGATAGTTTATATAAAAAAAAATGAGCACCCTGTTTTTAGAAAATACAACATCTTTCTGTTCCTCTTTTGTGGTTCGAATCCTCATTATTATCGTGTACCTAATTATCTAGCTTGGGACGGGGTCAGTGACGTGACTCTGTAAGCTCAGTCGGAGTCAACCCAGCTCTAAATGGGTACCTGGAGAAATCTGGGGAAGGTAAGCAGGAAGGGCTTGCGAAAGCACAGGATGGTTGGCCCCCAGCCTCCCATTGTACTTCCTGGCTGAAGGGCCAAGAAACGGAGATCAGCACCGCCGGTAAGGACGGTAAAGTCCAATCCCGTATTCTTTACCTTTTACCTTTTATTATGGAATATAGATGAGATTATTATATATAGATTAAATTAGATTATTAGAATAGAGATTACATATAGGGTTATTATTATAGATTATTAGATATAGGTTATATATAGATTAGATTACCATGGACTATAGATTTGATAGTTGTTTAATTCGATGGTTTATTTAAAAAAAATTACCTGATAAAAGGAAACATGTTCTAAAAACCAAACATTCAAAGGACGATAGGTTGTTTTAAGATTATTACGTTTTAAGGACAGTGTCATGTTCTTTCAGAGAAATAAATATTTATTTATTCCACGTTATTATTACGTCTACGGTTACCTCCGTCCACGTTTGTTACGTCCACGTCCACGGTTATTTATTCCACGTGAAATAAATAACCAAAAGTAATTCAGTAGATTTGGCAATACTTTTCTTTCGTAATATATTTAAAACACTAATAATGTGTTAACTGTCAAATTTTTCTTAAGAATTTAACTCCCTATTTTTCATTATCTTTTAAGACATATTGCTGTGAAAGTTTTTCAAGTAATCATCCCAAGAGTTTGATTTAATTCTCATTATCCTTGTTACTTTATCTGTTTTGTCCCTAAGACTTTTCTGTACATGAAAAGAAAATTTTCTTTGGCTGTACACTTGGAACTAAAGTCTAAGGCAAGGTTGTTATTTTTTTTTTTTCAGACGGTTGATGTAGTTTTCATTCAGTATATCCTTTTCTTTGTTTTGAAATTTAGCATAAATTACCGTTGCATTTCATTTTTTGAGGTCCACCGTTGTCTGTAGTAAAGAGTCATTTGCCTTGAGTGTATTATTCATTTTTTTCAGGCAAATAGAAGGGGTGGTCATAGAAACTTTGGAAGCTGCTACTTTCAATTCGATATTGAAAGTTCTAGCGGTCCTTTTAAGAGTCAAGAGTGATTGGAGGGCAATCAGCCACCCTCTCTTGCCCTTTTTACTCTACATGCCCCCTCTAACGTCCAAGGCTTTGTTCCTGCAGGTCCTGGGACAAGAGCCGTAAATAATGCAAACTGGTAATTGCTTACAAGTATATTCAATAGTTGGAAAAATTTCTCAAAATTGCATATCTGCACCATCTTGAGAACGGATTGGAGAAAGAAAGAGTAAGGATGGGGCAAAAAGTTTTTAAGTTTTGTTGTTGGGAGAGAAGATAGAGATACGAAATTTAGGTATCTGATCCACTGAAAAAGGTTTATGAAATTTTTCGGGAATAGTTAAGGATATTTAGTTAAAACCTTCAGCAGATACTAAGGAGGGGGGGGGTGTTTAGCTAAACAAAATACACTTTGTGCGTTAAGGTTTTCAAAAGAGCAAACATGCAATAGCTCAGGAATGGCTAAAGTACTAAGCTAAAACTTTCAGGGAACGATGAGGAGAATGCCGAACTAAGTCAAAAGACATTAGTTTCATAAGGGTTGTCAAAAGATCATGTCTACAATATCTCAGAAAAGGCTAAGGGTATTAAGTTGAAACTCTTGGGGAATATTCAGGGGGATGTTGAATTGAATCAGAAGACACACTGCACATCTAGGTTCTCAAAAGGACGTTTCTGCAATATCTCAGGAACAGTTAAGGTTGTTAAAATGAGACTTTTTGTGAGAATTCATTAAAATGTTGATCAATGGCTACGGACGAAGCTGAAACTCTCGGGGTATCTTAGGGTGGGGTGGATATAAAATCCTAGTTAGGGGAAGGGGCAGAGGTAAATGAAAAGACATTGTTTGGAAAAGCATTTCATCCATTCTTCAAAATTGCATATCTGCACTATCTTAACATCGGATTGGAGAAAGAAAGAGCAAGGATGGGGTAAAGAGTTTTCAAGTTTTGTTGTTGGGGGAGAAGATAGAGATAACAAATTTAGGTATCTGATCCACTGAAAAAGTTTTCTTACTTTTAACTCCTATGGGACATACAACTTTTGCATAGTTAAAAGCACTGTATATCAAAACGTACAATACCATTTTAGGTAGTGAAAATTGTCCATTTGCTATGCCTCAGTAATGACTTGGAGTATCAGCCAAAACTTTCAGAATATTTGGATGGGAAGGGGGGAATTTCATATTGAACAACGACTTAGGAGTAAACTGTAAAATTAAATCAAATGCCGCTATGTGAGTCCAGTTTATCAAAGGGCCATGTTTGCAACACCTTTGAAATAGGTTGGGGGAATTGAAATTTTCAGGTTTTATTGGAGGAGAGACGGGAGAGGAGCAAAATTCTTCCCGATTATGTGGGGGGGTGTAGATAAAAACGCTATATCTTCAATCCACCTAATATTTTTACTCTTTAGGCCTCCATGTGAATTAGAAGCTACTCACGGAAGAAAAGAACTTAAGTAGAAAACCTTCATGAATGCTCCAAATATTAACAAACGTAAGAACTATGTCAACTAAAAATGGTCAAGAATTAATTTGGAAAAAATTTACGGAGCATAATCCGTTTTGTTTTTAATTTGAGAGCCATACTGGAAAAGGATCTACAATAATTCAACCTTAAAACAAACAGAAACTACTATCATTAAGTAAATGAAACCGAAACAAACACGTTTTAAAATAAAGAATCAAATAAATGTAAAATCGCAGGCACTGCTGTAGGCGAATACAGGAATCCTATAACGAATAACGAAGAGGAATTAGATGACTAATCCTGTGAAACTTAACAAATTAACAAAAATAGAGCAGAAATTAACAAAAATAGAGTAGGGCTACCGTCCACTAAACCTGCTAAAAACCACAGCGCCGCTGAAAACTAAATACATTTTAAATATTTGCTCTTGCATAATAATAATTTTGAAAAATCAGAAATTGCTGGAAACTACAGGAATAAATATAATCAAATGTAAACTTTCCACTTCAACTACTTGGCACCTAAATTATAAAATAATAGGAAAGAAAGGCATAAAGAAGAAATATATAGGAATGTTTACATGCTATGCTAGGTATAATTATTTTCAAATTTACATTTTCAAAAAGAATTTTCCCAAACCTGCCGTGGAAAAATTATACAGCTAACTTATAATTTTCACCTTATTATGAATCATTATTATCACCAAGTATTACTCTTAAAAGAAAGGAAAGTAAATGAAAAATGTATTTTGCACACTTCATTACTAATCCTTTCGAATTTATATCGAGAGAGAGAGAGAGAGAGAGAGAGAGAGAAGAGAGAGAGAGAGAGAGAGAGAGAGAGAGAGAGAAAGAGAGAGAGAGAGAGAGAGAGAGAGAGAAAGTTTATTATTAAATACAAGACAATACAAAATACAATTCAAAATTGAATTACAATACACTTAATTCCCCTCAAAAGGCTCCATGGCCTTTCGGGCCAGGGATACAAGGAATATCGGGATAGGTGTATTTGCCAGTCACGACCTTGTTTCCAAGATGCAAAACTTTTTCTCTTATAATAAGCCACTTTATAGTTAAGTATCCGATCTTACGCATCAGTAGGTATTTAAGTTGTACCTGATTTTTCAATTTTTTTTATTTTTTTTAGTCTCAAAACTGTTAGGTTCTATTATATAATTATAGGAAAAGAGAGCCCAAAGGAGAAAATATAAAGAAGAACTAAACTTTACTCTTAAAAGAAAGGAAAGTATTCGATAAATTTGTTATGGACACTTCCTTAGTGATCCTTTCAATTTTGTTTTCTTTTTTGATAATTTTCATACGGGACAGATGTATCTGTCAGTTAGAAGTTTGGCTTAAGGATGCAAAATCTTTTCTCATAATAAGCCACTTGATAGCTAAGTAGCCGATCTGACGCATAATTATGTATTTAAGTTATACCTGTTATTTCACTTTTTTGAAAAAAAATCTCAAAACACTTTGGTTGTATAATATAATTACAGTAAAGGAGGGCCTAAAGAAGGAAACATAATCGCTGCTTTCAATACAAACCGAAATAATTCTCATGTTATCATTTTCAGCCAATAAAACAATTCAATATCAACTGCGTAATCACTAGTTATTTGAGCTATAACTGATACTGCGCTTTTTTTTTATATAAAACATAACCTCAAATGCTTACGGTCGTATTCTTGTTTAATAAAGTCAAGTGAAGTCAAGTACTACTCGATTATTAGAAAGTAGGGCTTAGAAGTAAAATATAGTGATAGCTGCATGCTATGCGAAGTGTAAATATTTCCACATTTTTATTTTCAATAAATAAAAAGAAATTGATACCGGCCATAGAAGAAGTATATACCTAAGTTTTAATTTTCCACTTATTTTAGATCGCTATAATTGCTTAATGTTAGGTCAACTACAAAAACAAAATACAGAGAAATAATTTAAGAGATTAGGTTTGCAAACACTTGTGCAGATCCACTCAAACTTTGGACGAGACTTTGTACGCGGGATAAATCAATTTGCTGAACACGACTTGATTAAAGGATTCAGAAGGTTTTCTCTCCTAATAAACCAAATAATACTTCATTACTGCACTTTAAGCATAATCAGTTATCTGAGCTATAACTGAGGTTACAAATATCATTTAAAAACACATACTCAAAAATTTGCCGTCATATTATATAATAACAGGAAAGTAGGGCCTAAAAAGGAAAGCATAGAAACAGCTTCCTCAACGCCCCCCTCTTTACGCTAAAGTTTTCTACTATTTTAATAAGTAGAGTTAAGAGAAAGATTCAAACTTTAGCATAAGGAGCGAGGCGTTGAGGAGGAAAAGCCCTTTTCATGTATGGAGTAATTTTGATCATTTTAAGTTTTAATGTCGCTCCTTACTTTTAGTTAAAAAAAAACTTGTTTTTTTATTTAATTACATAAATAATAGGCTAAAATTGTCTCTGGTTCGAAGACAAGCGACAATGAGAATCCATATACTGAAGCCTGCCACGTGCCAAGCCGCCGGCCTCCCGCTACTATGTTGAAAAAAGAAATCACCAGTGCAACAGTACAAACACAGAAATAAACACACACCATGAAAACAAATATAAAAGATATAAGCTATAAAAAATAATACTAAATACTAAAAAAGAATTTAACCATATAAACAAAAAAGAAAGACAGATGGAGAAAGGAAGACTGTTTTCTTACTTTAATAATTAGTATAGATCAGTACCTGAACGAGGTCTTAACCCTACTCATCCATCCAATTACATAGGTCAAACAGCATAGCCATATATAATCAACCGCAAAGACTAATCCATGGACAGGATATATATATATATATATATATATACCATATAACATGCCCATGGTTAAACGAGCTCGAAGAACTAGGCCTACAAAAATATAAAATTACAACCAACTCTACAGTACAAAGATATATTACTAGAAAATAACCAAGAGGCCCTTCTTAACCTGAGCAACAAACCTTACAAAAACTTTATCTTACTTACTAAACACTAAAAGATAATTTTGAACTAAATAGAATTTGAGATTTTTTTAAAAACACTAGGATAGAAGTAAATTTATTAATTAGATTGGCTTGGTTAAATCCCAGTAAGTTAACCAGACTAGTTGTTTTTGAAATGGTAGGACTACTGCAAAGGAAATTCTTCTTTCTGTGCCCTACCTTGCACTTTAAAATACCTGAAAAGACAAGTATGCAGGAGTTCTGGGTTAAACAAAATCGTCAAATGCTAGATAGCGTTAGTGACTTTTGTTTTCGACACTAGCCCCACTTTCTACTCCTTTAAGCTTGTTGTTTTTGATGGCAACAAATAACTTTTAAATTCTATTAAGAGGAAATTCCGAAAGGCTATGCAACTAGAATTCTGAGATTGCCCATACCCAGGCCCCCCGAGAGACTCCTGCCCCCCACAAGATTTTTTCTTTTGCCATCTTATCCTGTTTTTTTCTTTTTTACTCTATTTTTTTTAGAATAAATCTGTCAATTTGGTGAATTATTAGCCCCTTTATCATATTAGCCCCCCCCCCCAATATGCTGCTCTTTGGCTCCCTTGTCACATTGGGGCTCCCCCAAGATTTTGCTCTAGATCCACCCCGTGGGGTGAAGTCTATGGAATCAAGTCCAAAGGCCACTACTGACATCTTAACAAATTAAATAAATATGTGAAAAAGCAAGTTCTTGGAATCATAGTTGAAATGGGATGTGAAATTAAGATGTAAAAAAAGCTATCCAGTGGTTCTAAATCAGTGAGTTATATCCAAAGTAAAATTCTATTGCACTTCGACACTCTTTGGGTCACAATCTTCTTTTGCATGGGAAATGGGCAGAATTTTCCACTTTGCTGTAGCACAATTTCTGTTGTGCTCTAAATGCTAAGATTTAAAAGGACACTTTTGTTTTAAATTCCATTCGAATGGGTTCCTTCCTGATACTCTATGGCTACAACTTTGATACAGTAGCACCAGGGAACACAAACAAAAATGAAACATGCAAATGAATGTGTATCCGTGACCTTCCTTCTCAGGAAAAATAAAGTATTCCTTATTTTTCTGTAATGAGGAATTGAGTCTTTTAACAAGCACTATCTAGTATGCTGAATTTGAGAGTATAATTTTTGTTGAGATTATTCTATTTGAAGATTGTCTTTTTCCTTTTTCTTAAATCGTGCTAAATTTCTTATGAAAATTTCAACGTTTTCTTATGTATAACCTCAAGATTAGTGAATTTCAAAAATTTGGTATCATTATAAAAGATATTTAACTTGGAGCAGATATTGCTATGGAATAGCTTTTTCTCCGAGTTTCAGTTTCGAATACTACAGGCCTAGGCTGCTTTTCCCTTGCAATTAGTTATCACCAATTTTTTAATACCAATTCGTAAGCCACATTGTAGTTAAACCTGTTAAAAAAAGTCAAGATATGTAAATGATTCGAGTTTTTTCTTACGTTTTAGTTACAGGAACGAAAACTTGTACTAACAAGAACTTCGTCTGAAAATCCTATTTTAAATCAATATTTACCCCGAGTATTGTCCTCGATTTTTCCAATCAAACAATGGGGGAAATCCCCTCCACCTTGTATCCTTCAGGGCATAAAATGTGTTTTGTCCTCTATATTGATGATAGGCTATCCTTAATCAAAGTTGGATTTCTGAGTGAATTTCTGAATTTTGTTCCGTTTTATCTGATGAGTAGCGTAATCGGCCTATATTTCATTTTAGAAAAAGTAGAAGTGTTTTTTTTTTCAATAGCCATGACAAATACCCATTTTGTACAATATTGCTTGACACTTCCGTTATTGAGGTAGTTGACTGTTTGTTACGCCTAGGCCTCCCTAATGTCACTGACGTTGCCTTATTCAAAAATGAAACGGAATTAATTAAAAAAAAATTCCGAAAAAGAAAGTTTTCGAAGAAAAGTAAAGGCCATATTAAACTTAAGATGACAAAAAATAGAAACCTATAACAACTCAAACTCAAAACGACAAGAAATTACTACTAAAGAATAAATGAAAGCAAAAACCACCAGAGTACCTGCCTCGCCAAATATTTCTAGTTGAGCCTATTAGCTCCTGGAAGAGACGCCAAGGAGGACAGAGGAAGAACTAGTGGAACCTGGCCAAGTCAGACCTTGAACCTATCGGGGGTTTCAGAAAGTTTGGTCACAGATGGTCAACTCAGTGGCTCGCTTTTGCAGAGCAGCTGGCAGAAGATCGAACAACATGGTCAAAGAAGGTCTTCAAGATCGTCGATGCCGGGCGAGGTGGAAACGCCTGTTTCCCGCCACAAGTACAAGTAATTAAGTCAGTAAAAAGAACAGAAATAAATAAACAATCATAGCAAAAAAAACATACAGCAGCCGCTAATATAAATGAATAAATAAAATGATTAAAGCTTTGAATATGCAAATCGAGCTTAAAACGATAAGAATATTTTGCTATTAAAGCATAAATAAAAACCCAAACGAACCGAAATTTAATAAGCAATCATATCAAATAAACATGCAACTGGTGCCAAGATAAATGAATAGATAAATCTTAAAACAAGTAAAGTTAAAATCGAATATGTAAATCAAGCTAAAAACGAACAAAAATGTTTTGCTATTCAAGTATAAATGAAACTCAAAACAAACAGAAATTAAATAAACAATCATAGCAATAAAATATACAATAGATAAGTGAACGGCACCACTAGGAATGTGTGCCGTTTAATAAGCTTTAATGGGTATACAGTCGATTCTTGATAATCACAAAAAGAAATTACAACATATCAAACATATTTATAAAACATATACAACAAATTACAACATATTTTATATCGAGAGAATCTCTCGATAATCAGAACTTTTTTCGCAGTCTCTTGAAACATAAGTTCAGTTATAGTCTGAAGATATTTCACCAATAGGGTAAAAACCCTGATTAGGAACTCATTTCATCAATTATGCTCAGCTTGTAAAACAGTTTGTTGTAAGGAACTGTAAGTAAGGAGCGAACCGGCTCAATATTAACCGCAACTCTATAAAACGGAAATTCGCTATCAACAGATTCATCAAAAGAATAAAATTTGAGGCATTGACGAGGGGTTGAACTCCCCATATTACATATATTAGGAAGTTCTCCCCTTCGTTAATAACTCGTTCTTTACGCTAAAGTTCGAATTTTGTAAAATAATGGCCAATATAAGCAATTATTTGTTTGTGTTATTTTCCGACAAATCTTAGCATTTAATTTTTACCTTGAGCAGCTTCATAACTATGATTTTTATGTGATAATAAACCAATGATATTGTATTTGTTCGGCTTGTGGTTGTTATTAAATTAAAAAACAAGTTTTTTCCAACTGAAATTAAGGAATAGGATTAGAACTTAAAACGAACATTAACTATTACGTATATCTTTTAAAGATCTTTTATTTCATTCATTTCAGTCATTTGAGAATTGCTCAACCTGCGACTCTCATTTTCATATAAATAGTTTCGACCTCTTTTTCGCTGTGTTACTATGCCTTACAAAATTAGCTCCGCAGATATTGCGAATTTTAGTTACGTGGGAGGATCTTTCCATGGAGAAATTTCCCATAGGGGAGGAAATTTTCCCCGGGGGGGGGACTGGATTTCCCAACATTATTTAAAAAACGATCAGCAGTTAAATGAAAATATAAGTTTTTTCAACTTAAAGTAAGGAGTAACATTAAAACCTGATGCGAACAGAAAATATTACGTATTTCAGAGAGGATTTTCCTTCCTCAATAGCTCGCTCTTATGCTTAAGTTTTTTTTAACTTTTAAAAACGTAATTATTCGAATTAAACAGCCTTTGTGATTCAGGAGTCATTCTTAAATAACTGGAACAAAAATCAAACGTAGGTTATTATAAGGCTATTATTAGTTAACAAAAGTAAAATTAACATGCAAATTTCGTTTTAATTATTCATATATGGTGAGTTATTTTCAATACCTGCATTAATTCAAAATGCTAAGAAATTAAATAATTTTTATTAACTGAAAATAATTGGTTTTAACTGTTGGTATTTCAAACAGTAGGCTGTAAGAAAAGTGTGGTTCAATCCCGCTTTCTAGGGCTGCGGTGAAAGAAAGGTTGAGATGGCTAAGGCACGTTTTGCGGATTAAGGATGACCGAGTGCCATAGAATATTCTTTTCAGCCAACCGTCTAGGGCTAAACGGAAAGTGATTGGGATGGGAGGATATCATAAAGAAAGATTTAAAGGAAATGGGAGCTTTGTGGGAGGGTGTACAAAGGGACGCTTTGAGTAGATTGGGACGGAGAAGGATCGTGCGTAGCTGTGTTGGCCTTAGACCGTTTGGTGCTTCGGCGAGTGGTTAGTAGTAGTAGTAGCAGCATTAAATACTATGAATATTTTAATCAGAAATACTAAATTATTGAAAAACTCTCCCAGCTCTCCGCATATGGTAGAAAAGTGGAGGCCTCGAACTCTCCAACAGTGTTCCTCTAACCACTTGTTGTCACTGTTGGTTCCAAAGCTGAACTGTCCACGAGTTGTGTCATTTGCCCTCTCGTCTCTTTCAAGTCCCACGTATAAGCAGTCCGGTTCTGCGACCCCCAAAGTAGTCTCTCATTGGCTGGCAGGTGTAGTCAGGTCAATCTCTACCTTGAAGAGAAAGGAAGGCAGAAACAGGCAAATACAACTTTAAAGCCCTAAAAAACTAAATACCAAAAATATACCCTTAAAGTAATAAAACACTAAATGCGACAAATACACTGATATTTAACTTGTCCAAGCAATGTTTACCTTCAACATTTTTCATTACAAATTTCATTTGCATTGCAAATTACAAATTACAACATTTACATTGCATTACATTTATATTACATTGCATTACATTACATTACATAGCATTATATTACAATACATTTACAATACATTACATTAAATGCGTTACACACATTACATACATTATATGCATACAAACATTACATTCATACATTACATACATAAATACATTACCTACATGCATTACGTCACATACATTCATACATACAACATACATGCATACATTACAAACATTAAGTTACATACATTACATTTGTATTATATTTACATTACAAATTACAAAATTTACATTACAAATTACAATCTTGCAACAATCTTTACATTTGCAACAATCTTTACAATGCAAGAAAGGAAACCCCTATATAAACTCGTTGTAATTTAGGTAAAGTGTAGCCTAGCATTACATTACATTACATTAAATGCATTACATACATTACATACATTATATACATACATACATTACATTCATACATTACATACATACATATATTACCTACATGCATAACATTACATACATTACATTAGATTTGCATTATATTTACATTATAAATTACAAAATTTACATTACAAATTACAATCTTGCAACAATCTTTACAATGCAAGAAAGGAACCCTTATATAAATTCGTTTTAACTTAGATAAAGTGTAGCCTAGGATCCTAAAGTGTAAAAAAAAAGCTAATTGTTAGCTCAATCCGTAATCCTAAGAATTTTTCATACTCAATACAAAACTCATTTATTTATTAATGTGTTTGCTGGTGATAGATCCGTTCTAAAAGTTGAAGGCTTGGAGGCAGACAAAGAGGAATTTGGCTTTGACAGGCTTTTTATTGATTTTTATGAACTAAAGATCTTTGGCTTCAGAAGAGATAAAAATTACTATGATAATATAACAAATAAATTTTTATTGACAGTCAGTATGGTAATTAAAATAAAGTGAGAAAACTGAGCGAAATACAATTAATAAATTACTTTCTAAAGCATTTGGTAATTTGTTAAAAAAATAATTTTCTTTAAGGGGGCAGAGGTATCTTCTGTTCCTATTCAAGTAAAAACGCTGCATCACTCAACGTAAGAAATTCCTCTTTTAAAAGGTAATTTTTTTCTTGTACTGCTCTATTACAAACTATGAGACAATAAATAACGACACAAATTAATGTCCTTTGTTTAAAAAGTTAAATCGATTTCTGGGATTCATCACATTCAAAAATGGAAAAAGAAAAACAATGTCTTTTGATCCAATTTACCAAAGGTAAATTGAAAGGTAAGTTTTTGGTAAAGGTTCAATTTACCCAAAGCTTGAGACAAATCAGAAGGTTTACTGATGCTTAGACGAATCATACTTTTAAGCCTGTATACCAATTATTCGGATTGACTTGTTTTCGTGGAATTTCCTGAATAGATAGGGGTTTTATTTCACCATCAGCCACGGTCAAAATCCCTAACAATTTTTTTACTTCAAAGTAAAATTTTATTAATTTTATTAATTTTTTAATTTTATTAATTTTATTATTATTAAAATTTTCAAAGCTAAATTTTATGTCATTTTCAGAGTTTTGTTACGCTTCTCCTCCATCCTAATATGTTCAAAGCTTACCTCTTTATAACCTCCCAGGAAGACCCTGTTTCCCTTAAATCTTTCTTTACGACATCCTCTAACCTCAACCGTGGACGACCTCCTTTCCGCTTAGCCCTAGGCAATTGGACGAAACTCAAGATTGAATGTTAATAGGTCACCATTTTATTGTTTTTGATAAAATGATTTGTCAAAAGAAAACCACTACCAAAGATAATATAGTCTTACCTTAAGATGATGCTGAAGTTGAAAAGGCACAAACTGAAATGAACTGCCTAAAACATTACTTTTTTATTAGATGGCATTGATGCATTTTCTTATTTACTTTTCAAACAGTTCGTGGTAACGAACCCGGAGCTCAATAGTTACCAAAACTCTAAAAAATGGGATTTTGATATCAATAGCTGCATCAAAAGAATCGCATTTTAATGCTGAATTTAAATATATAAGTTTAATCATGTTTAGTCTTACCCATCAAAAGTTACGAGCCTGAGAAAATTTGCCTTATTTTAGAAAATAGGGAGAAACACCGCTAAAAGTCATAGAATCTTAACGAAAATCACACCATCAGATTCAGCGTATTAGAGAACCCTATTGTTGAAGTTTCAAGCTCCCATCTACAAAAATGTAGAATTTCGTTTTTTGCCAGAAGGTAGATCACGGATGCGTGTTTATTTGTTTTTTGTTTTTTTTTCCCAGGGGTGATCGTGTCGACCCAGTGGTCCTAGAATATTACGAGAGGACTCATTCTAAAGGAAATGAAAAGTTCTAGTGCCCTTTTTAAGTGACCAAAAAAATTGGAGGGCACCTAGGCCCGCTCCCACGCTAATTATTTTCCCAAAGTCACCAAATTAAAATTCTGAGATAGCCATTTTATTCAGTGTAGTCAAAAAACCTTGTAACTATATCTTTGGGGACGATTTACTCCCCACAGTCCCCGTGGGAGGGGCCACAAGTTGCAAACTTTGACCAGTGCTTACATATAGTAATGGTTATTTGGAAGTTTACAGACGTTTTCAGGGGGATTTTTAGGTTGTGGGAGGGGGGGGGTCGATAAGAGGAGGATATGTTAGGGGAGCTTCCCTTGGAGGAATTTGTCATGGGGGAAGGAAATATTCATGAATGGAGCGCAGGATTTTCTAGCACTATTAAAAAAAAGGAAAAATAAATATGAAAAAGTTTTTTCAACTGAAAGTAAGGAGAAGCATTAAAACTTAAAACGAACAGAAATTATTACGCATATGATGGGCTCACCTCCTCCTAATATCTCGCTCTTTATGCTAAATCATTTTGAGTAATTTCAACTATTTATTCTACGGCTTTTGTGATTCAGGGGTCATTCTTAAGAAATTGGGAAAAATTTAAGCTTTAGTGTAAAGAGCGAGGTACTGACGAGGGGGTAAACCCCTTCATATAGGTAATAAAAACATGAGAATACAGAAGTTCGTTACGTAAGCTAATTTGTAAGTTATGTATGTCTTATAAAAACATTCGTAAAAAAATGAAAGTTCTAGTTGCCTTTTTAAGTAACCAAAAAAGCGGAGGGCAACTAGGCCTCCTCCCCCGCTCCTTTTTTCTCAAAATCATTTGATCAAAACTATGAGAAAGCCATTTAGCCAAAAAAATAAATATGGAAATTTCGTTTTAATTACTCATATGCGGAGAGCCAAAATCAAAACATGCATTGATTCAAAAACTTTCAGAAATTAAATTAAAAAAAAAGTTTTTTTTTAACGGAAAGTAAGGAGCGACATTAAAACTTAAAACGAACAGAAATTACTTCGTATGTGAAAGACGCTACTTCCTCATCAACTCCCCGCTCTTTACTCTAAAGTTTTTACTGTTTTAAAAAAGTAGAGTTATGAGAAAGAGTCAAACTTTAGCGTAAAGAGCGGGGTGTTGATGAGGAAGCAGCCCCTTTCATATACAAAGAAATTTCTGTTTAAGTTTTAATAGGTTTTAAGTTTTAAGTTTTAATGTCGCTCCTTACTTTCCGTTAAAACAACTTGTTTTTTTATTTAATTTTGTTAAAAGTCGCTCTCAGGAAAAGTGCTAACGTGTTGATTAGGATAAAACTGAATTTTCGTTGTTAAGCAACAAAGGGTCCACATGAAGACCATTCGAAGGAACATAAAAAATTATGCTAAATGGCAAAATGTAGCTTAAATGTTTCTTCTTAAGGAAAAGTATGACTTTGTCTTTCAGATCACGTAGCGCTTTACTGAAAGCATTTCAGGGTTCAGTATGCGTTGCCAACTGGTACTTGAAACTTTAGCCAAGTGTAGCAAGCACAAAAAAGGAAGGTATATAAGAAATATAGGAAATTACGAATTGAATTTGAATAAAACTTGAAACCTCAGAATCTTGAAAATTTATTGAGATCACATTTTTGGGGTTAGTATGAAGTAAGTCGAAAACCATCATAAGAATTTGTGATGGCAAGATAGTCATTTTTTTCCATTTATATGACTTTTTGGTTACAAAAGCAACATTTTTCAAATGAATTCTTATTAATGCGAATTAGCAAATAAAGAGCTCGTGGGATATGTATTCCTCGAAATTTAGGAGGAACTTTGTTGTTTTTTTTCAAAATAATTTTTCAAATTTCAAACTACACTGTAAACAATTACACTGTAAACAGTAAACATTGTAAACGATACTTTTTCGAATTTTCAAATAAAGTATAAACACCAGCAAAAAAGCCTCTAAGAAAATTTATGCATAACAAATTGAAAAAAAAATATATTTTGTCATTTCAGGCAGACCTAAAGAAATCACCTTCTTCGGGCATACTTTTCAGTTCTTAATTTATAAAACTTACTAAACTTTATACTTTAGCAAATAAACAGGAGTGTCTAAAACGGAAGCTCTTATCATGTTTAGATAGAAAAAAAAGATAATTTATAAGGACAAATAGTAAAATTAAATTTTAAATATCATTTTTTTCAAACAAAATTAAGAAGCAGCATTACAACTTAAAACAAGCTCCTATATAATATGGGATTTGCTACCGCTCCCCGGGTATCCACCATATGGATAATATGGGGGTAAAGTTCATTTGTGACGCAAACAAATGTTATATTGAGATTCAGAATGCAATTCTAGGTGTATATTTCCACATTACGGGGGTGGGGTTGTATACTCTATAAACAAATAGGTTCTAAGAAATTCATGAATTTCTTAGAAAAACTGGAAAAACAAGGCCGACTTTACACAGGTTGGATTGGAATACACTTGAATGCAATAGGGAGGCTCGGCTCTCACTCAAAGATAAGTCTTTTGACTCTGTTATTACTGTTATTACTTTATTTCTGTTAATGATGCAGGGTTTCAAGCAGTTTGGTGTTGCGCTAGCTAAATTCAAGACCTACCCCCTATGGCCTGTGAAAATTATGCAAATAGGAAAGGATTCGCACGGAAAGCCCACTTATCTAGTCTTTTGTTACGGTAGTCACGGATGAATCTAGGTTAATAGATGCGAATCTTCAAGAATACAACCTAAAACGAAAGATTCATCCACGCCTGCTGTCAAAAAAGCAATTGTGGAACTTGATAATACCCCTGAAATTTATGAAACTCTTTCAAAGACTTTTTTAGCCCTGAAAGCAAATGATAAATTAGGGTCTAACTCGGTCAAACAGTTAGTGGTAACGAACTGTAGTAAGGAGCGACCCGGCTCAATAGTAACCAAAACTCTAAAAAATGGAATTTTGATACCAATAGTTACACCAAAAGAATTGCATTTTAATGCTGATTTTAAATATATAAGTTTCATCAAGATCAGTTATACCCATCAAAAGTTACGAGCCTGAGAAAATTTGCCTCGTTCTAGAAAATAGGGGGAAACACCCCCTAAAAGTCATACAATTTTAACGAAAGTCACACCAACAGATTCAGCGTATCAGATTATTGTAGAAGTTTCAAGCTCCTATCTACAAAAATGTGGAATTTCGCATTTTTTGCCAGAAGACAGATCACGGATGCGTGTTTATTTGTTTTTTTGTTTGTTTGTTGTTGTTTTTTCCCAGGGGTGATCGTATCGACTCGGTGGTCCTAGAATGTCGCGAGAGGACTCATTCTAACGGAAACGTGCCCTTTTTAAGTGACCAAAAAATTGGAGGGCCCCTAGGCCCCCTACCACGCGAATTTTTCCCCAAGTCGCCGGATCAAAATTCCGAGATAGCCATTTTATTAACCATAGTAAAAAAAAACCTAATAACTATGTCTTTAGGGACGACATACTCCCCCCCAGTCCCCGTGGGAGGGGCTACAAGTTACAAACTTTGACCTGTGTTTACATACAGTAATGGTTACTGGGAAGTGTACAGACATTTTCAGGGGAATTTTTTGGTTTAGGGGGGAAAGTTGAGGGGGAGGGGTTACATGGGAGGATATTTCCATGGAGAAACTTCTCATGGGGGAAGAGAATTTCAATGAAGGGGGCGCAGAATTTTCTAGCATTATTTGAAAAAACAATGACAAAATAAATATGAAAAGCTTTTTCTACTGAAAGTAAGGAGCAGCATTAAAACTTAAAACGAACAAAAATTATTACGCATATGAGGGGTTTACCTCCTCGATATACCTCACTCTTTACGCTAAAGTATTTTTAGTAATTTCAACGATTTATTCTACGGCCTTTGTGATTCAGAAGTCATTCTTAAGGAATTGGGACAAAATTTAAGCTTTAGTGTAAAGAGCGAGGTATCGACGAGGGTTGAACCCCCTCATATACGTAATAAAACATACGAATATAGAAGTTCGTTACGTAAGTTAATTCGCAAGTTACGTATATTTTATACCAATGAAAACGTTTGTAAAAAATTAAAAGTTCTAGTTGCTTTTTTAAGTAATCAAAAAATTGGAGGGTAACTAGGCCTCCTCCCTCGCTCATTTTTCTCAAAATCTTCCGATTAGTTGCAATTAATTAATATGAAAATTTTCTTTTAATTATTTATTTGCGGAGAGCCAGAAATTAAATAAAAAAACAAGTTTTTTTAAATGAAAGTAAGGAGCAACATTAGAACTTAAAACGAACAGAAATTAATCCGTATATGAAAGGGGATTTTCCTCCTCAACGCCCCGCTCTTTACGCTAATGTTTCTTACTGTTTTAAAAATAGAGTTAAGAGAAAGAGTCAAACTTTAGCGTAAAGAGCGGGGCGTTGAGGAGGAAAAGACCCTTTCGTATACGGAGTAATTTCGGTTCGTTTTAAGTTTTAATGTTGCTCCTTACTTTCATTTAAGAAAACTTGTTTTTTTATTTATCACAACTAAAAACCTTAGTGCAGTGGTTTTCTTTTAAGAAAAATAGTACCTCAATGACGTCCAGAGTAGCTCTTCGGAAAAGTTTTAGTGACCGAAAGTTTTCCCTAATGATTTTTCTTCCGGCCCCTTTACAGTTTCTTTGAACGACTCTCAAGAGACACAGTGGATAATAAGAGCATCATGAACGTATATTCCCTAATGAAGACGTGGACAGAGGATATATTACCTATTCCAGAGCTCATTTGTCTTTATCTACTTATAGTATTTTACCCAGTCCTACATTCTTTACTCGACAAAACTGCCATCCCTTTTCTTTTCTTTATTCCTTCCTGTCTTTTCAAGATTTTTGCTTCCAATTCAGGTATAAAAGTTCCAATTTCACTTCTGAAGGAGGCTCTAGACGGTCAATCATTTTGATTCAAAGTTTCCGTCAATCGATTGACGTGCGCTTTAATCAACCTTCAATCGACTCTTCAAACAACCCTTTAATCTTGACCAAACCTTATCTGACACACTGTTTTTGATTGAAATAATTGAATCATTCAAACTTTCTATCAATCACCGTCGACGCTTGGCTCAAGCAGCAAACAGATTCCTAGACGGTCAATCATGCTTTAGTCAATTGACTGACGGAAGCTTTTGATCAAAATGATTGACCGTCTAGGGCCTCCTTAAACAACCATTTACTCCACAAATCATAGAGATAGAATTTATTCCACAAATATTCATATAGAATTTACCCCTATAGTTAAAATCTATCCCCACCTCAAAAAAGAAGCAAAATGGTAAGAATACATGAGTATCAGTTGAACGATAGAGAATTTCTCTGGGAAAACCCATAAAATATCAAGGAATGATACCAGACAAAATACTAGGGATGTTTGTTGATGACTGAGAAAATGACCAGGATTGTCAGGGTAACGAACGCGGTTTACACTTTTCATTTGTCCAGCACATCGTTCTCGCTATTTTGGACCACAATCCTGGACAAAAAGGCCCCGGAACCAGCAATTTCAGAAACAGGACCATAGTTCTCAAAGTTAAATTAGAATTCTTAAGGAATTTTTGATGAGTAAACATTTTTTTTTTAACTTTTCTCTGTCTGTACTTAATATTTTTCATTGCGTTGGGGATTTTAGGTAAAATGTAAGTGCAGCTTCTTACGGATATAAAAGTTTTGGCTATAGGTTATGCCACTTGTAACTTATATAGGTTTGAATAAGGAGGTATAGATTTATGTAAGGCGAAGACGGAATATCTATAAGAAATTGTTGACTGAATAGGTTGAATCGCTCCATAGTTATTCTATACGTCTATGTAGATAAGTTTACACTAAAAATTTGCAGGTAATTATATAGGGGGTTGATGATAAAGTAAGTACTGCTTGTTTAATTTTGGTTATAAAATAGGAATCGAATAGAAAAAATATATACCTTTGGTTCCCCATCCAAGTAGGAGTAAATAAAAAAGTGGGTAATCATTGGCTAATTTTGCTTATAGCAAATAAATCAAATAGAAAAGAAAAAATATCATTTGATTCCCCATTCAGATTTTTTGTTGTATTATAATTTACTCCCAGTCTTACTCCTATCCCCCTAAATAGATCCCGGGTAGATGTAGATGCTAGACTTTTTATTATAAGTGATTTATTGAAATATTATCTGTGATTTTTATTGAATTGATTTTTTGTGGGTTTGCTGGCTTATGTTAACAAATAACATTGATATCAGCAGGCCTCATAAAGCCAAAACAAAAATCATTGGCCTCACAATAGCGCTGTCGAAGCAAAGATGTAGGATAAGTCAAAGTATCACCACAGATTGTGCAACATTATATTGTTACATATTCCCAACATTTAAATAGCAACCATATCTCAAATTTGAAAGCATTCAAAATCAAACTCAGAATTATTAATTTATCTGTTGAATATTGTTTAACAAAGAATATTCAGAAAATCTGAACAAATTCTTGGCATCATTGCGGCAGAAAACTTAAATTAACTAAAAATTACCAGGGATGCGAATTGGAAGAAAAATTTACTCCTAAAGTTTGAAAATTACCTTCCCTTTGTATCTTTGTTAAAAAAAAGACGAACTCTATAAAAATTACAAAATTAAACAGTTTTTTATTGTAAATCAGGGTATGGGTGGTAAATATTTTGGGAGGCGGGGGGCTTATCCTAAATACTTTTTTTATTTCTATACTTCCCATCACTAGCAAAGCTTGGTCTCCTAGTGCTGCATGATAAAACTGATATCAATAGAAAAAGAGAATGGGTTGGTGCTGCTTATATGTGCAAAATTTCTAAATTGTCAGAAAAATATACATATTTTGTTTAAATTCACTTTGTCTATTCCCAGCAAACGTTTTGTACAGCATGCTGATGCGAATGCAAATGTCCCACGAGTAGTGGTGGTGTTGTGTGAAATACGACAAATTTCAGTCATAACTCTTAGCACCTTTATGTCAATTCCTTTTTAGAATTGAAAAATAAAATTTAGAAAGGTGGAAATAGCAAGAAGTTGGTATGGTATCAAACAGTTCGTGGTAACGGACTGTAGTAACGAGCGACCCGGCTCAATAGCAACCGAAACTCAAAAAGATGAAATTTTGATACCAATAGTTACATCAAAAGAATTGCATTTTAATGCTGATTTTAAAATAGAAGTTTCATCAAGATTAGTCTTACCCATCAATAGTTACGAGCCTGAGAAAATTTGTCTCATTTTAGAAAATAGGGGGAAACACCCCCTAAAAGTCATACGATCTTAACGAAAATCACACCATCAGATTCAGCATATCAGAAAAACTTGTTTTAGAAGTTTCAAGGTTTTGAAACTTCCACATTTATCTACAAAAATGTGGAATTTCGCATTTTTTGCCAGAAGACAAATCACGGATGCGTGTTTATTTGTTTTTTTTTTGTTTGTTTGTTTTTTCCCCAGGGATGATCGTATCGACTCAGTGGTCCTAGAATGTCAGGAAAGGGCTCATTCTAACGGAAATTAAAAGTTCTTGTGCCCTTTTTAAGTGACCAAAAAATTTGGAGGGCACCTAGGCCCCATCCCACGTTCATTGTTTCCCCAAAGTCACCGGATCAAAATTCTGAGATAGCCATTTTACTCACCATAGTCGAAAAAGCTAATAACTAGGTCTTTGGGGACGACTTACTCCCCCGCAGTCCCCGTGGTAGGGGCTGCAAGTTACAAACTTTGACCTGTGTTTACATATAGTAATGGTTACTGGGAAGTGTACAGACGTTTTCAGGGGGATTTTTTTGGTTTTAGGGAGGGGCAGAATTGAGGGGGTACGTGGGAGGATCTTTCCATGGAGGAACTTCTCATGGGGGAAGAGACTTTCAATGGAGGGGGCGCAGGATTTTCTAGCATTATTTAAAAAAACAATAAAAAAATAAATATGAAAAGTTTTTTTCCACTGAAAGTGAGAAGCAGCATTAAAAATTAAAGCGAACAGAAATTATTACGCATTTGAGGGGTTTACCCCCTCGTAGTACCTCGATCTTTACGCTAAAGTATTTTTAGTAATTTCAACTATTTATTCTACGGCCTTTGTGATTCAGGGGTCATTCTTAAGGAATTGGGACAAAACTTAAGCTTTAATGCAAAGAGCGAGGTATCGACGAGGGGTGAGCCCCCTCATATACGCAATAAAAACATACGAATATAGAAGTTCGCTACGTAATTTAATTCATAACTTACGCATATGTTTTACTTATGAAAATGCTCGTGAAAAATTATAAGTAATAGTTGCCTTACTCGCTCCTTTTTTCTCAAAATCTGCCAATTAAAACTATGAAAAAGCCAAATAGCCTAAAAAAATTAACATGCAAATTTCGTTTTAATTATTTATGTGCCGAGAGCCAAGATAAAACATGCATTAATTCAAAAACGTCCAGAAATTAGACAAAAAAAACAAGTTTTTTAAATGAAAGTAAGGAGCGACATTAAAACTTAAAACGAACAGAAATTACTTCGTATATGAAAGGGGCTTTTCCTCCTCAACTTTACGCTAAAGTCTTTAACTGTTTTAAAATGTAGAGTTAAGAGAAAGAGTCAAACTTTAGCGTAAAGAGCACGGCGTTGAGGAGGAAAAGCCCCTTTCATATATGGAGTAATTTCTGTTCGTTTTAAGTTTTAGTGTCGCTCCTAAATTTCATTTAAAAAACTTGTTTTGTTTTTTTTGTTTAATTATACATAGACTCAGTTCAATAAATTATCGGGTAGTATATGAATCAGGAATGTAATAAAAAGGACTTATCGGTGCTTATTAGGCATTACAATGACAAATAAAGTAATCACAGTTTCTATAAAATACTTGAAATAAAGATTAAAACAATTAAATGATTCCTGCAGCACACATCCCTCTACCAAATTCCATGACCAAACAACAACCAATTTGATCTAACTACTAATAATACAAATATTATTATAAAAAGCACTATGTCTTATTTTACTTTTAAATCATTTCTTTTTCATTCAGGAAATTATATTCAATGCATCATTCTTATTGTCCCTTCTTATTCTTCAATAATTCTATTTCTATTAGATTTTTAAGAAAATAATTTTTTTGAAGATGAAATGGATGTATTCATATCCGATTTTGAATGCTTTAAATCAAGCGAATCGAATCTCGAATTAATAGATTTTACGACGTAAAGGCACCTTAAATATCAGGAATAAAATTGATCTGAGTAAATGTGGTGAAACGGGGATAATAGAACATTTTTTAATTTTGCCATTAACTAGGCTCACATTTTTGCTTGATGGTAAGGTTTCAAAGACATTACATTTGGAAAAATATTAATGTGGAAGATATTAGGAAGTGTAATGGACCCCTATTTTTCTCGCTTTCCTCATTTTAAAAACGAGCAATAGGTAATTAAATAAAATATCTGCTCAAAATAAAGAGCAAATTTGACACTTAAAACCTGCAACAGTTTCCAAAATACTTGATAAATAATCTTTTTTCCAAATTATTTGGGGGGCAACTTCCATGCTGATTCAAATTTTATTTCGTCAAACGGTAATGTTATCTCTTCACCCTTTTAGGATGTTTAAGCTTCTCTAAACTTTTCTTTTAAAACTTTGTTGATATTCAGGAAAGCGAGCTACCTGTTGACTTTCTTCTCCTAAGAGAGCTCAAACGTGTTATTCTTGCGGATTCGTCTACCATTAAAGTTTAATTTTTCTAATGGTTTTTAATTTTCTTCAAATTGGCCATGAAGTATCATATTGAAATACAATCGTAATATGACTTTATTTGTAAACATTTTTAATCCCTTAATTTTACTGTGGCATTTTCAATAATTGCCATATCGCAAGAATAACGATATACAAATACTATTACGAATTACCAGTGACTCGTGATACGATAACCGAGAAGATCCACACATAATTTGCATATAGCGATTTAATTTGCTACAAATATTTGACGCTTTAATAAATCTCAGAAAAGTGAAATTACAAGGGTTAGGGTGGGGCGAGAAAAAAATTGAACGCATACGCAAAAGGGTACTGCAGGGTGACAGCATCCATAGTTTCTTACCTTTATTTTGATGGTTTGTTTAAGGCAGGACGGACTCTCAAAGAATCTTCCTATACCTCCCATGTTAAACATTTGGAGTTTGCCTGACGTTCCTGAATTAGTGATTTTGGCGGTTTTTATGTCAATAGAAGTAAAAAAAATCCGGTGAATATTTTGGCCTAATCAAATTTTAAAGCCAACAATTATTTTTTTTATAATTCCAAAATAACTATAAAACCTGTTTCGGGTTTGCATTCTAGATTGCTATGCTTGACAATGTTGTTGTGGGGTATAAAAAAAAAGAGCAAAAAATTTTCTATTCAACAATCAGAAACTTATTTCTATAATATATACCTCCTGGCTGCAGTCCCTTCAAATACTTTACATATTTGTGTTCCGAAATCAAAAATTCCCCTCAAAAGGTTAGATTTAGCTGTAATCAGAGCATCTAAGAATGCATAAATTACACCAAGGGACTAACCACTCGGATTGTTCAGGAACGATTCAGTCAAGCATTAATTAGTTGTAACCTGTTTAAACACAGTCTAGAGAAGAAGTAGGGTGAAGACACCAAACTGCCGGTTAATAAATATATAAGAAAATTGTATTGTATAAATAATTAACTACAAGCTGCGTCTAATCCTAGAGATAAATTGAACACAGCACAAGGGCTGAATAAGAAGCAAAGCTTTTATTTTAAAAAGAATGATTTATCGTTTTGGTTATTATTGTACCGTTAAAATAAATTCAGGACAAATTTATGTATTGTAGTATAAGTACAATTTTGCATAATCTTCTACTGAAATAAGAATTAAAGATATATAAAACAAGCTAATTAATAACTAAAGTGAACGAAACAAAATGTCCCCAGAGTATTTAAATTTGTTATAGCAAGACTCTAGTGTTGATGTAGAACTACCAAAGCAAACTGCAAAAGCAGTCAATGACCAGTCTCAAGTCCAAGGCCTTTCCAAGAAACGATTCAACCCCTTAGTAAATAAACCCCGATAAAAATGGCCACAACCCTAATAAAATCCTTATATAGCTCTTGACCACAGTAACATGGGAAAAAAAGAAATAGGCGAGGGCTCAATTTGCCAAATGTGCAGGCCCATCGTGAAAAGTTGAAATTAAATTATCGTGCTAGAGGCAGACCGCGTTTACCAAAATATTTGTTAGAAGGCTTAACGGTTGCTTCAGTTCACGACGAATCAAGTTCCGAAGAAATTGGAACAAATTCCCCTTTTGCGTTGAAAGTTATCACTTCTGGAAGAAATTTGGGGTCAGACCTTCTAAAAGGCTCACGCTGGATTGTGGATCTGCCTTACCTTTTTGAGAATTATGAAAAGCTCGTGATTCGCCACATGTAAGTTTTTTCTTTGTCTTTCATTTTAGGTCATTGATTTACTGCTATCAAAATTGTTAGGATGGGGAATTATTCTGGGTTACAAATAATACAACGTATACCTTAGTAATTCTTTATAATTGTCTTTTCTGCTATAGAGAAAGAATGTTAGATAACTTTTAAAGATATTTTCATCCCAAAACAACATAACGCCCCGACGGTTTAATTTCACTATTGTTGGTTTTACCAACAATTTAAAGCTTATATTGAATAATTGGCAGTTGTTTCGCTATTTCTTTAGCAATCTCAACTTCGTACTCAAGTTCTGGCTCTTCTCTTGTCATATTTCACGGGTTATCTATCACATTATTTTCAAACTACGGTTTAGAAAAGACAAGATTTATTTCTACAAAACGGCTATCACAAGCCCAAAAGGGCCAAATTCATACTTTAGTGTCGATAAAAAAATAAAAAAAAATGGTGAATGTCAATCAGTAACAAATATCAAACCAGTCTAAACTCATAAAATTACAATCAGTAAAAAAGTCAAACGATAAAAAGTCGTAAATTAAAACCCGGAAAACAACTTTAAACAATATGACAATTTAGTTTAACTAGCAAGAGTTGTAAAGTTTGCAATTGCAAAATAAGCATTAAAACTACAAGTTAAAAGTGGAGTGAGAAGAGGGGAAAGTTACTAATTTTAAATTTCAACTATGTGAAGGATGAACGTTCTTCTATATCTTTCATTGGAAACTCTTATTGGGGGAAGAAGGGGGATTTTTGTTGAAATAGAACGTGGGGCAGTGGTGGATACAGGGGGCGCTCTCCCCCTGACATAGCAGTAGATTTATGGTTGGGACCCCTTGTTCTGGTTCTGTTTGGGCCGATTTTTTTTTTGCATTTGGTTTTAATAGTCGAGTTTTTAGTAAGTTTTTAATTATTAAGGCTGTTTCTTTTTGCAAACATGTTTTAAACAAGGTTCCAGTTACTTTTTACAGTCTCTGTTAGATTTTTATTAATGACACATGTCCCCAAAAAGTATTTAATTAAATTTAAGTTTATCAAAGGAATCTGTCCGTATTACCACAAATGCCAACTGGGAGGTGGAAATCTTAATTCGTAAGAAGGGGAGATTTAAAATTCTGACTTAATCTGTTGCTAATAGCAACATTAAGAAATAATTATATTTCTATTTCTTTGTTCTATTTTTCCTGCTACACTATCAAACGAACTATTGTTTAATGTATAATCAACAATTAGTTCAAAAGAATGTATGATACCAAAATATGGTACTAATTTTCTTTTTGACAATACAAAGTTTAACTAACTCGCTATAGTCGCCAGAAGTGCAAATGCTACTAATTATGCATAAAAGATTAAATAAGTTATTTTTTTTGTAGAGGGTGAACAACGTTTTAATTGTTTTTATGGCGAGGTGGTTCTTATAAACCTACTTTTTTTTATCAATATTTCTAACTGACTTTAATTTCAATAGAACTCATCAAATTTTATATTAAATAAAAGTCCATGTCCACTACCTACCTACGACTTAGAAATTGTTTTAATTCCCTTTAAATTGCTGGTTTTTCTTTGTCCACAAGTTTATCGGAGCAACCTTTTATGTGCCCCCCTCCAATAAAAATAAAAAAAAATCCTGGATTCGCTCCTGACGTGGCGGGTGGGTAAATGTTCACTAGGGAAAAGAGAAGTAGTACAAGCCTTATGCACGGCATTGTTGGCAAAACATAAGGGAATTTGTACACTCATTTCCTTAAGGGTGACTAGATTTGCTCTCCGAAGAAGGGAAATGTAAGGCCCTTTACCCTGTTTGAAAATAATTCTTAGACACGTTTTAAAACTGCTTCTATTCTGTCCCACAATTCATTGGACATGCCAGGATGGCAAACAGAGAAACAGAAAAAAAAAACAGAAAAAAATGTATTAATCCAAAAACGTTCACAAATAAAATGAAAAAAAAACAAGTTTTTTTAACTGAAAGTAAGGAGTGACATTAAAGCTTAAAATAAGCAGAAATTACTCTGTATATAAAAGGGTTTTTCCCTCCTCAACGGCCCGCTACTTACGCTAAAGTTTTTTGCTGTTTTAAAAAGAAAAATTGAGAAAAAGAGTCAAACTTTAGCGTAAAGAGCAAGGCGTTGAGGATGGAAAAGCTCCTTTGATATACGGAGTAATTCCAGTTTTTTAATGTCGCTCCTTAATTTCAGTTAAAAAACTTCTTTTTTTCATTTTATTTCCAACATAAAGCAAACTTAATAGTAGAGGTAATTTCAAACAGTTACTACAGAACTGTAGTAAGGAGCGACCCGGCTCAATAGTAACCAAAACTCTAAAAAACCGAATTTTGATACCAAGAAATACATCACAAGAATCACACTTTTATGCTGATTTTAAATATGTAAGTTTCATCATCAACTTTAGTCTTACCCATCTAAAGTTACGAGCCTGAGAAAATTTACCTTATTTTAGAAAATGGGGGAAACACCCCCTAAAAGTCATTTAATATTGAAGAAAATTACACCATCAGATTCAGCGTATCAGAGAACCTTACTGTACAAGTTTCAAGCTCCTATCTACAAAAATGTAGAATTTTGTATATTTTCCCAGAGCACAAGTCCCGGATGCGTGTTTATTTATTTATTTTTCATTTTTTTTTCCAGGGGTGATCGTATCGACCCAATGGTCTTAAAATTTTGAGAGAGGGTTCATTCGAATGAAAATGAAAAGTTCTAGCGCCCTTTCTAAGTGACCAATAAGATTGAAGGGCACCTAGGCCCCCTCCCACGCTCATTTTTTCCAAAAGTCGTCCGATCAAAATCCTGATATAGCCATTTTGTTCAGCATAGTTAAAATCTTATAACTATGTCTTTTGGGACGACTTACTCCCCCACAGTCCCCGTGGGAGAAGCTGCAAGTTACAAACTTTGACCAGTGTTTGCACATAGTAATGATTATTGGGAAGTGTACAGACGTTTTCAGTGGGAGTTTTTGGTTGGAAGGAGGGGTTGACAAGAGGGCGTTATGTGGGGGAAACTTTCCATGGAGGAATTTGTCATGGCAAG
The DNA here is from genome assembly GCF_032884065.1 of Artemia franciscana. Taxonomy (NCBI): domain Eukaryota; kingdom Metazoa; phylum Arthropoda; class Branchiopoda; order Anostraca; family Artemiidae; genus Artemia; species Artemia franciscana. Next base: position 9,889,583 of record NC_088867.1, on the reverse strand, counting down.
GAAAAATTTCCATGAAGGGGAGGGGGCTGGATTTTCTAGCATGACTTAAAAAAACAATGAAAAAATAAATATGAAAAAGTGTTTTCAACTGAAAGTAAGGACCAGCGTTAAATCTTAAAACGAACAAAAAATATGACACGTATAAGGGGTTCATTTCCTCCTAATCCCTCACTCTTTACGCTAAAGTATTTTTAGTAACTTCAACTATTTATTCTACGGCCTTTGTGATTCAGGGGTCATTCTTAAGGATTTAGGCTTTAATTTAAGCTTTAGTGTAATGAGCGAGGTATTGACAACTGGGCGAACCCCCCTCATATACGTAATAGAAACATGCGAATATAGAAGTTCGTTAGGTAAGCTAATTCGTAAGTTACGTATATCTTTACTAATGAAAACCATCGTAAAAAACTAAAAGCTCTAGTTGCCTTTTTAAGTAACAAAAAATTGGAGAGCAGCTGGGCCTCCTCCCCCGCTCATTTTTTCTCAAAATCGTTCGATCAAAACTATGAGAAAGCCATTTAGCCAAAAAAATTAAATATGCAAATTTCGTTTTAATTATTGATCTGAGGAGAGCCGAAATCAAAACATGGATTAACTAAAAAACGGTCAGAAATTACATAAAAAAAACAATTTTTTTAAAATGAAAGTAAGGAGTAGCATTAAAACTTAAAACGAACAGAATTACCCCGTATATGAAAGGGGCTGTTCCTACCTCAACGCCCCGCTCTTTACGCTGAAGTTTTTACAGTATTAAAATGTAGAGTTGAGAGAAAGAGTCAAACTTTAGGGTAAAGAGCGGGGCGTTGAGGAGGGAACAGCCTCTTTCATATACGGGATAATTCCTGTTCCTTCTAAGTTTTAATGTTGCTCCTTACTTTCATTTGAAAAAACTTGTTTGTTTTTTTAATCGTTAAATTATACGGATAAAGGTTCTGAAAGAATGTCTGCAAAGACTTAAAAGGATTTGAGAAACTAACGAGCTAATTTGATCCTCCTAACTCATAAAAGCATATTGGTATTTTTAATCGTACTAATAAGCACTTTGTGGATTACTCGAATAAAAATCTAAATGATAGTTGAGATGCAACTGATTTGGGGGCAAGGATTTTTACTTTGAATTTGATTTTAAGGAGTCAAGTGAGACTTAATTTTTCTTGGAATTCGGTTAGTAATTTTTCTTGAAATTTGGTAAATCGACACGGGTTGATTTAGAGGGCATTTCCTGTCATGCCCCAAAGGATTTTGTAAAGTTTCGAAATACTTGGCTTTCCTGATTGGTAGTTTCAGGACAGTTTTTGGCTGGCTTACATACATAAATAAAATTGGGTGGTTTCTTCTGTCAACGAAATACAAAAAACTTTCGGTTAGATCGTATGATTTCCACTTCTCACCCATTTCTAGCTATATTTTATATTTTATTTTACATTTTAATTACCCTACACCGCTCACTACTCTACATACTACCTATCCTTTTTGAAGCTAAAGCACTTTCCTTTCTACCAAAACAATAAAATTGGTGCTTTACCATTTTACTTCCTCACAACCAATTAGCTTTTTATTTACAGGTGCCAAGACATCAAGTTGGTTTCGAATATGATGTTTTCTAAAGCATAGAGCTGGATTGCGCTCAAGACTCATCTTCAAATGCGAATCATGTCATGAGGAGGCCACAATTCACACAGAAAAAGCCCCTTGCTCCTCGAAGGCTTAAAAAAACAGACTCAATGGAAACGTAGTCAAAAAATGGAAAAGGACTGATTTTGATAGTGTGAATACTATCAGAAAAAAAGAAAAAACAGAAACAGGAACAGTAAATGTCAACAAAGAGGTAGTGGTTGGTGCGATAAATGGTGGAATGACTCACGCCTAGGTTCAAGAACTTTTCTCTACGATTGGAATAAATACTCCGTCTCAAAAAGCCTTTACGAAACTTGAGAAAGAAATTTGCGTAGAATTGGAAAAAGTTCTCTATGACTATCTTATCGAAAATGGGAAAACCGAGCGAAGGATGGCACTGGAATCAGGTGAGAAAATTCCCCGAAATGGAGCTGTAGAGACACGTGTTATAGTTGATGGAAGCTGGTGTACACGAAGTTATGGGAATAGCTATCGTGCACTCTCAGACTGTGGAGTGGTGATAGGTTTCTATTCGAAGAAATTCTTAAATAGGAATTAGAAATAAATATTGCAGTACTTGCGTGAAATACAGGCATCAAGTAAATAGATCTGATCCTGACCGTACATGTTTTATGAACTGGCTGGGGCCTAGTATAGGTATGGAGCCAGATATATTAGTTGACGCATTCCAAATAGCAACATCCATGCACAATCTGAGATATGCTCGATTTGTTGCCAACGGCGATTCGAGTACCCATTCTGAAATTATAACAAGTGTACCATATGGCAGAAATGTAGAAAAAATTTAGTGTGCTAATCATGCGTGCAAATGCTTGAAAAATAGACTATATAAGCAGCAGCATAAAAATGCCGAATGCAGAAGATTTATTAGTGCCGCAATAATAAAGAAAATGTTTGATTTTGCCAGAAATGCAATTGCATGTGCCACCACAGAGAAGAAAAGCGTAAAGGATCTCATTAGTGCGCTGCAGGCGATTCCTCTACATTTTTTCCGTGGCGACCATAGATTTTGTCCTACACGCCGCTCGTTCTCCGGGAAAGTTCTACAGGTTAATCCTGAAGACGCCCCTAGCAACATCTTTCTCAGCCATGTGTATTCAGCCTTTGATACGCTGACCAGAAGGGCTCGTCTACTGATAGGAAATAACACGAGCAACCTGGCAGAATATTTTATGAGCATAGTTGCAAGGCTTATAGGTGGCAAAAACATCATGGGTAGCCAAAGTGCGCGATTTACCACCCGTGTTAAAGCAGCAGGAATCCGATTTACGAAAGGTCACTCAGCTCACCTTGAAATATTTCGAAGAACTGTGAGATCTACACCAAGTAGACAGTTGAAAAAACTTGCACAGCAGTGGGCCATGACTACTGCTTGACGTAAAAAACTGTCTGCTAGAAAGGGCCTTTTCACTAATACTTCCACAAAACTCCCTTCAAATGAAATCAGGGAGCCAACCGAAGCAGACAAAAACTACGGCTCGAATGCAACCGCTCCGAATCTTGATTGCAGTGCGCTCGAAATTTCAAAAACAGATTTTTCGACCCGTCTCCAATGTACTTCAACGGAAATCCTCAGTATCGAAAAAGCCACTAGGCTTCCAAAAAATTCTATCGATAATAACTGGATAGAATACAGAAAAAACAGAATTACCGCTTCCGTAGCTGGTCCTACTTGTAAAAGGCGGTTATGAAACTAGAAAACTCAACGGAGAGTTTTTTGATAATTTTAAATCAAGAGCCTATCTCAAAATTTACTCGATGGTTTTATAACACTATTTTCCCGAAATTGTCGTTTTACGCCACAAAATGGCAGAAAATTTCACTCTACTAAGCCACAATCTTTTCTTGTTGCTTAAACAAGTGACTAGAACTTTCAATTTTCTTTCTAATGAAGATACAGAATTTTGGGGGAAACATCAGGAGGATTATTTTCTGAGGGGCGAATTTTCTGGGTTCCGAGTAGGGGTTTTTTAGTGCGGGGGGTATCTTCAAGAAGAATTTTCTGTGGGGAGAATATTCCGGGGGAGTTTTACTGGAGGGGAATTTTTCACGCATAGAATTTTTTGGGAAGAGATTTTTCTGGTGGGAAATGTCTAGCACCACATTGTATAGGCTAGAGGTTAACTTTTTAAGAACAAGAACAGGCATAGTTCTTTTATTTTTCTGTGCCATTTTTTTACGTTTTCAACGCAGGCATGGTTTCAGAAAAAATAAACAAAAAAATCTGGCTGAAAGTAAGGAACAACATTAAAACTTAAACGAACAGAAATTATTATGTAAATGAGGGGACTGCCTCCTCCTCAGTACCTCGCTCATTACGCTAAAGTTTGACTTTTTGTTCCAATTATCTTTGAATAACTCCTGATACACAAGGACCGTTTAATCAGAATAATAAGCTTTTTACAAATTCGAAAACACTTTGGCGCAAAGAGAGAGGCACTGAAGAGGGAGTTACCCCCTCATACGCGTAATAATTTCTTTTCGTTTTAATTTTAAATTTTTCTCCTTACTTTCAGTTGAAAAACAATTTTTTAATTTAATTTCTGATAGCTTTTTTTAATTAATGCTGGTAAATCCAGCTCCCCACCAATATAAATTCCCTTCACCCTAATAATTCTCCTATGGAAAGATCCTTCCACGTTAAGAGCCCCCCAGAAAATTCCAACTTCTTTTCCCCGAAAGTACCCTTATGCTTCCCAATAGCCAATGTTATATGTCAGCAAAGGTCAAAGTTCATAGCTTACAGCCCTTTCCCAGAGTTATGGGGATCAAGTCATCCTCAAGGACATAGCTGTTGGATTTTTCAACCATACTGACTAAAATAACTATCTCAAAATTCTGATCAGACAATTTCGGGTAAAAAAGGGCGTGAGGGGGAGGATGGCTGCCCTCCAATATTTTGAAACCTTACTAGGTAATTATATTTTAAGGGTATATAATAATGGTAAGAAATTATTGGCTAATTTTGCTTGTAGGACAGGAAAAAAAATATGATTTGATTCTTCATTTAACACCCTTTCCAAATATAGCAATCACTGCCCTTGAAATTAATTACCATAATATAATTAATAATATAATTAATAATATAATTAATAATATAATTAATAATTACCACACTAAACCCACAAAAATCAGCTAACTTGTGCAAGTATCCTGCTTCTAAATTTATTTTTGGCAAAATAGGGCAAAATAGGGCAAATTGGCAAAATAAAGCAAAAACTTCTTACTTGGTTCTCCCAGTTCTTTATATTTTCTTTTTATCAGATATAATTAAAGGATATTTTTATTTGCCATTAATAGTTGTGGCTATAGACTTAGCCGTTTGGAACATTGAAGGCTATGAATAACCACGTACAGGTATAAGTATCCAAAAGAAGAGATATCTTGAAGGAAATTCTTCTTGACGAAATAAGTGGAATTTATGAGGTGCTATTAATTTCAGCGGGAGTAAGTTGATTCGAAATTTTAGAAGGTTATTATCCCTCGCTGAAGTAAGGAGGATCTAGATATAGTGAGTGGAATGTAATTAAATGGATGCCCATGGCAATTCCTTCCTGATACGCTTTCTTTCCTTGTATAAGTTTGTGATGTTTCTTTCATCGTCAAAATTCTATTCTATGTTATTAAGCAGGCAGTGTGCCAAAGTCTTTAAACAGCGAATTTTCAATTTGTTTCTATTTCCAAGTTAGGTAAATTACGCTTTTTAATTGGTGCTTATTAAGTATTAAAAACCCTTTTCTTAGCTTGGTTAAATAAGTTTTCATAGACTTGAAATTGAGATACGGAATGATTTTTAAAAGTTTCATTTGTCTCGCTAAACTACTTTCTTTAATATGAAAAAGAAAAGTTCGTCTATGAAGGAATTATTTACCCTAGGCCAGTTCCTGAAAAAAAAAATGTACTCCTGCTTTACCTTTCTATAGAGATTAATTGAGGGGTGCTTGCTAGAGCCTTGAAAACTTTAGAAAAAGAATAAGACCTTCCCAAATTTTGAACCTTTGGCAAAGCAGAACTGATCATAAGCGAATTCTTCCATTTAAATATTTGCCCTTAATACAGTTTGCCCATAATACATCTAAATTTGTATATTGCTAAAGGCAAAGAGTGGTGGGTTGTGGATAAGTTTGGTACCCTATTCATCTTGTAATAAGATAGGTGTAGCGAATATAATATATACTATTTAGTGTGTAATATGTTTACTAATATACCTATTAAATATGTATATGTAAATGCATTCTAGATGCAGAAACAAATATGCTAATAAACAAATATAGTGTTTATTCCTAGTATATTAAACAATATATGGAAGCATACTTAATAAACAAATATATGATTCATCGCTGTTTCTCGGAGAGGGGCTAGAGGGTTTGAATCCCTCCCCCGAAATGCTTGTCATAATAAAACATAGTAAAAGATAGTAAACGTATATAACATAATAAAACACAATACAAACATAATAAACATAATAAAAGTACATAAAAATACACTTTTGATACATTATCCAAAAAAAATGTAAACCCCTCCCCACCCCAGAAAAAATAACCCCCCTAGCAAAAATCCCGCATTTTGCCCTGATACTACTAAACCAATAGCAGTAAATATGTATATTAATTACATAATATATGTATTTAAAGATATTTTATTCCGAATGTAGAAAATTACTTTCATATACTTTGTATACTCTTTAAGTTTAGCAAAAATTAAACTTTTCTAAGGCTTCAGGGAAGAAATTACCATGAAAAGGAGTACTTCCATTAACTTTTAGCTCTGTCTCCTTCAAAACATTAGGAATTTTAAGTTGCTGTTATATATCCTGAATTTTGGTGACTTTCTGTTCTTTTCTTTATTGTTGGGGACAACATTACTGTTGAACAGGAGGTACGTTCCAGTTTTTTTTTGTGATGGGGTTTAAAATAAAAGAGATGATGTTGTTCTTAAATTAAGAGCAAAGGCAAAAACTACACAATGCTTTGAAATTTTTTTCATTACGTTGTAATAAACATGTCACAATGTCGATCGGATTTATCATCCGACATTAGTTGTGAAGAGACCGAGTTTTTAGAATTTGGCTCAGGTGAGCCAGTCTCATCATCTTGAGCGATAAAATAGATGAGGAAGAGCCACCCCTGCCCAAAGTTTTTTAAGAATCTTCTTATTCAGGCAATTTCAAACAAACTTATTCAGGCAAGTTCAAACAAACAAACATATCATAACATGATTGAATACTCAGGGTGGGGAACGCGGCCTACCCTTCATAGTGAAAAATCATTGTATAAGTTTCAAGAAGAGAAAAATAAAGATGCAACAAGTTTCATAAACAAAAATCAGGGCGCAACAAGTCTCACGATCAAAAATGAGCATGCAACAGGTTCCATGAATATAATCAGTTTCGTGAGGAGAAAAATCACTGCACAAGTTTCACGAAAGGAAAAATCAATATGCAAAAGTTTTACTAACAAAAACTAGCACACGAGTTCTACGAACAAAAATCAACACGCAAGAGGTTCCATGAGCAAAATCAGTTTCACTAGGAGAAAAATTAATGTAAAAGCTACATGAAAAGTAAAATCAAGATGCAAAAAGTTTTATGAACAAAAATCAACGCGCAACAAGTTCTATGAGCAAAGTCAGTTTCACCAGGAACAAACTCAATATATAAGTTTCACGGAGAGAAAAATCATAATGCAACACGTTTTATGAGCAAAAATTAGCACACAACAAAATTCATGAGCAGAAATCAAGACACAAGAAGTTACATGAACAAAATCAATTTTGTGAAGAGAAAAAATCAAAGTACAAGTTTCACGAAGAGAAAAAATCAACATGTATTAAGTTTCACGAACAAAATTCAGCACGCAACAAGTTCCACAACCAAAAATCAGCCCGCAACAAGTTCCATGAAGAAAATCAGTTTCACGAGGAGAAAAATGAACTTGCAACAAGTTGCATGAAAAAATCAGCACGCAACAAGTCCCAAGATCAAAATTGGTGCGCAACAAGTTCCAATGAACAAAATTAGTTTTTGATGAAAAATATCTATGTACAAGTTTCACAAAGAGAAAAATCAACATGCAACTCTTTTTACGAACAAAAATAAGCACGCGACAAGCTCCACGAACAAAAAATCAAAACGCCACAAGTTCTATGAACAAAATCAGTTTCATGAGGAAAAAAATCAATTTACAACACGCTTCACGAACAAAAATCAACATGCAACAAGTTTCACGAACAAAACTTACCATGCAACAAGTTCTACGAGCAAAATCGGTTACATGAGGAGATCAGACAATATACAAGCTTCACGAAGAAAAAACTAACATGTAACAAATTTCGCGAACAAAAAATAAAAGTAGCACGCAACAAGCTCCACGAATAAAATCAACACGCAACACGCAATTATAAGAACGCAATAAGTTCCATGGAAAAATCAGTTTCACAGAGAGAAAAATTAATGTACAAGTTTTACGAAAAGAAAAATCAACATGTATCAAGTTCCACGAACAAAAATCAGCATGCAACACGTTCAAATAGAAACAATGGTCATATTTTAGCTTATAAATTTATTTTTGAGAAAAAATGTTAAAAATTAAAGGTGTGATAATTTGCGCCAGAAGGGTGTCATCGGGAGTGGTACATTGTGCCACGCTGACCTCAAATGCTAGGAGTGATCAGAAGTAACGCTTATTTTTAATGCTTGCTACAGGGTTTCGTTTGTCAGTCATTGAGTGTTATGGGATGGGAACTGTCATGGAACATTGCAATCTAGCAATGAAACTGCAAGTTGCCAATGTTCAAATAAAATGAACGATCTTTTTTAAATTTATAAATTTATTTTCGAGGGAAAAAGCTTGAAAAATTCCTTAGGTGTGATAATATGCACCAGAAGGGTTTCATCTGGGGACTGGTACATTGTGCAATGGTGGCCTCAATTGCTAAAAGTCATAGGAAGAAACTTTAGTGGGGATTTTTCATCAAGTTCAAACGATCGATTCTTGTGAAAAACGAATATTTTTGCACAAGAATGCTCAAAAATTATCATTTGTATGATAATGCTTGCTAAAATGCGTCGTTTGCCAGTCATTGATTGTCAAAGGCTTGGAATCGTCATGGAACATCACAATCTAGCAATGAAAAGGCAAGTTTCAACTGTATAAATAAACAACAATGACCATTTTTTAGTTTATAAGTCTATCTTGAGAGGAAAAGCTGAAAAAATCCTTAGGTGTGATAATTTGCACCAAATGGTGTCTTTTGTAAGCCACTGTGTGCCAAGGGCTTGGAATTGCCATGGAACATCGCAATCTAGCAATGAAAGGGCAAGTTTCCACTGTTCAAACAAAAACAATAGTCATTTTTTAGTTTAAGATTTATTTTGAGGGTAAAAGTTGAATAATATCTTATGAGTGATAGTGTACGCCAGAAGAGTGTCATAGGAAGTAGTACATTGTGCCACGCCGACCTCAATTGCTAGGAGTCATTAGGTCCCCCGGTTTGCTAGGGCCCCTGGTGGTCCCTCAAAATTTGTTTTGACGGTAAAAGCTTGAAAAAACCCTTAGGTGTGATAATATGCGCCAGAAGAGTGTCATCGAGAGTGTTACATTGTGCCACGCTCACCACTCATTAGAAGAAACACTAATTTATTATTAAATGTAAACGATCGATTCTTTTGTAAACGAAAATCTTTGTTTAAAAATTCCCAAAAAATGTTATTTGTGATATAGTGATTGCTAGAAGGTGGGTCAGCCGTCAAAAACATCCCACTTGTGTGTCCTCCTCAGTTAAAAATGTCTTAAAAACGTCCTGATATGTCTCGAAACGTTTCGAAAAAACTTCTTGAAGAAAAATCTCTTAGAAAACGGCTTGAAATGTCTTGAAAAACACGTCCTGTAGAAAAATGTCTTAAGAGACGTCTTAAAATGTCTTGAAGCGTTTTGAAAAATGCCTTGAAGAAAATTGTTTTAAAAATGTCTTGAAATATCTAAAAGAATCTTTAAAGCCTTGACGATGAAATTGAATGCTAGGGCTCCGTTGAAATTGGATGCTAAGGCCCCGTTGGAATTGACTGCTAGGGCCTCCCGTTAGATTTGACCGCTAGGGCCCCTATAGCCCCTGGTTGAAATAGTTGCTAGGCCCCCCGATGGTAAGGCTAGAGGCCCGATCAAATGCTAGGACCTCATTTGAATTTGATATTAGCGGCCTCTGGTGGTCAGTTTAGGGGCTCCGTTGGAACTGACTGGTAGGGCCCCTAGGGCTCCCAGTTGTAATGGTTGCTAGGACCCCAGGTGTATAGGTAAGGCTAGAGCCTCCAATGAAATTGGATTATAGGGCCCCATTGGTTAGGTTACGTTAGGGGGCTAGGTCCCCCACTAGTGGGCTCTGAAGATTTTTCCCTTAGGTCCCCAGTGGAATTGGATAGAGCCCCATCGGATCTGACTACTAGGGCCCCTGGGGCTCCTTGGCTGAAATGGTTACTAGGGCCTCCGGTGGTTAGGTTAGGTTCCTGTTGAAAATGAATCCTACGACCCCATTGGAATTGGAAACTAGGGCCCCCGCTTTTTTAGGTTCGGGGCCCTTTTTAATTAATTTCGCACCCCCGGTTGATATGTTTGCTAGGGCCTCTGGTGGTTAGGTCTTCTTAGGGCTTCAACGAAATTGGATTCTAGGGCCCCGTTGGTTAAGGCTATGGCTAACTCCGGAAACTGGATGTTACATTCCCCGATGGAATTGATTGATAGGATCCAGCGTCTTACAGGTCCCCCAATAGTGAGCCCCCTGAAGGTTTTTCCCACATCCTTTGTTTTTTTAAGAAACAGTCACATGTATCTCTTAGAAAACATTCCCTATGACGTGCACCTGGGTCTCAATGAAGTTTAATAAAACTTGCGTCTTGAGGGAATCGCCGTTCATCTTAAATCATTAAAGTAAGAAAGGAGTCGTGACTATACGTGTGCTTAAAACCAGTAAGGGGTCAATACTCTTATCCTTCATTAAATTTCTCTCAAGATAACTTTTATAACCACAGAAACTTTTTATCGTAAAATAAGAGGAAAATTGAAGCTTACTTCAAAAGCCTATTGTCCTTCTCGCCACTTGTCAAAATTGCATCTTCCCCTGGGAGCTTTCGTTCAAGCGTGAATTTCCATTCCACAGCTGGGATATTCCCTTGATTTTCAAAATTGTCCCTATTATAGAAAAGAGAATAGTAGGGACAATGACGAACTGACATTTTCTTGTTTTGAAAGTTGGAATTATTTCAGCTGCATTTCATTTTTAAATAGCTGTAAAATTCAGCCTCTATAATAAATTGTACTATCACGTTTTTCCATTCACAGATGCATCTAGGTTGCTTTATGAAATGTATTTGTATATGATGTCATTAACAAATACTACTCACTTTATATTTCATTAGAATTTTTGGTACTTCTCTGCCGAATTTGCTTCAATTTTAATCTTCTTTTCTCTATTAATCTTGCTAAGTTAAGGTTTCATTCGTGTTCTTTCCCAAGCATTCCTTCATGTGTCACCTGTGCATTTTTTTATCATGTGCTGAATATTACAGCTATTTAAAATGAGACACTCGGGGTCAAGGATCTCTTTAATGAGTGTCATTAAAGCCAACCTAGAACCACTGGGTAGATTCAGAAGTTGGGGAAGGGGATGGGACAATCTCTGGCTTGAACTCGTCGAGCAACTCACAAATAACAGAGACTCTTAGCACAAAACTATAACGAAGCTGTAGAAAGATAGGAACAGCTGACGCTTATGCCCTGTTCCTTGTACATGTAATTGAACAATGGCGTCAACTCACAAAAATTCAGGAGGGGTAAGGAACAAAAATCTACCTTTTCAAAATTTTTCGGTGGACAAATTTGTTATTTGTTCAATTTCTTCAGTTAAAATACAAAAAAAATATATTTTAATGAAAATACCACCGGAAATTTTAAAACCTAGCGGGAGCAGAAATCTTGGGCTGGGCTACCCAAATTGAAGCCACTCTAAGTATGGGGCCTTACTTTGATCATAAAAGCCTAGAACCCTTGCATGTGTTTATTTTAATCAGGTTCAAAAAGCCAACTTTATTTTTGTCATGAAGTTGAAAAGAATGACTTTTTTCAAAAAAAGGAAAGAGCTACAATAATGCTTAAAAAGAACTCAAATCACAGAATTTTCTATGTAGTTGTGTATTATGATTACTCACTGTTTTATTGACGGTGTACTGCTGCCACTACTACAACGGGTATTAACAACTCACCGCAGCACCTAGCCACCGAAGGCCAACACAACTACACACACTCCCCTTCGTCCAATCTATTCAAAGCATCCCTATCTAAATCCTCCTATGAAGTTTCGATTTCCCTTAAATTTCTCCTTATGACCTCCTACAACTCTATTTAGAGGCGACCCACTTTTCTTTTGATCATAGATGCTTGGCTAAAAGAGACAATCTTTGGCAGTCTGTCAGCTTTCATTAGCGGAACACGTCCAGCTATGTCAAATTTTGTTTCATAATGCCATAGAAAGTGGGATAGAAACATATTTTTCATACATCTTACTGTTTGAAATACAGCCAGTCAAAAGGGTACCCAAAATAAACCACAGACAATTACTCTAGAAAACATCTAACAATTGCTCCCCCGTCTCTCGGAGTGCCCAAATTTTAGAGCCACAATTGATAACTGTCATCACTATAGCTTCCAAAATTCTAATCTTGGTTTGCACACATATATCCTATTCTTTCCAAACAAAATTTAACACCAAGGCACCCTAGACCTTGGCTAATCTATTTTTAACGTCTTCACTGCATCCACACCCTTCTTAATAATACTACCTGGGATAATGAAGTATATTGATACTAAGCTTTATCTTTAGGTTAAAAATTTATCTTAAAGAAAATGGAGTAGGAATTTAGAAGGAGGGACCATCCCCTTTATAATAAAATAATGTAGGTTTGTTCGGAGGTTTAATATGGCTGTTCGGATATTTATTTTGGAAAAAAACTTGTTTTTTCCCATTTCGACATAATGTCCAGAATTAATTTAAATATGAAACAAGCCACCTGACCACTCAGACTGCCGCCCTTTATCCTAATCCTTATATAATTTAGGATTACCCACTATTTACTTTAAATTTGAACATACCCTGATTTTATACCTAAAATTTTTGTAGTGTTGTTATGAAAACTTACCCCATCTTCACAATAACACTCTGAAAGCAATATTCATAGTCACCACAGAAAGAATGGACATCCTGTGTTTTTAGGGGGGAGAAGATGTTAAATTTTCCAAGAGGAGTTTTAAGTAGGTTTAGCGGCATATGATTTATTGGCTCCACATTTTCTATAAGCCCGATTAGCCTATAATTTGCATTTTTCCATTAGAAATGTACATGAGAAGATTTCCAATCAACATTATTAGTTTTATTACTACATATTTCTTGCTGAGTTAAACTATTTTAAGAGTTCAATTCCAGATAGCACTCCAACCCCATCTCACCGCATCGAAAGTTTTTGTTTGGCCATCTCAACAGAAATCCCCTGTGATTTCACGTAATTTTTTGAAGTCTCATCCCAGCCTGGTCTGGGGAAAGTACCTTTTTCTTTAACCTAATTGTCGCTTAAATACCTTTTACAGTCACTAGGCTTAACAAGTATAGAAAAGAAAAAACAATGAATGGTACTGCATAATTAATTATATTTTTATGAAATCAATGACTAAAAAAACCTTAAAACTGCAATTTTTATCAACAACATAATGCCATCATCTGTCCTTTCCATCTTTTTTTCCCATGAGAAAACTTTATGGCTGCGAAATTTCTAAGAAATATGATTCAGTTGAGTTCTGTTGCTTACTATTTTTTCTGCCTGAAATCATGAATACAGGGAATGTTTGAATTTTCCTCTGTCGAAATGCAAATATTAAATTTGCTGATTTTAGCGTTTCTTTGAGCTGATCCGCATAAAATATCTGGAAAAAGCAATGCTGTCAATTCTATTCCAGAATTTATTATATGTTTAGGAGGCTTCTTTAGCTGCACCAACCTAATTTTTCAATAGCCTATTTGCAGTAGCAACTTTGTGTTCCTATAATATTCTAAATGGCAACGAAATTTTTAATTTGCTCTATTTCCATGTCTTGTTATTCGCCAATGCTTGGACGATTCAAAAATTTAAAAAGTGGCATCTAGATAAAACTAATGTAAATAAAGGTAGCGCTAATGTTAAAAATGAAAATACGTTTTCTATTTTCAATTTACCTCACATATTTGATAATAAATTTCAAAATAGAATGCAGCCTAAGAGGTCAACATAACAATATTTTACTTAAATGATACTTTTCTAAGCAGCCTGGCCAAAGATTTCAAATACAATACGAATCTTCGGATAAAACCTTGCATAACCCACAATGAATCCATTTTCCAAGCCACTACAATCTGTTTCATTTTCTATTGCTCTGAATTCTTTCAGAGAATAATTGGATGAATAACTTTACAAAGATGGATCTTTTCCCAGAAATTAAATCACGTGAAAAAGATAGTACTATCAAAGTGACTACATCAACTTGGCTTTTATGTTTTAGGGGCTAAAAAAAAAAAAAAAAAAAAAAAAAAAAAAAAAAAAAAAAAAAAAAAAAAAAAAACATGGGACAAAATTAAAACGAAAGTTAAAAGGAAAAAAAAAGAAATAAAAATAAAAGAGCAGACCCAAAATTACAAACAAATAAACTGAATTTATTGGAACAGTGGTTGAAAATTCTAATTGATATAGGAAAAAAATATGATAATTGAAAGCCGTATACTTTTTTGCTTGACATACAGAAGCGTTTACTGGCGAAAAGAAAAGAAAAACTAGGCCATACACTCAAAACAATTAAGAAAGATATATATATAGATAAAGAAACATTACAGAGAAAAAGGAAAGAACCGGAAAAAAGAAAGAAAATCTCATCTGAAGGACTGTTTAATAGAAATTGTTTAGAAAAACTGCTTAGTAAAAATTGTTTAGAAAATCTGTTAGTGAAGATTTTCTAGACAGTTTTTAATAACATTTTTCATCCCTGCTTCTTTTTTTTTTTAATTGGCATCCGCTACAGCCAAAAAACATGTGAAGCTCTGCATATGGAGTTCATTCGTTTTTCGAGTTCTTTCCTTTTAATATGTAATGTTACCATTCTAATTTACTACCAGCGATCCCTGGTTAATAAGGAAAGAGGAAAAGGGGTTGGGAGGGTGCTGAAGATTTGATATTCATTGGAGCTAAAATATATAATTCTCAAAAAAATGAACACAAAATTAATTTATAGGCTTTCTGTATCTTTAATTGTTATAATCCCTCGTCCTTTCAATTAAAAAGTGACATCCATGTTAGAACCCTCTTGCAACGCATTATAGTGACAAGAATATTTTGCTACTCAAAGCGGAAGCGGAAGACTATCCCTAAAAATGCGTAACCTATAAATTTAAATAAAGAAAGGACTAACTTTCACTTTTCAACTTGCATTTTTTCTTATTTTTTTTCATGCATATCTAGTGCCCATCTACTAAAGGAAAAATTAAGAATTTCCGAAGTTCTTGAACTATTTTTTAAAACGGCATGTTTTTTCATTCACTTTTAGATCCGTTGTTAGAATACGTTAAGTACACAAAAATTACGATCACATCAGTGCCATATTATTGACCTACAATTTGTATGGGCTTCCAAATTTCAACTGCCGATTGAAAAATGCTTTCCCCCTCTTCATAAAAAAGGCTGAATGTTAAAATTAGCCATTGTTGTTGTTGTCGTTTGGGGTTTGACTTGTCCAACTAATAGGTCATATGCGTTCGTATCACTCAATTATTCTGTGCCTTCTGTAATCACTAGCTTGCTTGGTTGTCACTTCAGTCAATATTCATTGGACCAGAACAAGTATCACTTAAATTGCTAATGGAGGGGCGTTATTCGCCTGCAGCAACTGCCTGCATCGAGAAACAGGAATCAAAATACTGCAACTATGCATTATCATACATCAATTAAAATACAAATACATCACATTTATAATAAATAATATGATTTTACACATTATAACCAGTGTCATACAACCAAATGCAAAATTTTAACCAGATAAAACATATCTAAAATAAATAGTATAATTCTAAAATCAACTATTATATAGGTGATTGGCCATTTGGCTCATAAAAAACCTTATAACTATGTTTTATATGATCGTGATCATAGAAGCCATGATTGTAATAGCTTTTTAGCAGCATCTATGATTTTCAACGTAAAATAGATGAGGTTTAACTCTTATATGAAAGTAAAATGCGCCAAATTAATAATATCTTTTGTGAAACAATTTTACCTAAAAGGCAGAAGATGAAGTCTAAATTAGCTCACTATGGGATAGAAAATTTTTAATAAAACAAATTAACAATAGCTCTTGAAAAAAAAAAAAACGCAGAGATTTTTATCATGAAAATTTAAGAAATGTTTGTGGTCTTTTACCATCTAGTCCTCCCTCCCTAAGACTTGTGTCTTCGTGCACACATGTTAAAACTAAAATATACTCAAAAATATGTGAAAACCCAATTTTTTTGCAATTAATCAAAATTGTGTGCCCTTCGGAGGAAGAGGGTGTGGAGTTGGATACTCAAAAAGACTTGTCTTTAGATATTGACAAATTAAATAGAAAATCATAGAAGCAACTTGAGATTTAGAGGGGGGACTATATACATCTTTTAAATAGTGTTCGATTGACTGACTATCTTAGAGTTTTCAATTAATGGTATTTTAACCCTATTGAAAACTGTATTGTAATTGTATTGTAAAAAATGGTATTTTGCCTAAATTGTTTTTCTGTCGCTTCAGCTGACACTTTACTGGGATTTGATCTCTTTCGTGACTTGAAAAAGGTCCTGAAACGTTTTATTTCCTGTTCATTAGAGCTCACTCGTAATCATTTACGGCCTGTGTCTCAGGTCGCAACAGCTATGTAATCCATGCTAAAATGTGAGTTTCCTCGATTTCAAGATGGGGAATAACAAATCTTAGAATTTGTATTATCGCAATATTGGCCATCCTTGAGCAAAAATTAATGCTTTATGACACAGAATGTCAGAAAACGGTACTTTTCTGGAAAGTGGAAATTGATGAATATGGTATCAATGACTGTTTTCCTTTGAAGACCAACTATGAAAGCTTATCACAATCAGTGTGCCACCTTCGGTTTCTCAAATTAGTCCACAAGCACGTGATTCCTCAGGCGTGGTGATGTCGTCGTGACTGGTCAAAGATTGACTAAGAAGCTCAGTTCCTCGAGTCAGTTGACTCGATTTTAAGTGGAATCAATGCCCTGTATCACCTCCTCCGAAAGTAACTCCACTTACCTAAGAATGGGTTCCTGATTTGTCTTGATGTATATTGTTCTGAAATATGCCATGCCCTCCGCTTTGTCGAAAAAAAGCAGTTCCCATGCATCGTGTCTGCAAAGAAATCGTTCTGTGATGGTCCACAAATCCAGAGGTTTTTACTCCATGTGGTTAAGCAAAGTTTTGGTTTTCCATGTGGAAAGAGTAGGGCCGTCCTACTACCGGGCATGTGAATGACATACGGAATCTGGAATCATACGGAAGTTGGGCTTGAATTCAACTCTTCCAAATCTGATATTGCCCTGTTTAAATAGAAAGCATATTCCTCTGCCCCTTCCATCACGCTTGGATCTAGTTCTGTTCAACCTGTATATCGCGTTTTGTATCTAGGTATGCCCAATGCTTCTTCTATCCAACAAAAATCAGACGTAGAATCTCAGCAGCTTACCTTTCTATTGTGTCTTGGAAACTTCGATCCAACCGACATTTTCTAGCAAGTCTATATATTACTATTACCCATCCCTATACCCTCTACACCTCACCCTTCTGGAAACTCCTAATTAAAACTAACAAGAGTAAAATCCAATCCATGTTCTTTCGTTTTGCCAAGTATCTTCTTCATCTGCTTCCGTAGTGTAGAAATTCGCTCGCTATTGCGAAATTCAAGCTTGCTGACCCAGAGCTTGCCGTTTTCTGACAGATAGCGAAACATAGATGGGAATTTAAAGGATTGACCATTCTTAAAGAGTGATGTGTTTTCTTTCGCATTATCTTGTGTTTTTGTTGTTGTTGTTTGCGGTCTTTATTTATTGAAATTTAAATTATTAGTCCTACATTCTTAAGCAGTGATGTATTTTCTTTCGCGTTATCTCAGTTTTATAATTTTTGTTCTTTGCCGTCTGCATAATGTGTTTTTTTTTCTTCCTATGCTCCGTGTTCTTGTGTGTTTGATTGTGACGGGTTTTAAAAAAATTAGTAATAATAATAATTTAATCGATGTAAGATCGTTTAAGGCTATTGTTTTGAAACATATATAGTATTTCATGAAGTTCTGAATAATTTTTCTCACACATATGTTATGTTGATTAGATGGTACTATAATCTTTTCTCAAATTATCCCTTTCTGCTCTCACCTTTGATCCGAAACTTGTTTGTGTTTATTCGTTATAATATAACTGATCCATGTCCTGCCATTTCAACAAGTGTTGTGAATTTTAATGATTAAACTATGACACGACTGGATCAATATCTTGCAGTGGTAAGATAATGGCCACATTAGAAAGTAAATGTTTGTATTTATACTCGTTCGCTTACAAGTCTTTTTTTATTCCTGTTTCTGTCGTATATTTATTTGCTTGTGTTGTATTTTACGAAGTATTTAATTGTTGTCTTTAATATTTTATTATTTTATTTTCTTTTACTGCTCTTTTGCATGATGGGTTATCAAATAAATAAATAAATAAACGAGGATAAAACACAACCCTTTTTAACTCCTGATTTAATACAAAACTAGCTGCTCATCTCATTTCCCACCTTAACTGCAACAGTGTACTTAGCACTAATCACTATTATGTATTTCTCTGGTATACCATACAAGGATAAGAATTTCTCTAAAACTCTTCTATCAGCTGAATTAAACGCTTGCTCATAATCTATGAGTATGAGGGAAAAGGTGTTTGATGACTCCCACTTCTCAGTTATTAATCTAAAATGAACATTTGGTCAAAAAATCCTCTACTCTTCCAAAAACCGCACTGTTTTTCTCTTACAAGTTTGGCTACTACATCTCTAAATCTAAAACGTATCATCACACTAAGCAATTTGCAACCTACAGATACCAGGCTAGTGCCTCTACAATTGCCAAACTCACTCTTATCACCTTTTTATACAGGGGTTTAATAAGGGTTTTCCTGAAATCGCTCGGAACTTCCCCTTTTTCAAAAACTATATTCACATTTTGCTGTAACTTTTTTCTAACCTCATAACCACCATATTTAAGAAACTCATTTACCAAACTATCAGCACCTTAAGCCTTATTACTTTATAATACTTTTAGTACTGTCACAACCTCACAAAATAATCTTCCTTCACATCCAATGTGTCACAAGGTTTTACATTCTCCTCTATATCTATTCCTGTAACTTTACCCGGTTTAGTCCATTCTCAAAATGCTCTGCCCATCTCTCGTTATATCTTTTGCTTATCACTAATTGCTGCCCCGTTCCAATCTTTAACTGGGACAAATCCAGATCGACTGTTCCTTCTCTATTTATGAACATGCCAGTACTATTATACCGTCTAGCTGCATCTTCCAGATCCAGGCAATTTTCTTATGGTCTCCATTTCACACCTTATTAGTTTATATTTTAGTGATTTCTCCACTTTATTTATATTCTTCATATTTTCAAATGATTTGTCACTCAGATTGTTTTTGTAAAAGCCCTTCCTCCTGTCTGTTAAACATAAAGCATTTCCACTAATATTCCTTGCTGCATTCCCATTTTTCCTCCCTGAGACAGCATCAGTTACTTCTCAAATAATTTACTTAGATTTATTCTGTTCATCTTCTACATTATCAATTTTTAAATTTCCAGTTTAGCATTCAACTGTTCCTCGAGAGATTACTCAAATTCTAATTCTGAAGTCTACCAATGTCATAACTTCCCAGAAGATAGTTACTTTTCCTAAATGTCAGCTTCAAATTAACCCTAGCCACTAGTAGATGGTGATTTTCACTTTTCATAGGCAGTGCAATAGCGCCACTTAAGTAAAGAACGATGTTGGCAAAATATATTATTTATCCTTTTTTTTTTGGTTTGTTTGTTTGTCTTAGACCAGGGCACTTCGCATCAAAGGATTTGTCGTACAACCTTCAAAAGGGGCTGGTTCAATAGGAAATTGAAAGGGCTAGTGCCTTTTTTAATAGACGAAAGTGATTGAAGGGCAACTAACTCCCCTCCCATGCCCACCGTTTCCCCAAACACATCCAATCAAAATTTGAGATATCCATTTTGGTAAACGTAGTTGAAAGGTCTGGAAATTATGTCTTTGAAGATGATCTCCCCCCCCCCATTGCCCTCAGGCAAAAGATTGCAAGTTACGCCCTGGGGGCAAATAAGGTTTCATGTAGAAAAGTGTTGTCGCAGAAACTTAAAGGGCTCATTCGATTCGAAATTGAGAGGGCTAGTGCGCTTTTTAATAGTTGAAAGTGATTGGAGGACTAATGTCCCCCCCCCAACCACAATCATTTCCTCAAACACCCTGATCAAAATTTTTATATAGCCATTTTGTTCAAAGTGGTTGATAGGTCTGGAAAATATTTCTTTGAAGATGAACCCCCCCCCCCCCCTCAGAGCCTTTAGGACAAGAGTCTAAGTTATGCTCTGGGGGCATATATGGTTTTTATGGCAACTGTGTCGTAAAAACTTCAAAAAGGGGTTATTCTTTTGGAAATTTAGAAGATTAACTTTTTATTAATCGACAGTGATCGGAGATCAAATACTCCCCTCCCCCCTTGTCCATTATTTCCCCAAACACTTCTATTTGAAATTTGAGTACCTGAGGATGAAAAATTGGAATTTATAGCGCTCTTTTTAAGAGTCAAAGTGATTTGAGCATCCAACCAAAGTTTTGATATATCAATTTTTTTTAGCCTGGTTGAAAAGTCTAGTAATTGTGTGCTTGGGGATGTCACCCACCCCCTCCGAAGCCTCAGGGCAAGGGCAGCAAGTTATGCAGTTTGTTCATTGTTTACATATAGTTTATGTTATTGAGAAAAGGTATGCATTTTTGACTTCCACTTTCCCAAAATACGAAGGGCATTAAGATGATTCTTTCTGGAGATGTTGAGGAGAGTGTTGGACTAAAGCATAACATGTTATGTGTATATGGGTTGTCAAAGATAACTTAGAAGACCACACTACCTTTCCATGACGAAAGTAAAACAGTTCAAAATAGGGATGAAACCTTTTAATTGACAGTGAACACATATAAAAAAAAATTTAAGTGGATATTTCGAACACATATATAGTGTTCATCATCAGCAGTAAAACTAAAGGACATCAATATAAACCAACAAAATTTATACCTAAAAAACTAATTACATATAGTTTCTTGCTCTTATTTTTTTCAATGCAACAGCGGAAGCAAATCTCTTTGACCTTTTCGGTTCCGGTTCATTAGGTTAAAGGTCAAAGAGATTTGTTTCCGCTGTTACATGGAAAAAAATAAGAGCAAGAAACTATATGTAATTAGCTTATTAGGTATAAATTTTGTTTGTTTATACTGATGTCTTTTAGTTATACTGCTGATGATGAGCTTTATATATGTGTTCGAAATATCCAGTTAAAAAAAAATTATATCTGTTCACTGTCAATTAAAAGGTTTCATCCCTATTTTGAACTGTTTTACTTTCGTCACGGGTTGTCAAAAGGGTGTAACTCAGGGATGAATGAGTATATTAACTTGAAATTTTCAGGAAAATGATAAGATGATTAATTGACCAAAAAGGCAATATTTCCACGCTACCACTACTACAACTACTGCTGCTTCTACTGCTACCACAAGTACTATTGCTACTACGACTACTATCAATAAAATTACTACTTCTGTAGTGAGTATTAATAAGGTTCAGTAAATTGAAAAAAAAAATATCTGAGGAAACGTTGAAGGGAAAGATGAACGGATCAAAACATACTATGCGTATACAGATGGCTGATACGGGCGTGTCAGCAATATTTTTGGAACGGCTTATCATATCAAGAGGAAACTTAAGGGGCATCATGAGTGGAATGTTCAGTTGACCAAAATGCTAAAGTACCTGTTATGACTGCTATTAGTACTGTTGCTACTACTGTTACTGCTAATAATTATACACTATTACTGCTACTATTGTTCCCACTGCTACCATGATACTAGTACAATTAAGGGTACACACATGAAGGTGAAAATTTGACAGAATATTGAGGGGGAATTTGAACTAAATGAAAATCCACTATGCGCATTCAGATTGTCCAAAGGGCGCATCTTAAGAATTGATTTGGGTAATAAGTTGAAACTTTCGGAGTATACTTAAGGGGGAAGATCAATTGACAAGAAGGTAATATATGCATGTCACTGCTAATACTAATACCACTGCTGCTTTTCATTATGCTAATACTGCTACTAAATTACTCCAACTGCTTCTTCAATTGCAACAACTTGTAAGGCTTAGAATATTAAGGTAAAAGGGCGTCTAAAGGGTGTCAAAAGCACAACAATATCTTCGGAACGGGTTAACCTGTTAAGGGGAAACTTCTAGGGCATCATGAAAGCGATTTTCAACTGACCAAAAGGCAATATGCATGTGCTACTAACGCTATTAATACTGTTGCTACTGCTGCTACTACTACTACTAATGGAAAACTAATGCAACTCCTTTTACTATAACCAAAACTGCTGTGATAATAGCACAATTAAGGCTAAGTCTATGAAGGCAAAATTTAAGAGAATATTGATGGCAAATTTGAACTAACAAAAGAGACTATGTGCATTTAGATTATCAAAATAGCGCATCTTAATAATTCATTTGTGTATTAAGTTGGAACTCTCAGAGAATACTTAAAGGGTAATATCAATTGACCAAAAGGCAATATATGCAAACACTACTACTAATACTACTGCTACTGTATTATTTACTAGTTCTACTGCTACTATTACTATTGCTCCAATTAGTACTTCTGTCGTGACTACTTGTAAGGTTAAGAGAATGAAGTGAAAATTTCAAGAAGCATATGAATATAGAGGTTATCAAAAGAGCAAATTAACAAGATCATAGCAATGGCTAATTGTATTAAGTTGAGTAGTTATACTAATGCTGTGACTACTCTTACAACTATACTTAAGGGTATGAAGGTGAAATTTACAGAGAATATTTCTGAAAATTTCTGTTGTACGGATGACATCCAGCCATCCGTATGACGGTTGTCAAAAGGGCATATCAGAAATATCTTAGGAACAGTTTTGTGTGTGTGAAGTCAAAACTTACAACGCTTGTTGTGGGGGATGTTTAACTAACCAAAAGACAATATTTGCATCAGAATACTACTGCTGCTTCTACTCTTACAACTCTTACTTCTGTTACTATTATTATTACTGCAACTACTACTACTGGCATTAAAGCTAAGACTACTACAATTGAGTCTACTCCTACTGCTACTATTATAACTACTGGTTCTACTACTACTACTAATAAACCTAAGAGTATTAAGGCGAAAATTTTTGGCAATATGGCAACTGTATTGAAATAAATCGAAACATACTATGCCCAAATAGATTGTCAAGAGTACTTACAAGCAAAGCTTCAGGACTGCTTGATGATATTAAGTTAAAAATACTTTTATAATGTTTATTCTAAGTTGACACATGAGCAATATTCGCATATCGAAGCAATTTATTTGCCAGATTTTGTTGAATTTGTCAGATTTTGTTGAATGTCAACATTCACTGGTTTTGTCCCTTGATTTTGAATTAAAAATCAAGTAGTTGTGGGCATCAAGTCATGGCTAATTGTAGAAAAGTTAAGACAGATAGTTCGATTGATTGAGAGTCAGATCTGGCATAACCCATTATTATGATTGTATAAAAACGATGTCTGTTTTATCATTGTAACTGTTCTGACGTGCTTATGCTAGCTTGTGTGCTATTTTAGCCATAAAATACATATATAATAATAATATTATATATATATATATATATATATATATATATATATATATATATATATATATATATATATATATATATATATATATATATATATATATATATATATATATATATATATACTGTTATCCTACGTTAGGATATCACGCTATTTCATATTTTACACCCCTGGAATGCTGGAATGTGAGTTTCTTTTACTCCTAATAAGTCCAGTTCAAAGCGTGTGAGTTTCTCCACCAAAATGTCGATATGATAGTTATTTTTTAGTGTTGTAATATTCCAAGTTGTAATTTTCATATTCTTTAAAAAATTGAAATTATTTTGGACTCAGGAAAATCAAAGGCTCCAGAACCAGTACAGATCAGGGACTAGCACATCTTTTCAAATAGACACAGAAGTGCTTAAACCGGCTTAGAACCGGACAGCAAAAAATCCCTGGGACCTACAGGCGAATGGAGGTTTTTTACAATCCTGGGCCAATCTTGCTAGCTACATGGTTTTCAGCATTTGACGATGATCTTCTATCAAAAAGAGTCGAAATCCTGCACAGAAAATCTCTAGACTATTACCTTAAACTCAGTATATATTCATGCCTATAAATATTATGCTACTTCGGGGAAGCAAACCACAGTAGACAAATTAGCTAGGAAGAGGTTTTTCATCCCGAAAACGCCCACCAAACCGAGAAGAATTATCCATTAAACAGAACCCAGTGCAAACACTGTGTCGTTTACTAGGCTATATAATCTCGGGGGTGCCACTATTCAAGGTCACCCCGCAGCGCGTTAGCCACCACCTCGCTGGGCGTGAAAATTAGCGATGTTACACCTCTTCCCATAGTAATATCTACTGACAGATTTCCTATGCTACCTTGGGAGGGAGGATCAAAATTCGTTTTCTAGAACTCTACCATAACCACAGAAATTTTCAGACTTTGGTTTTTCCTTGCTCCCACCTAGAGTCAGCAAAAGGCTTCAGTAACTTATTTTCAAACTAAGTTAACCATATTAAAGTGCACTTTAACTGGGTGTGGAGTTAACGTGGAGTGGCTCTCCAGACTCAACATGGACGTTTCCGAACTAGTGGATATTAGAAGTTTTATATTATCCCAAGGAAATAGTATATTTAATTTCTCAATTCCCCCAGGAGTCAAAAATCTTGAAAAAAATCTGATTATTTTCGGGAGCTGTTTTAGACCTGAAAAATATTTAGAACCTTCTGTCTATGTTAAAACCTTTGAGCAATCCCTCTTGAAAAGCGAGAAAAATCACTGTTTCGCCACTGCTTTGCTAGTGATGTGGATCCATTTTCTTTTTCTCCGCCAGGCTAGTAGGCCACCATATGATCGTAGCGAGATGTTTAATTGTTCATTTAATGGGTACTGCTCATGTCTACAAGTTTCTTATAAACTTGGCGCAATGCAGTCATAACCTTAATGGTCAAAACTCTTACCCTGAGGTTTACCATCCCCCTTTTTTGGACACATCCGATCCAAGCCCTTTTAGCAAGAGAAAACTAAAAGTGAGTTTTGAAAAAAAACTGCCGTTTGAAAAATACTCACTAATTTTTGGATATTCACGAAAATAAATGAGTTTTTTCTTATCTGCAAGTTTTCCAAAATTTCGGCGATGATGTAACCCTTGGACTCTTTATCTATGCGACAAAGTTGCACATTTCTTGTGGGAATGTCTGAGAGAGGTAGGAAATAAAACTCGTATTCAATGCCCCATTTTAACAAGAACGCGTGTTAATTTTCTTAGTTTCATTGCCTGAGTTAGACAAAAAGTTTTTGTATGGTATATGGTGTAGGTATCGATTTTTTTTTTGACAATTATAGTTGTGCACTAAAAGTGATCGATATTCTGGCATTGAAAGATTATAGTCTTAAAACTGAAGTCTTATAAATTAGTCTCTCATTTCCTGAAGACTACTTATCCATCTGCTTGTATTTTCTTCTTCTAGGAGAGCATTCTGTTTCGTTTGTTTGTTTTTTTTTTTGCATTGGTTTTGTGTTTTCATTAAAGCGGTAATTTATATATTTCTACAATTTAGACTTCTAAATTTAGGTAAAAATTACGAATCTGTTTCTGAGCTAGTTTTGTAGATATATGATGCATTATTTTGTAAGCAATAATTTTCGTTCGTGCCAATTTTCAACTTCGCTCTTTGCTTCCGTAAGAAGACTTTTTTTTTTTCATAAAACAATGCGTCCCCTGAGAGCGGTTTTGTCGTATCTGCAACATTTTTGGGAAGTGGAGTTAGGACTACCATCTAATGTGAAATTTTTTGTTCTATCCGATTCCGTCGACCACTTCATTGTATCTCAACTAGAAGTGCTCAATTTTAGATTTCTCGTTTACCGTATCTCACATTTTGCCGTTTTGTTAAGAGCGGTTTTGTTGTATCTCGTATGGGAAAATTACATGGGCATTTTTGTCGTAACTCCGTCAACGTACACTTTTGAAGAAGAAATATATATATATATATATATATATATATATATATATATATATATATATATATATATATATATATATATATATATATATATATATATATATATATATATATATATATATATATAGGGTATAATTTGATATTATCAAATACCTGATTCGTTATGATTTTGAGTGTGTATCAGTGGTTAGAATAAATCTTGGTTATGATCATATTTTGGTAGTGCTTCCTTGTAATGGAGCAGCCTGTTGGTAAATCTTTCGCAGTTAATATTATTGTCTTAAAAATAAAGTGAATTTACCACTCGATACCTTTTTTTATGTCCTTTACGAATATAATAATCGCTTCTATTGCAAATTCAGGTCATTCGACTACCAGTTCATTCGGGTCATTCGACTATACAGGGGCTAAATGCTATACGTAGCACTATTGAGCGGGGGCTAAAGCACCTTGATTTGTTTTTTCCACTAGATCTGGTGAGGAAGTTATTGAAAGTAAGAAAGATACGTCCTTTTAATTTCCTGCAAATGACCCAGTCAAAGTTCTTTGACTTTCATAAGGCAGCAAAGCTGTACAAGTACTCGTTGGTACCGTATTCAAAGGTAAAACAGCTTAGAGTTCCGTCAGGATAACGCTAAGAGAGTTAGGTTCAAAACTTCCTTCTCGTGAGACTTGCAAATGGCTATTATATCACAAGAATGTACTTCGGTTAAAAAGTATCCCAACACTTCGGCTGTCCGTGTTGTTGAACGTCTTGTTTTGCCCAAACTTTGTGGCAAAAATATTCATCTACCTGATGCGAAAATAAAAGATTTCAAGTATCTCCTAATTTCATCCCCAATCAAGACCAGAAGTATTTTGAAACCAAGATTGAACAGTACTACAAGGCCAAGGGGGATCTTGAACATTTGGAAGCCTCTCTGCCTGCGCGAGATCTCTGTCCAGAGGAGGATTCCATTGAAGCAAAACGGCGGCCAGCAAAGAAAATCAACAAAAAATGAACATTTCTGACGTTTTTTTGTAATTTTTATACTTTTTCAAACAGTATTGCTGCATCAGAACTCGTTTGTCGTATTTTCATGGTGAAAACAATAGTCGACCCACACCATTTTGTAGTATCTAAGTTTACTAAAATTTCGGTAAGGTCGGATTGTTGTATCTGCATTTCATTTCAAGTTTTGACAATGAAAACTTCACCTTTTCCTTCTCATATTTGTGAGACCCTCTTAGATACCTTTTTCTCTTTTTTTTATGTATTTGCGAAGAAAATCGATTATACCGTGTATGTTCCAGCGACGGTGAAATTTTCAAAATCGTTTTTCCAGGAATTTTGAAAACCATAGTTACGACAAAACCGCTCTCAGGGGACGAATGGTATCTTCTATAGCATCCATATTTTCTGGAATCCAATTGTAACTTGTTATTTCTCTTTTTTTAATGCCCATTTTAAGGAGGGTAAAAGGGTAAAGAAAAGGTAGAAGGAAACAAATGCCTGAAATGTAGGAATTAAAGCCAATGGGTGTATACAGCTTTAAAAAAAAAAACAGTTATACTCTAAATACCCTATTATCTTAGTTATACCCTGAATATTTTTTATAGCTTCACATTTTTGGAATCCAATTTCGACCTTTTATTTCTCTTTCTTTTTTTTCATTATAAGAAGGGTAAACGAATGAAAAAAGGGTAGAAGAATTCAACATGCCTAAAACATAGGAATTGCAGCCAATGGATGTATAAAGCTTGAAGTTCGGGACTTTATCAAGATGTACATGTAAATTCTAAATATAAATAATATTTAAAACATTTGAAATTTATTACCAGGGGATCGATCTTTTCACTTGGTGAAAAGAAAGACAGTTTTTCTCAAATATTTAATTTTATCTTGTTTGGCTAAGATTTTTGCATATTTACTATACCAAAAAGTAATTCAACTATTCCAAGCAATTATGACGGTATTTACATGAAAAATTTTGGAAAAAATTCGAGAATGGAAAAAACATTCCAATGAAAATTTGACTACTCCAAGATTTGAACCCACAACCTATCTAGATCATTTTTTCAAACCGGGAAATATCAGAGTACCAATTTTCCAAAAATAATATAGTAGCGTTGAAAAAAAATATATAAACATATCTAATTATTGCTCGTTAAATAAGATAGACATTCTGTACGTGAAAACATTTTATATTTATTAAAGAGGCTAAACGGAAAATAGGTCCTCCGCCGTTGGGGTGGGAGGATGTTGTAAAGAAAGATTTAAGGGAAATAGGAACTTCCTGGGAAGGTTTAAAGAGGGAGGTTTTGAATAAACTGGGATAAAGGAGGAGTGTTCTAGCTGTGAGCTCCTCAATTGGCTTGGGGCTTCTTTGAGTTGTTAGTATAGTAGTGGTAGAAGTAGTAAGGAGTCTTGGATCAAAAACCTATGCTTCAGACTGAACCTTGTTTATGCTATCTATGTTTTCTGTATATTTGACTCGGTGTCTCTACCATGTCCGAATTTTCTGAGTATTCTCTGAATTTCCTATGAAGAAAATCAACTTTCCTAAATGACCCCAAAGATTAACGCTGACAAAAATTAGCGATTTGTTTTCTGTGTTAACTTCACGAACGGTAATTT
This sequence comes from Artemia franciscana, assembly GCF_032884065.1. Lineage (NCBI taxonomy): Eukaryota > Metazoa > Arthropoda > Branchiopoda > Anostraca > Artemiidae > Artemia > Artemia franciscana. Next base: position 9,860,827 of record NC_088867.1, on the reverse strand, counting down.
TGGGGATTTTTCATTCGGGGTCGTTCAAAGAAACCTACAAATAATAGGGAATATTGGAAGCACTGACTAATGTTGGATGTCGTTATTAATTTGTCAGATCATGTTTGGTATATCTAACTAAACATGGTTTATTTGACGATGCAAATACTCTACTGCCTGTTTATTAAACTATTATACTGTTTAGACTGCGTCATGCCATCTATGTTCAGTTCTGGGAAATATTTGAAAGATTTCACTTTTACTTATTTTTTAAGCCCAGCCTTCCTATGCCAAATTTCGCTTTTATTCTACTTTCATTTCCCATAATCTCCTGGGTATCTAACTTGTGTCAATCTCAACAATTTTTAAACCAAAATAATTTCCCTCTTTACCCAATTTTTTACGCTAATTTACCTCCTAAATATAATTCTATATATAATATACCTAATTAAACAATTTTATATCTGCCTGCTTAGTAGCCTGTTTGTTTAAACTGCGCCGTTAGTGCATATAGCTTTTAGGCGTTTTATAAATAAAACTTAACAAAGTTGGAGCCAAGAGGTTTTTCTCCATGCACAGCGCCATTTTTGAAAATAATTTCATTTGCTGGAAAATATAATAGCATTAAAGCAGCGAACATGATTCCAAACTATAAATTACTAAGGCGATAAAACATAATAGACCTTAATAAACAACCTCAAATAATAATTATAATTCCTGAGGATCTATGTATTCCAATAGTTCTCAGTAAACAATACCGTTGGCCTAGTTTGCTAACGAGCCATTAGTGATCCCGTAAAAATGTTCTAGTTGGAATATTGAAGGGAAAATTAAACAATACTATGATTATAAACATTTATTGGAAACGCTCGCTATTTCTAGTTACCAACTATACGGATACCCAAAGTGCTTTCAATGGCCCTTTATGCAAGGGCCGAAGGCATAATCACTTTCTTGGCAAAAGTCGGAGGACTGTGTTATTTGCCATTGTGAGTGGAGCAGTTGGTATAATATAGAGCTGGAGATATCTAATAATTTCGGAGACCACACTGTCTAATCAACACAAAACGAAAAGAATTGTGGAGAAGAGAGAAACGAGGACAATAACAGTCAGTGAAAACCTGACGAAAAATTATGCAAATTTTTCGCTCGAGACCCCCGCTCAATGTTTGGTTTTGATATTGTCCTTTGGATTTTTATTCGTTTTTTCTTTTATTCTGCACTAAGGACGGTCGAGCGGAGGTCTTGACCGAAATATTTGTATAATTTTTTTTGTGTTCATTGGTTGTTATTGTCCTCGTTTCTCTCTTCCTTGCGATTTTTTTCGTTTTGTGGTGAGGTATATTTGCAGGGGCTAAATGCCTAAGAAACCAGAGAAAGGTAATAGAATGATGGTATGTCACATTTCCAGGTAGGTACACATTTTAAGGTACTTAAATTGATTACGCTCAAAAGTCTTACCAAAAGTGTCTTTTAGCAGAAAAGGCCAAAATTTAGCTCTAGAATATGAAAAGCTTTACTGATTCTGCGAAGTGCCAAAACAAGTCCGAAAGTGCCACTTTGTCCACCATGTACAGGATGAACATTTGCATCCTACTTGGGGACAAATATACTAGTCTCCCACTATGCAGATGACCAAAATGCCTTCATTGACCCTTTATTCGAGGGCCGAAGGCGCATTCCCCTTTATTGGAAAGAGTCGAAGGCCTGTGTTGTTTACCATAATGGGTGGTGGGATGTGAAGCTTATTTACAGGGCGTATTTGTATTGATTAAGCTCCAAAAATTTAATCAAGTGGAATTTTAACAGAAAGGGAGGAAATGTGGCCTAAGAGTATGGAAAGTATTACTGACCTCGCGAAGTGTCTTCAAAAGTGCCACTGTGACAATCATATATATGATGAGAATTTACAATGGGAGGATCCAAGGTGGGACCGGCGCCCTCATTCGCATTATGAATTAATTTGATGAATTATTCGTAGGTGATTTACCCAATTAACAAAAAAAGCAAAGCTTTCCTATGAATGTAAAGAGCAAAGTTGAAATTTAAAATGAACAAAACTTATTTATCTTCAGCCGGTTCAGTATATATCTGCAAAATTGGCATAAAAATCTTTGATTTTTGCAAAGATTTTTCTATGAACATGGAACTTCCCCCTATTTCACGAAAATGGAAACACCTGTTGAAGATAAAAGGGGTATCTTCAACACGTTTCATAAACGTGGTAACACAGTTATAGCTATTCGTCTATTCACAATGACATATTGAAAAGTAGCCTTGTAGTTTAAAGTTCAAAATGGATAAAAATAAAAAATCTGGACACGAGGGCAGAATGGATAAGAGACGAAGACTGATGGCTGAATGTGCAAGGGGATCGAAGGATATTTCCAGATATTTTGGTAAAATATTCGAAAATGCCCGGAAATCGAAAGGTAAGTTTTGACTAATAATAAACCCCCCTCCACCCTCAAAAATTCCTTAATTTTAGTTTTGTAACTAATTAAATAGCGTGTGACTAATAGGCCAGGAACAGATACATGAAGAAGAGGGGCGAACCTCCTCCTAAGACACTTCCGGCTCACTTATTTCGTTCTTTTTTCTTTTTAAATCTTTTTAAAATAAACTTTTTAATTTGGTGCCCACCTCGAGTCACATTGGCGCCCTTGGTTCAGCAGCCCCCTTACCCAAGACTTTGCTCTTGATCTGTTAAAGATTCAGACTTGAAACTGCTCGCAAGATTAGTTTACGAATCATTTTGTCATAAAATTATAAGATAAGCCTCGATTTCATGAAAAATTAATCATATCATTAAACTTGCTTGCTAGATCTTCATCTTAAGAATGTGTTTTCTTTTTTCTTTTTTTGGCACATTTGTTTTATTCTCTTTCTTGTGAGCCGTCGATTTAGGATATAGTGTCTGGGCCTCAATGATGGGGATATGACGAGGCAACTTACAACATTAATTTATGTTAAGGAGTAAGTTTTTGAACTGCCTTTACTCACTCCCCTCTCAAAAATTTCTTAATTTTAGTTTTGTGACTAACTAAATAGCGAATGGCCCAATAGGGCTTTCGTGTGATAAATCTGTCTATCTATTTATTTGAACTATATAGCTAATTTGGTTAAGATTAGATGAATGAAAGAGTTAAAAGTAATTTAGGCCAGGAACAGATACATGGGGTCGGGGTGGGTGGTGGCCCTTCCCCCAAGATATTTCTGGCACCCTTATTCTGTTCTTTGTTCTTTCTTTTTTTTTAATCTTTCTTAAAATAAACTTTAATTTGGTGCCCACCTCGAGTCACATTGGCGCCCTTGGTCCGGTGGCCCCCTTACCCAAGATTTTGCTCTTGATCTGCTAGAGATTCAGATATGAAACTGCTCGCACGATAAGTTTACGGATCATTTCGTCATAAAATTAAAAGATAAACCTCGTTTTTAGGAAAAATTGATCATATAATTAAACTTGCTTGCTAGATCTTCACCTTTAGATTGTGTTTTCTTTTTTTGGCAGATTTTTTATTCTCTTTCTTAAGAGCCCATCGATTTAGGGTACTATTTCTGGGAGTCATTGATAGGGGTATGGTAAGGATGGGTCACGGGAGGGGAGACACATAGAAATGTGGTTTTGGGAAATGTTTTGGACATTTGAGTTTGCTGAGTGGGAGATGGGAGAGCTAATTCATATGCCCTATCTTATTGAGCTGCCTGACTGTAGTAAGATGCAGGGTAGAATATTGTCTTCCTAGGATGAAGTCTTAGTGGAATGTCGTCGATGTTTCCGAACATAATGTGGAAGTTAGAAACTACCCAGATTGATAAGGTCGATGTAGGCTGGTTGATTCACAAGCATTAATTATTAATGCTTGTTGAATCAAGCATTAATTATATGGCTGAATCAACAAGCTCTATCGTCCCTGAAAGACAACTTGGAAGACTACTGAATATTTTTATTGCCCTTGTCTCCCTCCTTTTCGCCATTGACTACCCCCAAATTTTGTTTATTATCACCCCAAAATTATGGAGAATAAATAGATAATGACCATATCAATGTCTATCTCATCGTATATTATTTTGTCTACCATAGCTAAAGTTTCTTTGATAGGGGCACATTTCTTGGGACACATCTGCAAAACAGAAGTGATCGCCTGCTAAAAAGCATGTGGATGTTAGGTCTGTGGAACGCCCAAATTTTCTGGTTGGGAACACTTTTGGTTAACTGATACTACATCCTTCTTTTTGTCGATATTTTAGTGCAATTGTTTCATAGATTCGAGGATTCAATTGTTCCAAGTGGCGATAATAGAACAACAAAACGCTAAAACAAGAGGTTTCAACCACTTGCCTTCCATGATATTCCATTAGAAACAGAGAGCTTTCAAAAAAATTTCCATATTTCAAAAAAATACAGAGAACCAAACTGAACCAAATTTGAATCTGAGAAAATTTGAGAACTTCTCTAATCCTTATGACAGCATATTCACACTAATATGTCATATTTTTCTCTATCATTATTAGACTTGTGTGGTTTTCGAAGAAATTAGGAACTTTAAATATATTTGGGTATTAAACCCTTCCACGGTATGGGTAGGGCTTATAATAAACATTATAATATAAATACTTTCCTTTTTGAAAAAAAAATCAGCTTTGACAGTGGGGGACATGACCCATTCCATATTTTGGTTCTGGTTCCAATTAAAGAATCCTCGAAAAAAGGAGCCCTTGACACAAGTAAAAACTAAATATTCCTTTGATTGTCGTGGAACGTCTTCGAAACATTTTCTAGCTACCAAAGCAACAATGCAGAACCACCACATTTCAAGTGCTGCTCAGATATTCCGCAGCAACCAGGCGTGCGGTTGGTTTTCAGTCTAATCATAGACAATGTTGGAATCTTGTAGCGGATCAAGGGGTTGCTTTACAATTCTCTACCTCTTGTAAAAACAGTTGTGTTTCCACTCTTAGAAATTAGAGGTTTCCCCATTTATTGATTTTTTTTATCCAACTCTAAAGAAAAAAAAAAAAAAAGTCTGGTCTACTCAGAAAGTCTCAATGAAGCCATAGTAATTTGTTCATCAAAGAATGTGCTCGTGTCTGTTGTTAATACGCATTTTACTGCTATAGGAAAATATTATTGGCTTTGAAAGAGTTTTCTTTGTCATTTTACACCAGCACCAACTAGATTCACACAAACAAATTGGTCTGACGAAAGCGTTAACTAAACCCCCTATCATAACTTTCGAATCATATTGACGCCCTTGGTCCAGTGCCCCCCCCCCCAGTTTTTTCTGGATCCGCCCCTGGCACAGGATAAGAATTTACATCCAACTAAGGAACAAACAAAGATGGACGTCTTTTCACATACAATAAGCTCTATGTAAGTTACATACTAGGTGCAGATATTCCATGGTGCAGATGAACATCTGCACCATCTTTTCACATAATGTGAACATCTTTTCACATACAATAAGCTCTATGTTAGTTACATACTAGGTGCAGATATTCCATGGTGCAGATGAACATCACTTGTATCCAATGGTTCAAGGAACCCGGGTCGATGAAAAATAGATGGTATTAGATTGTGCGTTATCTCTTTTAACCTGGCTGAAAAATGTAGTCATGCGAGGTCAACTAAAAAGTTAACATAGGTCAACTAAAACTTAGCAGAAATATGTGGTAATGAATCAATAGGTTGGGTGACTAAAAAAAGCGCAACTTGCCTTGAGGCCTGCTTGCGAGCAGATAGTCTGCACTAGACTAGAAAATTAATAATAATTTTTATTCTGAACCAAGCTTTAAAGTGCTTTTGTCATGCGAGTTTTCGCGTTTTTCACGATTCTTGAAAAAATTACTAAAATAGGAAAAAGCTAAATCACAAGGCAAAACAAAATTAGTAGGTAAGAAAAAATTACAAAATAAAACAGGGATAGACCACAGAGGTGGTAACCTTGGTTAGATCGCCCAAGACCTAGCTCTTAATAAGTCTCTCATTCTCTTTGTTTCCTATGCTATTAATCTCGCTTTCATTTTACTGCGATTCTAAGTCCATAGGTAATTTCCCATTATCTCTTGGGTATTAACTCGTGCGAATTTCAAGTATTATGTCTTTGTGTGAGCATCCAATACCCATGCTCAGGGTCAGTAACTTGTATGAAGATGGTCTAAGCTAACTTCTGGCAGTTTACAGTTGACTTTGTTCAGATCATGATTGTTTGGGTATTTTACATTTTGACGCTGAGTAGTAAGTTTTCACGGTTGAATTATTTTCAAAGAATATTCCCCAAATGATTTTTAGAAAACCAGGAGCTGATTACATTTTCGGCTGGTACATTTCCAGAGAGGTTGGGAAGATTTTTTATAGCCTTTTGGGTCTGAGCCTAAATTACAAGGACAAAAACTTTGACTTTATTAATTTCAAAAAACGTTCAGAAATCCAATTTTCTGTCACATTCAGGGTAAAATTCTACTTTAGCTTCTTTTTGCTGTCTTGGAAAGGGGTTAGGTTAGAAAAATGAAACTTTCAGGAATGGGTCTACAGTCTAAAGTATGTCCTGTTAGGGTATTTAAAAGTATATACCTCCACTCCTTCTCCCTCTAGATGGCCCTGACCTTTGATGACCTTTTAAAATCTTTGTGTTATAAAAGTGAGACCTTGAAAAATAGAGCTTCTACTGGAGGTTTCAAAGATCTGCAAAAACGTTTTCGGTATTTACCTCCACTCCTTCTCCCTATAGATGGCCCTGGCATTTGATTACTTTCTAAAATCTTTGTGTTATAAAAGTAAGACCTTACAAAATAGAGCTTCTACTGGAGGTTTCAAAGATCTGCAGAAACATTTCCGGAATTTAGAAAATACCTATTGATATGGCTTAAATTCTACTCAAATAACAGGAATTGCATTTCAGAACTAAAACCAGAGAAAAAGAAACTAATAACTGAAATTTAAGGTAAAATATTGTTTTGTCAAAATTTCAATAGGCAGTCAAATTTTCAAAACTGTCAACTAGGCAAATTTTTAAGACTTAGAAATCGGAAGGTTAACATAGAAGCTTGTCAATAACTTCCCAGAGTATATTTTTAGCCCTGGACTCATTACTGAAAGTTTAATTTTCCTAACCTAACTCCTTTCCAAGATAAAAAAAAGTAGCTAAACTAGAATTTTACCCGCATTTAGTTTAACTATGTCCCTCCCTCCTCCCCCTTAATGCCTGGGTATAACTGTAAATTATAAAAATTAGCCTACTGGTTTGTCTTTTGTTTTCCTCTGGTAATCGGGCACAACTATTTCCCCTATCACCATAATAAGTAGCAGCACCATTCTATTATACACTATTTCCAAACATGCTCTTCCATGCCATGATAATTGAGCCCCAGTTTCCATCCCCAGGGGGGGAGCTATAGCCGTAAGCACTGGCTTAGTTTCGTCAAAATCCTGGGGAAGGGGGCAAAGTTGGGTAAATTTTTCGTTGTTCATATTATTGACTTACGAATAAAGTGAACATACCACTCGATGCCTTTTTTAAGCTCTACGAATATAATAATCACTTCTATCGCAAATTCAAATTTAAGTTTTTTTGAGTTCTTGAAAATGACCAAAATATTTCTAGTTTTAGGGTATAAAAAAGGCTTAAAGTAGCATCACCGAACCAGCATGTAACCATTCTATACCTTCTTCCGTCGGGTTTGATATTTTCGATATTTTATCGAAAACGCAGTCAATAATATGAACAAAGAAAAATTTACTCAAATTTGGGGCCATTTTCCCAGATCATGTAAAAATGACAGTGAAAACTAAAGAATGAGCAATTTAGTACCATGAAGGCAAAGACATTCCAACGAAAACTGAACCTTTCTGTGGATGCTCGACTTCTACAGGGTTATCTTAATTTTGACATGGATTTGGAGAAACTAAATTTCAGCTGGGTGAGGGGGGGGTAAACTGGGGGAGTTGCCTGGGAAGCAATTAGAACGGCAGTGATTATCATATTTGGAAAGAGCATTGAACTGTAAAGACCGTCTTTTTATCTCGATCTGATTTCTGTTCTACAAGCAAAATAATTCCGATTATGATCACAAAAAAGTGAAGGCTTTTTTTTAAGACCATGGCACTTTGTATAGAAGAAGATCTCGTAGAAATTTAGAAAGGTGTTTTTTCGATTCGAAGCTGAAAGTGCTAGTGTCCTTTTTAATAGCCTAGTCGAAAGTGATTGGAGGGAAGCCAGCACCTTCTCAAGACCAGAACACAATTTCTACTTAACTGAAAACAAAATACATTTTAGATTTCTTCGCTTTTTACTTTAATAAAAAAAATTATCAAAACTTTAAAGAATAAGTATCAGCATTTGTAAAGTAAACTGACAATCCACGGTTTTTTGTAGCCTACTTTTTCAATAAATTGCAAAATATGTTCTGGTCTCAAGAAGGCATGGGGATTGTGAGCCCTGCTCATGTTAATTTTTGCTCGTTTTTAGTTTGACCCGGTTATTTATTGAAGTTTCTTTTCGTTTTGAGTTTCACTAATTTATTGATGGTGGTTTGTGGTAGTTTTACTCTTGGAACATTATTTGACTTTATTTCTGCTCATTTTTAGCTTAATAGATCTGTTTAATTTTATTTGAAAACTTGTTTTGCGGAACGTTTTTTAAATTAATACTAATAAAATTCGAACATCAATAGATGCTCCCTTTAATTGGTGTGCGAAAAATGACACTATTAAAATCATTCCTATGCTTCAATTGACGCTTTTTTCTTTCTTAATGAATAAATCGGTAATTAGCGTTTGTTGCTTCCTCTTCTCCCTTGAAATAAAATGGTAAAAGCTGACCCGAGAGAGAAGAATAAAAAAAAGGGTAGAGACCCCGTTTATCGCTTGTAACCGCTACCGCGAAACGGCAAGATAATTCATCAACAATTCCAGTTAATTTATTTTCACTTTATTGGTGCGGTATTTCTCATCATGCTTCTATTGATTAGAATTTCTTAGCAGTTATTACATCAACAGACCCCCCCCCCCCTCAAAACAGAAAAAATGCTTGAAAATACGCTTTTTTCGTTTGGGACCACTTCCCTGGAACAATCTTCTGACTTATATCCTCAATGCTCATCATTTCTGATGTCTATTTTATACTATCTTCGTTTGTCTCCTCATGTAAATGAAATATAAACCTTATTCAGGCGTGTTTCGTAAGTCCCAAGACTTATGGAGACCATGGACTGCAAGATGAAAAACTTTCTACCCACAAGGGCGCTGGCAAATTTCATTCTTCCCGGGGAGTAGTTGGCAGCCTACCATTGCCACCATAATATTTGAAGCGACCATGAAAAGATTTTCCTTGTGTAATTTCGACATCATACTCAATAACCAAGTTTTAATAACAAGAAAAGCTTTTTTCAAGTGAAAGTAAAGAGTGACAAAAATTAGATGTTCCGTTATCCTGCCGTTATTCTGTATATGAAGGGGGCTGCTTTTTCTGTGATCCCCTGTTCTTTACGCTAAAGTTGTTTAAGAACGACTGTTCACTCATTGTTGAATTTGAATTATTTTAAAAGTGCTATAAAATTTTAGCGTAATGAGTGAGAGAATGAGAATGGGGCACCAACCTAACCTCTCTCTACGGATTAATTTCCGTTGGGTTTAATTATTTTTATCGACTATTTACTCGTGGATTAAGTTGCTTCAACTTACGAACGTTAAGTTGAAAATAAAAAGCGTGACGTATGGCAAAACGCTTGGGAAACTCACAATTTGGAATATATATTTGCACATTATGGGAGGGGGGATTAAAGCAAAGTAAAGCGCTTTTAGAAATGATATAAGTTATCCTAAAATACTTATATCATTCCTGATAATATCTCACTTTTATTTAACCAAGCCCCCTAATGCACAAATATATAGCCCCAATTATATATTTCCCATGCATTTCGGCATACGCAACTCTTTTGTTTCAATTTAATGTCCATTAAGCAACCTCCTCCACGAGTAAAAAGTGGTTGTGGTACAGGCATAACGGAAAAGATCAAAAGAATTTAAAACGAACAGAAATTATTCCGTAAATGGAGGCTTAAAATACTCCCTTTTCAAACTTGACTGTGAGTGAGCAGTTTCTTAAAATTAGAGTTCTTAAATAATTAGATAAAAATTCCAACTTTAACAAAAAGAACAGGTGGTCGTGGAGCGGACAGCCCCCTTCACATACATAATAACTTCCGTTCGTTCTAAGTTACAATGTCGCTCTTTAATTTCATTTGAAGATCACTAGTTTTGTTTTAATTTAATGTATGTTTGTTTTTAATAAGATACCCAAGGCGTCACTAAATGCGAGGAGGGCTACCAACCCCACCCCCAAATATGGCTCATTGAATCTAATTTTAACTTTTGCACAACAATGCCTCGAGAAAATGAGCTCATGTGAAACATTTTCTTTTTGGAACAAAATAGGTCACTTCGTTATAACAGAGGAGTTCATATTTTGAAGATAATAGCCTTAGGCCTCTTATACGTGTAATTTCCATTGAGATTTCACCCCTTTTAGGGGGAGTTTAGTTCCTGTTTCTAAAATTATTCATGTTAATTTTAAATTATTCAATTTTTCATGTGTTAATATAAATAATGAATGATTTTAAATTTTGCAAATTTTGTATCAAATTTTAATCAGCGTGAATAATGTGTTTTGTTGTTGCGTACACTATAATCAGAACTTCTTTTTTGAGAGTTTTGGGTTCTATTGACAAGGGTTGCTCGCTGCTTGCAGTTTGTTACTACGAGCTGTTTGGTCCAAGGCTGTTTAAATGTGAAGGAGGCTACTAATCCTTTCCTCAACCCCTACTTTTTACATTCAAGTTTAATATTTGTGTAAAATACTCCGCGAATCATTACCCCTGAAAAAACGTACTCCTCCAAGTACTTTGTAGGAGGATGTGTGAATTATCAAAAATTTATTGTAAGGTTATGAAATTCTCAATTTTCAAGCCTAGCTCTTCAATCCCCTCCGCCTGGGAAAACTCCTGAATCACAGTACTCTGTCCACCTTTTCACCGTTTGTGCCAGTAAGAGTGCGAATCTTTTTCTGTTGCACAGAAAAAGATTGCCTAGAATAAGATGTGGTACTACTCCCTTGTAGCACCCACATTACAGGTGTAGTCTAAAGATATTTCAAGGAATCAAGGAGGATTAGGATTAATTTCTACTCCCCAAAACCTCCTTCTGTATTTTTCTGAAGGTTCACGAGGAGTTTGGAAGTTTGGATATTAAAGCCCACTTTTTGATGTTTAAGCGCACTTCACGCACCTGCACAAATATCCACCAGCCCTCCGCCATAACGTGCAATTACACAGCATTCTATGTAGCTTTATCGAGCCTCAAATGAATTCACTTAGATAAATAAAGGTGTAAATTAAATCTCTAACTGTTTATTCTGAATTCAGTGCTGGCGAGCCAGGATCCACAAGTTTCACTGGCATTTTCGAAATGGTATTCACAAGCATTGCTATTGTGGATCAGCGCACTTACGCACTGGTAAGGCCCATGCGAATGTATGGTGGATATTAGAAACTGTGCCAGGGACTACCTAATTTCAACCAGGAGGAATTGAGGTTTGAAATATGAAAGTGGTCAAATAAAATCACTTTCAACTAATTAGAGACCTTTTCCACTGACAATAGACCTACGGGATTACGCGGGTACAGTTATTGAAAGGGAAAGCGGCATTTTACGCCTTTAGTCAAAGCATCACTGACACCCAACAAAAATCACTCTTTGTCAAGTAAAATCGGAATTTTACGATCCTTCTGGTTTGAATTTGGCACTTCTGGTACAGTTCATAATACCAGCCATGCAGCCGCATGCACAATGAAACTGCGCAAGCACACAGGTTCAGAATTGTGTTACTTTGGTGCTATGCAATTGATACTTGCGGTCCATCCTGAAATCGAATTCATGATTCTTTGGGGATGAATCTACGACTGCACGGCATAACTGCCTCTAAATCAGGAAAGCTCAATAAATTGTCTCCTGAATCGATGGCTATTGCATAATTTTCACTTGATCGAAATTTTGGCACCATTTGTGTCCAAATTGTTGTTTGTGCCGCATACGGCAAACAGCATAACTTTGCTGAGGCACAATCATTTTGGGTACTTATTAAGGGAACTAGAACTTTTAATTTTCTTTTGAATGAACCTTTGTCGGATTTACTAGGGCCACTGGTTTGACACGACCACCGTGAAAAAAATCAATAACAACAGCAACAACAACAAAAAAAAAACAAATAGACACGCATCCGAGATCTTTCATCTCAAAAAAAGTTAAAAATTTATTTTAAATGTATTTTATTTAAACAGCATTTAAGCATAATTCATAACGTAATAATTGATAAATTAATAGGTTAATAATTAATTGTGTTAGTATATATTTTATTACATATTTTATAATAAAATATAACATAATTTATAATATAATACCAAATAATAACGAAGACCACATTGCTTTTCCATAATACAAATTACAAAATGTAAAACACCGAGGAATTATTTGAAGACTGTGAAATTTTACTAAATGAATATTTTGACTCTATATCTAAGAGTCGTCATCAGCAAAGTAAAAAGTTAAGTATAAAATTAGACTTACAATAAAACACTTGACAGTTAAAACTAAAACCAAAACTAAAACACCATTACTTGATGGAAGGCTAACACTTCCTTCAAGTACTGATTTTGAATACAACTCCCCGCGTTCAACAAAGAAAAAAGTTAAATAATAGCACTTTAAAAAAGAAAACAATCTAAAATCAAAAAAGAATAAAAAGGAATCACCAAACTAATATATACAATAGCTACTCCGTGTAAAGATTTACTGTATTACAAGATTTACTTCTTTTTTTTTTACATTATTTAGTTGGTATTTTGGTTAGGTGTAAACATACAGTCCAAATCATATATGTCTTATCTATCTTTTAACCTTCTCAGTTGTTTCATCCCGTATATGTAGATCCAAATTCTCGAGTGTGTACTGGCTAACAGATAAGTACCCTTTTTTATTATTTTCTTTACTTTTTTCACTAGTTGACAGATATGAAAGTAGGGATAAATTAACAAAGATGGCAACTCTGCGCCAAGGTGCTACCCGTCAACGATATAGATACATGGAAAAGGTATGGCCCAATTTTAAACCGGTTACAAAATGAAAGTTTATTTTGTTTGAGCATAATAAAAATTATCATTTATCAAAGCACAAAACAAATCTGAACGATCTTTACGATGCATAACTGGAATTTTAGGACAACAGAATTGCCGTGAAGATATAGAATGATCACACTAGTTTCAAGCCAAATTTACAGGGTAGCTTTCACGTGGGTATACGGGATTTCTTATATCTATTCGTGACGATTTTGAACATTATGATAACAAATGTGAGCCGAGGGCAGGGGTTATCCATGAGGGACTATCGGGTTTGAACCCCTTCCGAAATATGTATCAGACTCATATGTTGATCATTAATCAAAATGCATGTAAAAGGACTACTTATCCTAAAAGAAACCTAATAATACTTAGGTACATCCCTCCCCCCCCCCCAATAAAGATCCTAGACTGACTAATGAGGCTAAACCAACTCAATCTGGCTGAGGACCTAGACTGACGAATAATCCCTAATGAAAGCTGAGGTTTATTTTACATTGAAATCGAAGTTGCTTTCGTAACTGAGCCACAAGCTGAAAAATTACCTAGCCTCCTACAATTGCCACAATATTTTCATCAGTATTTTGAGTGATATGGCAGATAGTGTTTGCCGAACTTGTCCTGATAATTAATCCCATAGGTCCAAAATCAATGGATGTGGAATTTCTAAGTTCAGAAAATAAAATTCATCAGTTACTGTCCAAAACAACATCACCTTTTCAACTGAGAGTCCTCAACTTCATAAGAAAAACGAACCAAGGCGCAGAACTTTATTTTTTATTGTCTGTTCAGACCCCCAAATTTTCGACAAGACAAGCAAGCATGAGACGTTACTTAAGAGCATGCTGAACGAAATCACTTCCATGAAAAATGGACTACAATATGAACTAATTCAAGACGATGTTTTGGTTTTAAATAGCAATCATTCGGCCTTTATACTGTTAGTTCCAGTATATAGTATTATTTATTGTAAATAGCGTATTGGCTCAGGGTAATACATTTTCATCTATACAATCAGAAATTAAAAGCACTGCAAAGCGATAAGATATCTAGGTGAAAATGCCCTATCAATGAGCTGCTCCTACAGGGTCATTCAATTCAAGCCGTTTTTGAACGTTAATAGGAGGGAGAATTTGTTATGATTTCAATTATGAATAGAATGAACACTGATAAAATCATGAATTAGTTGGTGGCCTGGGGCAGAGTCCCTCTGATCCGCAAAAAATTTATCAAATAAGTATCAAAATTTGCAGAAAATCTTCATGTTGCTCTGAGTACGATTAACTCCCCAGTGTCACCTTTGTACTATTTTAAATTTGGTTTTTAAATATTTAAAATACACAAAACCGAAATTTTTAAGATTTTGACTCCCTTTTTTCTTTCAGTTTGTTACTCAATCGAAAGTTTCTAAAATAACGTAAAAATCACCTAACTGATTTTTATGGTTACTTACTTTATTGTATCACTAATTAGCTGCATTGCAGTCAATATGAGCTTCACATCTACAATCATTCAGTGATTTATTCGAACCTCTGTGTCCTGAAAGTACGGAACACGTCTGTGCAGATCTTGAACTTCCTACATTCGGCTCTTAGTTCTAGTTTTGTTCCTGCTGCTATATCATTGAACGTCCAAAATCTTTTGATTCGTTGACCCACCAAATTGAAATTCCTACATTAGCTCACCATGGTATGGGAGAAAATGATCGCACCTTATCTTGGTTTGACTCTTGATCCTTATCTGTCCGGAGGTGGGATCTTCGTGCATCTTTTTTTTCTAGTCACTGTCTTAATTTGATTTTGGTGTCCCACAAAATGACTAGGATTTACCACAAGGCCTGAGCCTAGGGTCCCAGGCCTAATTTTATTCCTACTGCTATATCATTGAAAATCCAAAATCTTTTGATTCGTACCAAATTGAAATTACTACATTAGCTCACTACGGTATGAAAGAAAATGGTCGCACCTTATTTTGGTTTGACTCTCGATCCTTATCTGTCTGGAGGTAATTAATTCCAAGTATTTAAATACGTATTTAATACTTTTCGAAGCATTGAAATACGTATTTAGTTACTTTTCAAAGTATTTAAATACGTATTTAATTTATTTCTGTATTTAAATACAAATTAGCTTTTCCCAATATTCCTAAATACTTTTGTCTATTCAACATAGTTTTTGACTGTTTTTCCGGACTGCTTTTGTTGTGTTAGATTAAAATCTTGATTCAGAAGAAGACCCATAGGAACACTACTGGAGGCCAGCTATGTTTTTAGAGCAGGATAATGGAGACTCTGAAAGCGAAATTGACACCTCAGTAATCGTTTCAGTTGGAAATTTGCTTGACTTGCAGACAGAAAATTCACATGAAACAGAAACACTTCCGTTGTTCGAGCCACACCCTGAATTCTTTTGCTAGTGAAGATAGTGGAACAGCCAACCCAAATGTGCCATATAAAAAGCTGT
The DNA here is from genome assembly GCF_032884065.1 of Artemia franciscana. Lineage (NCBI taxonomy): Eukaryota > Metazoa > Arthropoda > Branchiopoda > Anostraca > Artemiidae > Artemia > Artemia franciscana. Next base: position 9,845,216 of record NC_088867.1, on the reverse strand, counting down.
ACCATGCTTCAATTAGGAAGTGTCAAGCAAGGTGGAATGCAACGAGCAGATCTCAAAAACCTATGATAAAGTCCATAAGCAGCTGATTTTCCTCAATGCAACTCGTTGGAGTTTTTGGTATGATGCTGTGGAAAGGATTGTCGAATTGCGGGACAAAATACGGCAGGTTTGCACCAAACTAAATCTACCGAAGTTGGAAGCGATTGAGCTCGAGTTTCATGACGAGCATGACAAGGTAACTGAGCCTGTCACCAGGGCACTTGACATACTACAGGGGAACAAGAACTGTTTTATGGGAACGCTATTGATTGCACTAAGAAAGAAAACGATTAGCATTAAGCAAAACCGGTCTATCAAACACACTACAGCTCTTGTGGAAGTGATCTCGGGTGGTTTAGAGGTCCGGTTTGCACACGCTTTTACAATGTAGCAAAGTGAACCTTAATTTTAAGGAGCTCGCAATAGCAAGTGGAAGCCACCTAGGTTTCTAAGGAAATGGATACCAACTGGATCATTGATGTGATTTTGACAAAATGAAATATATTTTGCTAGTCAATGCTAAGGATCAGTTGCCTGATTGTGATGCGGAGCACAGCAAAGTTACATCAATTGATTTCGATGACTTTTTTCTATTTTCGACAGTAATAGTGTTGGGATGAGTACGTATTCCTCTTGTGGCTGCAAAATGAAAGTTCAGTTATTAAGGCTCATGGATGATAAAAACCGCACAATTGAGTCCTTGAGAGAATATCCGGACGTTGCAATTTTTCGCTAGTCCAATATTGCCATAGCATCGTCTGCTCCAGTAGAACATCTCTTTCTTTTGTGGGCTCACTTAACACCGCAAAGTGGGATCAGCTTAGAAATAAGAATTTTGAGAAACATTTGTTGTTGAAAGCAGACTTCCAACTTTGATAATATTTGTAAAATGTTTCATCACAAATGTTACGCTCTGAGAATAGCGTTTTGTAGCTAGAGTAATTAGTATTTTAGATATGTGTTTTGTAATTAAACACAAATTACTTCTCTGACAATGTATTTTCAATTACTAATCAATCACTCTATGGTATGAGTAATTTGCATTTGGACTGATCTTAAAAAATTCTTTTTCATTGATTAACTCAATGTTACGTCCATTGTTTCACTATTATATTGATGTCAACCTTTTCTTCCTTTCTAAAATCCTTTCTTGATTTTAAGTCGCTTCATGTTCTTTCATCCTTGTCTTTCCCTTTCTTTCCACTGCAATGTTCCTACGGCCATCAGAATTAGTTCATCTCGTGTTCATATTGAAAATTGTTTTTAACTTAACGTTGGTACCAATTCATTTTATATTATTATTATGTACATTATTATATATATATTATATCTTCTTATATGTATATGTATTATCATTATGTATATTATGTATTCTATTCATCCCACTATTCGGACTTCATTCCCCTGACTTGAGCGGACTTTTCCAGAGTAGAATATAGAATATTAGAATATTATGTATTCTATTCATCCCACTATTCGTACTTCATTCCCATGACTTGAGCGGACTCGTTCCTGAGTCCGCTAGAGTGTATCTGGTCTAGTACCTAAAAACTAAAAGTAACTGGTTAAGACACATTCCGGTTATGCTTCCCTTCTCACTATTCTCCTCCATACACTTCTTCTTTGTTTATCCCTATACATCTGTCCTTCTCCCGCATAGCTTGTGTAGGAATACAGATCCTAAAAGGCATAATTAGGATACTAGCTCTTGCTTCACAACAAGCAAGGTTGAGGTCCTACCCTTCTTTTTTGGTAATTATAACGATGTCAGAATTTGGCATGAAACAGTGCCAATTTGAGACTTGATATAAAGTAAACTTAAATTCTTACCTTGATATTTTTGTCAGGGTGGCATGAGTGTCACCTTGCAAATTTTATAGTAAGCTCTTTGAAGCTTTAAATTAGCCAAAATAAAAAATTTCCCCTATGGGCACATTTTGTGTCTATGTCCGAAACCAAAATTTTCTATGATTTTTACTGCTTGCTCCAAATTATGAAGTTTTTCGCACAGTACCACATTTTGTCAATGTTGCAATGTTGAATCATGAAAATAAACAACCAAAACTAATCACTTAGATTTGACAATTGTTTCTGTCTGATAAGCTCAAAAATTAACAGTAAGTTGCTTCACAAAGACGACTTTATCTCCTTAATCTATTGAGAACGAAAAACTTTACCTTCTTGAACTATAGCCGTTCGGCGCCATATGGGTTTAGTTGATTTTTGTTGATACTCCACCCCCATTTTCTTTTCTTTTTTTTAATTTGGCACCCGCTACCACTTGAACCTGCGTAACTGCATATGCTAAACAGTAAGGCAAAAGCCTTTACAGTCCCTACCAGTGTTGCTGATTCCCATTTCTTGGCCCCTCAGCCAGGAAGTGCAATTGGAGGTGGGGGTCAGCCATCCTATGCTTTCGCACACTTTTCCTGTTTGCCTTCCCAAGATTCCTCCAGGTACCCATTTAGAGCTGGGTTGACTCTGGCTGAGCTTATAGAGCTGACTCCCGTCCCAAACCAAATAACCAGCGATACCAGGACTCGAACACCCGCCCCCACGGACAAAGGATTTCAAGTCTAGCACGATAACCGCTCGGCTAGAACGAAACTACACATGGAGGTGTTTTTTTTCTGTTCTTTTTTTTTCAAATTAAATTTAGAAAATTTTTCTAATTTTTAAAAAGATACATATTTGTGAAAGGTTTAATTTAACCAATCCAAACAATCTGATAGCATTTTCACTGTTCTTAGTACTTCACACTAGAAGTGTAGTTTATCTATCCACTATTCTTGGGAATTTGAGAGTTATCAGCTCCTTAGGAGACGAGGATTTGAGGAGAGACACAATTTTGGACGGGTAGCCCATAATGTACGGCTAGCTAACTTTATGTAAATTAGTCAATTTCTATTACTTTTCCAATTTTAGGCTGATTCATCTCCCAGTAAATTCCTCTGCAAACAATTTCGCCCGGTGAATTCCCCTTCTCTGTGGTCAATTACCACCCAAAAACTCCTTCCATGGTGGAATTATAAAACCACAGCGAAATTATCACAAATTATTAGAATGAAGAAAAGAAGCGATCTTGGAATATCTTACTTGTATTCCAAAATGCAGTAGAATATATAGTATAAATATTCTATAGCATTTATAATTATATTTCTTTCAACACTTTTCTTGGTGTTTTGGGGGGTTGTGTCATCACAGCAGAGTAAGATAAAGGGTAAAGACAATAATCTGGAAATATTAAATAGGTGGCAAATGTAGAAGGGATGCCGCATGATGAAAGTGCACAGAAATAAAGGCTGGGACTAAGATATAGGAGTAATTACTTTCCGTGGACTTGATCTTGCACCGACATCTATGGTATATGATACCAGTTCATCCTTTGCGAACGAGTAATGCATCCACCATGTATATATAAGAAGTTTTTTCCTGCCTCAAGTCCCTTTTAGTGGGTGTCTTTTTAAATTAATTTAATTACCATGAAGACAAACTCCAAGTTACAACCAAACAAGTTTAAAATGAGCACAACTCCTTATTTAAAATCAGAAGGGGTATCCTTTTGTTTAACCATATCTTACACTTGCTATGATAATTCAACACCCAAAAACACTAAAATACGAATTAAAAGAAATAAAAATACACCCTATATGATATTCTATGCCATCTATTCTACCTGTATTTTGGGTATAGGTAAAATATTCCAGAATCCCTTTTTTTGTTCATTCTTTTCATTTATCGTAGTTCCTCTTTTGCTACTCAATTTTACCTGTTTGGGAATTTTTTGGGGTATTCTGTATGTCGGGGGAACTATTCAGGGGAGGTATCTGTAAGGGGGAATTTCCGGAGGAAATCGTCTGATCAGGGGGGAGCCTCCAAGGGAATGTGCCTCTCAAGTGTTTTCCAAGGATAACTCTTGAAACCACTAAAGGGATTAAATCTATCAAAGAGCAATAAGAAAAAAAACAGACTTATTTTCTTCTTTTTTTCTAAATATTTAATTTTTTCAACTTATGATAAACAGGAAGAATAATTTCGGTTAGGTTAGCAAATTTTTAGAAAAATCAAAGTTGAAAAAACTCAGTACTTGACAAAGTTGCGTAATGTATCAATCCAAGAAAAAGGGTTGTATATGAGTTCATTCATCTTGTAGTTTAACATTATGAAGAAAATAAAAATTGCAAAACCATTCACTTGATCAAAAGTATATAAATGACGCAACACCAGAAACTGGTTTTTTTTTTCTTTAATCTGTTTCGACGAACAATTAACTTTTGGTGTGCTTTATGTTTTGGGAAATACAGAATCATTTGTTCGAAATGAATTGCGCAATATTTTAATTTAGTAAATACATAACAGTACTTTGAGCTTACATAGAGATTAAATTAAAAAAAACCTACCTTTTTAAACTGAAAGTAAGGAGCGATATTAAAACTTAAAACGAACAGAAATTACTCCGTATATGAAATGGGTTGTCCCCTCCACAATCCCTCGCTCTTTACGCTTAAGTTTGACTCTTTGCCACAATTCTACTTTCTAAAACAATTAAAAACTTTAGCGTAAAGAGCGAGGGATTGCGGAGGAGACAACCCATTTCACATACGGAGTAATTTCTGTTCGTTTTAAGTTTTAATATCGCTCCTTACTTTCAGTTTAAAAAACTAGTTTTTTTTATTTAATTTCTGAACATTTTTGAATTGATACATTTTTGATTTTGGCTAAATCTTAAGTTTTGTCCCAATTCTTTAAGAATGACCCCTGAATCAGAAAGGCAGTAGAATAAATAGTTGAAATTACTAAAAATACTTTAGTATAAAGAGCAAGGTATTTATCTCCCCCTGAATACCTCGCTCTTTATGCTAAAGTATTTTTAGAATTCCTCATATGCGTAACAATCTCTGTTCGTTTTACTTTCGTTTTACGTTTACTTTTTACTCTACTCCTTACTTTCAGTTGAAAAAACTTTTTTGTGTTTATTTTTTCATTGTTTTTTTTTTAAAGTAATGCTAGAAAATCCCGCGCCCTTTTCATTGAATTTCTCTTCCCCCATGATATATTCCTCCAAGAGAAGATACTCCCACATAGCCCCTTCCCCTCAACCCCAACCCAAACCAAAAAATCCCCCCGAAAACGTCTGTACACTTCCCAATAACCATTACTGTGTATAAACACTGGTCAAAGTTTGTAACTTGCAGCCCCTCCCCCAGGGACTGTGGGGGAGTGAGTCATTCCAAAGACATAGTTGCTATGGTTTTCGACTATGCGGAAGAAAATGGCTATCTCAAAATTTGGATTCGTTGACTTTGGGAAAAAATGAGCGTGGGAGGGGGCCTAGGTGCCTCCAATTTTTTCGGCACTTAAAATGGGCACTAGAACTTTTCATTTACGTTAGAATGAGCCCTCTTGCTAGATTCTAGGACCATTTGGTCAATACGATGACCCCTGGGAAAAAAAAAAAAAATAAAAAATAAACACGCACCCGTGATCTGTCCTCTGGCAAAAAATACGAAATTCCACATTTTTGGAGATAGGAGCTTGAAATTTTTGTTAAAGGGTTCTCTGATACGCTGAATGCGATGGTTTGATTTTTGTTAAGATTGTTTAACTTTTAGGGGGTGTTTACCCCTATTTTCCAAAATAAGGCAAATTTTCTCAGGCTCGTAACTTTTGATGACAAAGATTAAATTTGATGAAACTTATATTTTTAAAATCAGCATGAAAATTTGATTCTTTTGACGTATCTTTTAGCATCAAAATTCCGTTTTTTAGAGTTTCGTTTACTATTGAGCCGGGTCGCTCCTTACTACAGTTCGTTACCACGAATTGTTTGACAGAACTAGTGATCGAAGCTCTGTTCATCAAACAGTTCGAGCCTGAGAAAATTTGCCTTATTTTAGAAAATAGGGCAAAACACCCCCTAAAATTCATTGAAACTTAACGAAAATCACATCATTAAATTTGGTGTATAAGAGAACCCTACTGTAGCAGTTTTAACCTGATATCTACAAAAATATGGAATTTTGTATTTTTTGCCAGAAGACACATCACTGATGCGTGTTTATTTGTTTGTTTTTTTCCCCCAGTGGTGATCGTATCGATCCAGTGATCCTACAAGTGTGCGAGAGAGCTCATTCTAACGTAAATTAAAAGTTCTAGTGCTCTTTTTAAGTAACCAAAAACATTACAGGGCACCACGCTTATTTTTAATCCCAAAGTCACCGAATCAAAATTCTGAGATAGCCATTTTGTTCAGCATAGTCGAAAAACCTAATAATTATATCTTTCGGTACGAATTAATCTCCCACAGTTCCCAGGGGAGGGGGCGCAAATTACAAACTTTGGCCATTGTTAACATATAGTAAGGGTTATAGCAAGGGGTTGTCCCCTCCTCAACGCCTCGCTCTTTACGCTAAAGTTTTTTATTGTTTTAAAAAGCAGAGTTGTGAGAAAGAGTCAAAATTCAGCGTAAAGAGCAAGGTGTTGAGGAGGGGACGACCCTTTTCATATACGGAATAATTTCTGTTCGTTTGAAGTTTTAGTGTCGCTCTTTACTTGCAGTTAAAAAACTTGTTTTTTAATTTAATTATGAGCAGAAGCGATATTCAAGGCTTAGGCAATAAAGGTCGATCACCTACAGCTCAAAAACAAACTATTGTCAAAAGAACGATTCACTGACCAGCGACGGTTTTTTTTTCTAGCAGAAAATAATTAATGTCCAGACACAGCAGAGGGAAACAGTGTAAATGAGTCATTTAACGGCTTACAACTACTTTGCCATTCGCCCCTCATTGGTGTTCACATCGACCGAGCGCAGTGCCTAGAAATAGATGAAGGGACTTTAATTATTGGGGGGCTCTGATTTACAGTATTGGGCTATCAGGCGATGTTTCACAGATGTTGGCGTTGCTCTATACGGAGAATCAGTTACAAGACCTTCTTAGAATGCTACGTCCCTTAATGGTCCACCCACTCAGATCGAGACACAAAGTCTTATGACACACTGTCTGAAGACACATGTTTAGAAGTTGATCTTTAAGGGTCAAGTCATAGCCCCCCTCAGAAACTACTAAAGGTAGCCCCCTCTCCCTAACTAAGGTCAGCCAAAAGCTCTTTTCTCCCACGCAAAAGAAATTGAGAAATTGAACCGTACAAAGTATTGCTTGTGTTCTGTTTTTTTTAACCCACCTCCCCCCTTAAAGATTAGACCTCTGCACACCTTTTAACTAGGAAAACTGTTTTGCATGTGTGAAAAGTGTTTAGAAGTCAATCAATCTTACTATTCAAGGAAACAAGTCATAGTACATTAGGAACAATTAACAAGTACTTATCGACCATGACGTGCGAGATAGGGGGCGTCACACAAGAAAAGCCAAAATTCGTTCTGCGATTTTGATTTGTTTTTTAAAATTTGATTACGATTGGTACCAATCGTCACTCCAAATTTAGATTCTTGGGCTTGGGCGTACCAAACTGCCTTGATCCGAGGCAGTTTGGAAATATGCCGAACACATCTACATCTCATTACTTAGTAAGTATAATTGACAGTATTTTGCAAAAACTCGATGAACCAGATTCTTGGATTAATCTTGTTGCAATAGATCTAAGAAAAACTTTTGATTTAATTTGCCACAATATTCTTCTAAAGAAACTTCTTGGACTAGGTGTACATTCATTCCTTGTGCGTTTAATTGCTAGTTTTCTTTCTGGTAGATGTCAACGGACAAAATATAAGTCCACCTACTCCGACCCACTGCCCATTTTTTTGGAGTTCCCCAAGGTACCCTCTTGGGACCACTTTTGTTTCTTTTCATAATAAATGATTTGGCAACAACACTGGATGACCGCTGGAAGTATGTCGACGATCTGTCGCTCATTGAATGTTGTCGAAAAAACCTACCGAGCAGAGCAGGTTCATCAATGAAAGATATATGTCAAGAGGCAAAGGTGGACAAAATGACTGTCAACTTTGATAAATATGTAATTTTAACATTTTCTTTTTTTAAATCTGCGCCTGTTTTTAATCCACCTATTCCCAGCGCCAGTCACGTGACCGAAATTAAACTGCTCGGCGTTCATATCACTTCGGATCTGAAGTGGAATAAACATGTTGATGGCATGTTAAAAAAGATAATTTGGCCATCAGGTCTCTTGAAGTTGTTGGCTCGCCATGGAATCCCTGCACCACACCTCCTACGCATCTATTTCTCTTTTATTCGTTCCACACTTGAATACTGTTACCCTGTATGGCATTTCGGGCTGACTAGGGAACAGTCGGATCGGGTTGAGAGGGTGCAATACCGTACCCTCCTAGTAATCTCAAAAGCCCCAAAAGTACCGTACATATCCCTCCTTAATCAGTTTCAACTTCAAACCCTTCAATCTCGTCGTTTAAAACTAGCCCTATCCTTTGGCAATAAAATTTTGTCCAGCCCCATACACCGAAATATCCTCCCTCCCAAACATCAACCGGCACGGGTAAGGCCACTCAGGGCCGTTGCAAAACCTGTACTGAAACTTCAACCTGTGACTGTATCATATGTTCGTTATGAGCTTAGTTTTGTGCCCTCGTTTGTTAAGTTGTTTAATGCTGGGTCGACTTTTTAATCTGGATTATTGTTGTTAATAGTATATATTATGATTTTGTGTATACTTGTCGACTTATTTTCGTGTGTACGTGACAATTATTATTGTTAATTGTATATATTATAATTTTTTGAATGTTAATTTTGACTTGTCGACGAATTTTTGTGTGTGTTTGACAATAAAAACTAATAATCGGCTCTGTCCGTCGCATGTTTTTTAAATAAAATGAATTTGTTTGTAAGAGATGAATGTATCTTCATTGGCTGGGATTGATACCTCATTTAAGAAGAATTTTCAATGACTAAAAAAGAAGCGTAACTTAAATAGACAGAACAAACAGATAAATTCAATTGCTAAATAAAACAGCCCAAAATAGAGCTTATTGGCATATCTATTTCAGACCTCATACTTCCCTAACCATTGGAATGTTCAAATTTGAAAAGATCAGAAATGGTATTTAGACCTAAGTGTGAATTCTAATCTCCAATAGATTCTTTCTTACAATTTAGTAAAAATACTTCAAACCTGGAAAACAAAGAAAAATCCCTAATAATTTAAGACCATAATTCAGTTTCAATCTTCATAAGAAACTTAAAAAGACAAACGGGAAAAACAATTTAGTTGGTTTTCCCGTATTGGTGCCTTGACTTAATAATTTTGTTAGAATACACAGTCCCACATTATTCAACTTTTCTGTCACGTCTCGCAAGACTCTGAAGGTCATATATTTTTGATATTTTTGTATTTAATGAAACTTCCAGAGAGCCATCTATTCTTATAAATCTGAAATTATAAACTTTAGAATTTGTAACTCACACTTTGTCAAAATTTTTATAATAGAACTTAGTTTATATTAATAACCCTTAAAACTTACAGCTTTTCCTTGTAGTAGGATGGCTCATTAATAGCCTATGTACTATTGGGCACACATGCCCTCTTACGTATTATACTGTTAATATGAATTAATATTCAACTTTAATAAAATCTTCTAAACTGTCTAATGTTTCTAAGCCGAACTAGCTAATCTACCGTGAATGGCCTTTTTTGAACAAAAAATCACTATGCTTCAAAAAAAAAGAATAATTGAAATTATAAAAGTCATTTATATCTGAAATTATAAACTGAAATTATTTGTATCTGAGATTGTATTAAATTATATTTATGACAACTAAAATGAAGCGAAGTCTAAATTAGAAGCTTTTGATCTTAGATGATTCCGAAACCCAATGGATTTCCTGCTGTGGTCCCACACCCCATAAATTGACTATCAAAATAATAGCCGTTGTTCCAAATATTGGTTTCAAGTGTGACCTCAATTATATACTTGGGACATTAAGAACCTACATATGCACGTATATCCCCCCATCCACTAATATCCCTTATGTAAACATTGGAAAACTTGTCTAACTTACAGGCATTACTTCAAGGGCTCTGGGGGCCCTGTCATCCCCATAGGTACGCTAGTTATTTGACCTTCGGACTATTTTGAACATAATGGCTACTTCAAAATTTTGCCCGGCTTTCGCTGGGGGAGGGTAACTAAACGGGCCAGGGAGGGGCTAGTGGCTACTGTCTGATTTTTAAGAGTAATTTTACTCTCAATCTGATTGCCTCTGGTTTGCTTTATCTTTAATAGAAAGAGAAATTTCCAGTAGAACAAACTAAAACATGAAAAGTTTGTAAGTCTGTCAAATCGTATTTTTTGTTTAAATTTCTTGAAATTGAAATTTATATTTTTAGTTTCTTGAAACATTGCTAGTATTTTGCAAACTGCTTATACTCTAGAGATTTTGATGCTGCATAGATTATTAACTTGTAATCCTAGAATCACAGATTTAATGTTTTCCGTCATATTTTATAGGGTTCTTTTTTATTTTTTTTGCTACAGGTTCGTGCGTTATGATGGCTGCGTTATAGAATTCAACTGGTCTATTGTAAAGTGTGTCTTAATCAAAACAAACAGTTTTTTTTTATCCAATCTCTTGCATTCGTTTCGTTATTTTACTTTTAATCAATGAAACGAACCGGTTTGACGTGAACAGTTGTTTTTGCTACATACCCTGTCCTTAACCCGTTTACATCAAAACAAATGACTATTTGATCCCATGGGATGGGAAACATCCAACATGTCATGTCACTAAGATAGGCCTGTTGAATATTAAAGTAATTTAATGATTCCGATAGAGCCCTTTGAGGTGCATAGCTTAAGAACCGTAACTACTCTATTCAAATGAAGTTTCATAGTAAGGAATGAATTACAACTAGATAGGGTTTTTACTTACAAAATGCGTTTATACGAAAAACAAACAACAGATCATCTACTACTAACCTGCCTGGGGCGTTGTGTATGTGAACCTTTGTTGCGTGGAACCCAAAGATTGTTTTTCGGCTTCAAATTTTTCACATTTCATGAATCAAAAGCGTTTTGTTTAGATACAAACTGTCTTAGTCAAGAATATATTAGATAGTAGATGGCGTTTGTATTCAAGATACAAAAAGAAGTACTGGACAAACAATTTATTGGAAAATAATGACACAATGAATAACATAAAACTGGGACAAACGAATTTGAGAAGCGTTTTGTTAGAACGTTTGGCATTTTTAGTCTATTTTTAGATCTTGGAAAATTTCTTCGTCATAAATTTTGGCAATATGTTTATCAATATCGAAAAGAAATTCGCCAATTTTCCGATAAAATTAAAGCGAAGCTTGTGGAGGACTGTAATTGTAAGAGATATAATGTATAAGCGTATAACCTGTAAAAGCGTCACACAGAGCTACTGTAGGTGTGCTTTTTGTAATGAATTAAGTCTATCACTTAAGTGGCTAGTGTTATTTACTTCATGGTCCCATACAAGATAAGCACAGTCAAAAATTGGTCTGCTGTATGTGATGTAAGCATGTTCCTTTTGTACTACTAAAAAAACAACAAAATAATCGATGCCTGAGGATAAGAATCCGTGTCACAGTTTGTCTTATTTATCGACTGTCTCAATTTACTTCAATTTGCTCTATTTACTTCAGGGTCCAATACAAGATAAAGCACAGTCGAAAATTGGTCGGCTGTGTGTGACGTAAGCATGTTCCTGTTGTACTACTAAAAAAAAAAACAAAAAAAAAAAAAACAATCGATGCTTGAAGCTAAGAATCCGCGTCACAGTTTGGCTTATTTACCAACTGTCTCAATATGAACACTAGAAGAGCGGTCGGCAGTAAACGTGAGACTTCACCGCTACGTGACGACAGTTAACGTGAGACCCAGAATGACGGCTTAAGATGCACATGAAAGCAAATTCACAATTGAGTACTTTTCTTCCCCTACCAGGGCCTAATTGAACACTCAACACTTACGCAACTGAACGCTAATTGTATAGTGACTGACAGTCAGACGTATTCTTTAGCAGATATTTGCTGGCGATAATTAATGAATCTAATTGAAAAAGTGAAAGTGCACATGTGGTTAAATCATCTTTATATCATGTATCGTGACCGGTTTGATAAAAAAAAATAATATTTGATAGCTTTACATATTTTTTTCTTGTAGTTTCAGTTTTTGCAAAGGAACCTGAATGTCCCTTTGGTACAGGGAAAACGTTGCTTGCTGACACTGAAAAATGCAATATTTATTGGGAATGTGATGATGGGCTGTTAACTGATTTAAGATGTCGAAATGGTTTAGGCTTTAATCCAGCTGCAAGGGTTTGCACATCTGATGCTCCGTGCCTCAGGAGACCTGCTGGTTCAAATAATAATAACATTGCCGGTCCTGGCATTATTGGAGGTCTGTCAGAGGGTCCCTTCGGTGGAATAGTAAAATCAATAACAAGGTAAGCACTTTCCTAATGTGGATTTTTTACTTCTTTCGGTGAAAACTGCCCAAATGATAGTGAGAGGTAGATAAGCTTAAGGACTGAAAAAAAAACAAGTTGCCCTCCTTATTAAGCACTGGCTTAATTTCGTCAAAATCCGGGGGTGCGGAGAGCTGGAGTCAGTTTTCCAAAATCAGGTGAAATGACAGTGAAAACTGGAAAATGATCCATATAGTAAAAAAAGTAAAGATACACAAAAGAAAACTGACCTGTTTCTGTGGATGCTTGAATTATGCTGGTTTATCTTAGTTTTGACAACATTTTTGGAGAAACTAAATTTCAGCAGGGTTGGGGGGTTCAAACTGGGGTATGGGGGAAAAATGAGGTCCAATAAGAATAGTTATCCCCCCTTCCTTCCCCATAACAAAATTCACCTCTACTATTAAGCAGAAACAGTATTGTAACTTGAAGCTCAAAGCTTGGAACTCTAACCTCTTGAGACTTGAGGTCAAACCGTTTTTTTTTTACTTGTCCTAGAAATCAAGATTTTTCACTAGTCAAATAATTCAAGAGAACACTTTAATGATTCTAATTGGAAAAATGCGAGCGATTTTTATTTTCAAATGTACTAGAAAACTATATTACATGATGTTTAGGTGATGGTCTAGGGCACTTTCTTTTTAGGTCTAATGAGCTTGCAAAGTGTAAGTTTCCTTGCTATTGGCTATGATAAGCTTCTACTGGGAATCATTTGACGAAAGTCTCCCATACATGTTATTGTAGTATGCAACTTAATTCTTCAAGAACAAATGAACCAATAGATTAGGTTTTCCATATATATGCAGGTCCAGATCTGGGGGGAGTGTTTAGAGGGGAAGCACCCCGGATGACACGTCAGGGGACGGCAAAACAAGCTTAAATTGTAATATCTTTGGACAAAAATTGTAATCTTTACAGCATTGATGATGTAGCAGGAGGCGAAAAAGTCTACTCCCCCGCTCCCCTTGCGAAAAAAACCTAACTCTAGCTCTGTATATTCCAAGTCCTATTTTATTTCTTTCAATAAACTTTTACTCCAAAACAGATACTCTACAATTTGATTCGTATGGTAAATACAGATAAATAAAGCCTTTTCGACAATTTTGACTCAAAGTCCTGGAAAATTTGAAAACTTAAAAAACTACAATTTGGTAACTATAGCCCAAAAGTTTTAAGTCTGTATGTATTGCTGACCTGATTAGATCATCAAACAAGTATTAAATATGGCGCTCTAATTTTTTTCCATTATTAGATTGACCATCTTAGGGACTAGCATCTGGAGCTAAAAGTTTCTTTTTGACATTCAACATTTGTAAAAAATAAAGGAAAGAAATAAAATATGACCACATTTTACGCGGAAAAGAAGAAAGCAGGTTTTACACCTTGTTTCGAGGTTGTATTGCAATGTACGATAAGTTTTATCCCAAAAGTTATAAGCGTTTTATTGACATCCTTTTTTTGTGTGTGAGGAGGAGGTGTTCTTATGTTTTATTAGTAGTATCATAATATGTTGATATCCTCCAGCTTTCGCACATCCTAAAAGTATAGTCTTATTATCAAAGCGAAAAAAATGAAGAAGAATAAGCACTTGTCAGTTATTGGAAACACACCCAAGAAGTGAAGTTAGGTTAATCCTAATGAATAATAACAACACATGATGATAAAATAATGTTTTAGAAACAAAATATGGAAACCTAACCCAAGCTAACGTAACCCAAACCCTACTCCCGCCCCATATGTGCGAGTATAGAGCCGAAATCGTATAAGCCCAAAACATGTTGTCTAATTCCATTTCATTGTATCTTCTATCACTTGTTTTTGTAGCTATGAAACCGGTTTCTGAGATATAACCTAAGCGTATTTCTTTGGTGTATTTCCAATAACCGACAAGTGCCGAAGAATATCCTCTATTCTTTGTTTGGTTTGCTTTTCTTTTGATTAATTCAATCAGACATTTAATAGTAAGCAAGTTTTCATTTAACAAATTGCCATAGTCGACAATTCCAATAACAGTTTTGTGGTTTCTATTTTTCAAACCAGTCTGACAAAGTCGTGTTTTTACTTGTTACTATTTGAAAGTAAGGATACCTAAAGTTCATTGCTGTCTTTAATTTCATTTCCGGTGTAAATATTTTTGAGCTCCAAAGATTGACCTGAAGCTTTTCGATATAAGAGATTGTCTACTTATAAAAATTGTGTTCAGAAATGGTGCATCCCCTGCCTTTGTCACCATGACTCGGAGCGTCAGCATGGTACGTATTTTGCCATACGACACTCCGAGATAAACATCAGGTGATAGAGAGTGAGCGACCATTCATCTCGATGCGTCAAGCATAATTTTCTTTAATTTGCTTGGTTGATTGTTCTTGTCAAGTAAAGAAGGGGAAAAAGCGATGAAGGCAAAAATGCTAATCGCCAAAAGTAAAGAAAAAAGTACAATTTTTGTCATTTTTTTAACTTTTGTAGTTATTTTAGACAGGGATGTACACAGAGAGGGGACCCCTATTTAAACATAGTTTACTAATATATAAACATATTTGTAAGTTCAACATAGAATAAACATAGCCATGTAAATACAAACATCGCAAAATTACAAATTTCTTGTTACAAATTATTTGAAAATTACCGTAAGAAGTGCCCAGGACTTAAGGAAATTCCAGGAGGGGGTTATTTTTTAAACTTTTATGGTTATTTTAGACAGGGATGTACGCAGGGAGGGCACCCTTATTTAAGCATAGTTTACAAATATGTAAATTTATTTTTAAATATGACATAGAATCACATGCCCCGTAAACATAAGCATGTAAATACAAACATAGACTAATTATAAATTTTTTTCATTTGACAAGCATAATCTAAAACTAATTAGAAGGGCAATAAAACGTAAAACTATTTCAAGTGGAAAATAGGAGCTATCGCTAGGAGATTAGAAAAGTTTTTCTTCTAAAAATAGGTATGACGATTCTTAGAATTTATAGTTTGACGCATTGACCTTTTTACCCTGAATCCTAAAATTAGAATTAAGCAACAGGAGTTTTGTTTTCCCACAGTTTTGTGGAACAATGATTTCTTTGTAAAAAATTTCACAATCTTAGAATTTCCGGGTAACATAACTCTAGTTGCCTTGGAAAACATTTAATACTATTTTTATTCTAAAACTTGATAACTAATCAGATTTTGTATTCTAGCACCCAAGGTTTTTCCGTATTATTTTCCCCCTTAAAAAGTCAAAACTACACTGGGAAACGTGGCTTTAATATGTTTCATTTGTTTTGGCTTAAAGATTATTTGCACTTCTAGTTCAAATTTATATAGTTAGTTGAAATAATCTATCACGATTAAAAATCATCCATTGTGTGATGATTTTTGTAATTTTGCTGTTTATACCTTTTCGATGTTGTGGATGTCCAAAAAATCAGATCATTTAGAATATGTTCAATGCAGTTTTGCATGTGAAATTCAAAGTTGTTTCTAACATCCATAGTTTTGGCCGAATGATTTGAAAAGTTTTGGTTATATAAGTTTTGTGTTAAAAAGAAAAACTACTGATCAAAAACTTTGGGCAAAAAAGGCTAAATGCTAATGTTTATGTAAAGGCACAAGCAGAATAAATTTTCGGCGGGGGGGGGGGGAGCAGTAATCAAAAGAAATAATAATCTTTATAAGAAGTGCCCAGAAATATTGAAAAAATAGGACTTTTGGAGGACCTGGGCCCGAGGGCATCTCACTGTTTACGTCCATTTAAAGAAATTTTAGTTCTATTTGTAAAATTTTCTTTTTGTAGGTCAATTGTAAGCAGCTCCTTCTCCAAAAATGGTCGAAATGGAAACGATGCTCTGGAACAACCACCAGTCGATAAAAACTTTCAACAAATAACAAGAGAAATTTCTAGTATTTTTAATCCTTTTTTAAGATTATTGCGTGAAGTGCGTTTTTAAGTTTTCTAGCTGTTACAAATAAAGGCGATTTTCTATTATTTGATTTACTTTAAATACAGGAAATGTTGAAGATAAATATTAAAGCATCATATGTATGTTGGTCAAGTATCTATGAAGCCCTCCTGAATACATACTTGAATTTTGAAATGTAATAAACTAATGCAGCCTATAATAAGACGATTTTAAATTGTTAAAAATTATAATATAATAGGACGTAATAAGTGTAGATTTTGAACAAGAGAAATATATAGCCAACAGTATTTATTGAAATCATTAAAAAACAATGGTGTTTCGGAAAATGAAAATGTGAGAAGGGGAGAGGGACGAAGGTTTATAATTTTATTCGGAGATGTTCAAGCCAAATAATCGACAAAACATCCATAAAACTGCCAAGAGCGGTTAGAAACTGCTCAAGATAAATACTGAGGTTTTGTAGATGGGGGCAGTACCCGAAGCCCCTGAACATCCTTAAATTTTGAAATATAATAAACATAATACATAATATAATGAAGTTTTAACAGATAACCACAGATATTTCCAATACTTTAATTTTTTTTAGACTTATTTCTGAATCGTGATTAAATTCCCTAAGCATTTTATAAACTAAGGTTAATTTTTATTATTTAATTCACTGCTAAATGCAGAATCAATTCAGACAAAAACAGAGGGACTGATGATGGAAGCAGTGCTTGACCCTCCCCCCTGAAAAAATGCTTGATAGATTTAACATTTAACATAGTAAATGGTAATGTTATTTCTGAAAGACCTTAAGCTGAACTGGCCAGCCATAACAAAAACAAAGAGGAAAACTGGCTGTGGTCTCTTTTGTTTTCTTCATCTTGAGATTTATTTTCTCTTTGTTTTTAAGGTTACTTCTAATGCTTGCAATGAATATAGTTTCCCTTATGGGTGGGAAAAAGAAAACTAGACTAAACAGAACAACACAAAATAGAAATTACAATGAAAACAACTTTTTTTTTCCTGTTGATAAAGGCTTCTGAAATCTGGATATGAAGTCGTTTTATTCGGACTTTTATACGCATTATTTTGTGTAATTTTAAACTTCTTAATATTCAAAACTGGTGAACTACCATTTAATATTAAAAAATCGGATTCTTCAAAAGTTAAATCATTCAGGTAATATTTCTCCTTTCTAGGACCTTTATTCTAAATTCGCCCCCTTAATTCTTTGAGTTTTTTCTACTTTCTTCTTTTTTTTTTTTGGGGGGGGGGTTTGTTTTCTACTAATAAAGAGAGAACCTCAAATTTATTCAACCGTTTGTTTTTTGATTATTACATAAATTGCGATTATAAACTTCTGAGTTGTATTTTATTTAAAAACAATCTTTTGTTACGTAGTTTACGATATGAAAGGTGTTTACGATACGTGTAATAAAAATGAAAGGTGAGTGAAACTTATGAACTTTACATTATTTTTAGGTAAATTACATTATTTTTAATGTAATTAATTATTATATTTTAATATTTTATAATATTTTATTTTAAATTTAATTAAATTATTGCATTTACATTATTTTTAGGGAATTTTAAATGTCAGCTGGGGGGAGGGGAAAACTGGACTTTTTAGGGAATTTTAGCTCAGCATTTACGCTGATCTACCAATTTTTAAATTTCACCAGAGCTTATACACAATACTTTAACTGTGTTCTCTTAACCATATACTAATGTACAATTGTCTGAGCCATTCATTCCATAAGAATGGGTATATGGCGGAGGATTTGCAAAGTTCAAAAAGTATCTATTTGGATTTCAAAATATTTATGGATATTTATATTTTTGCCTTCATGGATCTAAAAATCTAAAAAGTGCAAGTTAGTAATAAAGAAATGCAAAGTTGACAGGAAAATTTCTCGTAAGTACTATTCTTTTTTAGAGTACCAAAGACAAGTGAAAAGGAAATCTGATTCTTTGTATTGTTTAAGTGGAAACATATATATATATATATATATATATATATATATATATATATATACATTTGAGACAAATTTGCATGAATATTGGAGACAAATCAGCTTGAAAACTTCATTATTTTGGACCAAAAAAAATCTAAGAAACTTGTGGTTTTCATGGAACTAGACCCAAGATTGGACCGGGGAGAGGGCGTTTATTTTCATTTTGATTATCTTGGCGCTTTTAGACTGTGTCGATTAAGGCAAGTTTGCAAGACCCAGAACAGTTTTTATTATGCTACTGTATAGTTGAAAACAAGTTTTTTTCAACCCAGTTAATTTTTTTAGTTTATCAGGTTAAACAGGGCGTTGTTTAACTTCGCTTTCACTTTAATGAAAACGTTTACAACATTTGTGCTAATTCAGGCAATTCTGAAGATGAAATGATTTTATGTAGTAGTTTTTATATTGCCATTATAAATATTTAAATAATCAAAACTCTTGCCGAGTGATTCCTTTTCTTTTTGTCATGAATTAATCATTCAAAATTTGCTGCTCTACTCTCTTTTGACAGTCGTTGTTTTCGCCTCAGTGTTTGACTACTGAGCAAAACAAATGTTTTGAATAAAAGCTTTTAGACTCGGCACAAATTAAAGAGTTGAATATAAAGGAAATTTCAATTTGTACAAAAGCATAAGAGAAATAACTCTCGACATTAAATATTATAAAATTAGGACAGATGCGGAAACGAAATCAGCCTGGATTATGGAAAAAACTGCTAAAACCAGAGACTAGGGTCTGCTGTAAAGGGCAATCGTCATTAATCCTAAATTAATCATTCAATCATTTTTGTTTCAGGACACAAAATATTAAAAAAAACTGGTCAGTTCTTTGTGTTAAAAGTTTAGAAGAACTAAAATGTTAGCACCTATTACCAAGGCCGTATCCAGGGGGGTTAGGGGGTTTGACCTCCCGCCTAGAAATGTTTGTTCGACTCGTAGAAATGCAACAAAAATAAATATAAATCAATTTTTAATGTGTTTTATTAAAGTTTTTAGTAAATCCTCCCCCGCGAAATTTTTTTATTTAAAACAGCCCCAGAAAAAAAAATCCTTGATACGGCCCTGCCTATTACTTATTATGACAATATAAAGAGTAGAGTTCGAAGTTACGAGACAAATGATGAATCTAAACAGACATTATATTTAAAAATAATTTGTTTCTGAAGTGCGGCCTAGAATATAAAGCAGAGGCATGGAGCTTATCGAGAACTTGGTTAACATTATTGATAATTTATTTTGTTACCTTCAGCGTAAAATAAAAATAACAATAAATTTAGCTCCTAAAATAGATAAAAGTAGATTTTTTGCCACTCCCTATATTTTGAAAACACCCTTTTTGGTATTTTCATCGAAAAATGCATTTATATATATATATATATATATATATATATATATATATATATATATATATATATATATATATATATATATATATATATATATATATATATATATATATATATATATATATATATATATATATATATATATATATGTATATATATATATATATATATTGCCTTAGAATAAAAAGAGCAAAATTTCCATCCCCCTAGCTATTAAGAATTATATCTTAAATCCTACCCCCTCTAAGCTTTCGTGAATATATATGAAATGTATCTAAGTATGTTTTTGCAGAGTTTCATGAAGTCCGAAGTTCATTATGAAATTGTACGAAGCACTTTTTATGGGGTAAAAACTAGAGGCATCCACAGGGGGAAGGTATCTGCCTCCTATATTTTGTTGCCCCACCCTATACAGTTTGAAAATATTTACTTTTTCGAAATAATCATTCAAAAAACTGAAAAAATTAATATCCATCCCCCCATATTTTTAAAATAAACCCTCCTCCCCATCCACATTTTAGTGAATTGAAGCTACAGCACGCAAGAGATGCAAAGGAAGGGAACAATTTTATAAAATTATCTTATCTTTATGTTGAATCTAAACAGCCTGAATCCATAAACAGAATCCTACTTTTTGGCTGAATGTGACAGAATACGCAAAGAAAGTACATCAGAAGGACATACTTCAGGTTAAATGAATAGATCGTTCTGAAGCCTTGCTGGAAAGAGACCTTATTCTTTTTGCCACTCGTAGAGAATATAATCTATTAATCAAACAGTTCGTGGTAACGAACTGTAGTAAGGAGCGACCCGGCTCATTAGTAACCAAAACTCTAAAAAATAGAATTTTGATACCAATAGCTATATCAAAAGAATCGCATTTTAATGCTGGTTTTAAATATATAATTTTCAGGTTTAGTCTTACCCATCAAAAGTTACGAGCCTGAGATAATTTGCGTTATTTTAGAAAATAGGGGGAAACACCCCCTAAAAGTCATAGAATCTTAACGAAAATCACACCATCAGATTCAGCGTATCAGAGAACCCTATTGTAGAAGTTTCGAGCTCCTATCTACAAAAATGTGGGATTTTGCATTTTTTGCCAGAAAGCAGAGCACGGATGCGTGTTTATTTGTTTTTTTGTTTTTTGTTTTTTTTTCCCCAGGGGTGATCGTATCGACCCAGTTGTCCTAGAATGTTGCAAGAGGGCTCATTCTAACGGAAATGAAAAGTTCTAGTGCCCTATTTAAGTGACCAAAAAAATTGGAGGGCACCTAGGCCCCCTCCCACGCTAATTATTTTCCCAAAGTCAACGGATAAAAATTCTGAGATAGCCATTTTATTCAGCGTAGTCGAAAAACCTTATAACTATGTCTTTGGGGACGACTTACTCCCCCACAGTCCCCGTGGGAGGGGCAACAAGTTACAAACTTTGACCTGTGCTTACATATAGCAATGGTTATTGGGAAGTATACAGGCGTTTTCAGGAGGATTTTTTTGGTTGGGGGGAGGGGTTGAGAAGAGGGGGATATGCAGGGGGAACTTTCCATCGAGAATTTGTCATGGGAAAAGAAAACTTCCATGAAGGGAGAGCAGGATTTACTAGCATTATTTAAAAAAAAATTAAAAAATAAATGTGAAAAAGCTTTTTCAGCTGGAAGTAAGGAACAGCAATAAAACTTAAAACAAACAGAAATTATTACCCATATAAGGGGCTCACCTCCTTATGATACCTAGCTCTTTACGCTAAAGTATTTTTAGTAATTTCAACTATTTATTCTACGGCTTTTGTGATTCAGGGGTCATTCTTAATGAATTGGGATAAAATTTAAGCTTTAGTGTAAAGAGCGAGGTACTGACGATGGGGCGAATCCCCTCATATATGTAATAAAAACATGAGAATACAAAAGTTCTTTACGTAAGCTAATTTATAAGTTACGTAAATCTTTTACCAATAAAGAGATTCGTAAAAAATTAAAAGTTCTAGTTGCCTTTTTAATTAACCAAAAAATCGGAGGGCAACTAGGCTTCGCCCCCGCTCTTTTTTTCTCAAAATCATTCGATCAAAATTATGAGAAAGCCATTTAGCCCCCCCCCCAAAAAAAATGCAAATTTCGTTTTGATTATTCCTCTGCGGAGAGCCAAAATCAAAACATGCATTGATTCAAAAACGTTCAGAAATTAAATAAAAAAAACGAGTTTTTTTAACTGAAAGTAAGGAGCGACATTAAAACTTAAAACGCACAGAAATTACTTCGTATATGAAAGAGGCTGCTTCCTCATCAACGCCCCGCTCTTTACGCTAAAGTTTTTTACTGTTTTAAAAAGAAGAATTGAGAGAAAGAGTCAAACTTTAGCGTAAAGAGCGGGGCGTTGATGAGGAAGCAGCCTCTTTCATATACGAAGTAATTTCTGTGCGTTTTAAGTTTTAATGTCGCTCCTTACTTTCAGTTAAAAAAACTCGTTTTTTTTTATTTAATTTTAAAAAGAAAAATCCGCCATTATGAGCTGAAGTACAGAATGAGAAAATATCATTTGAATATAGGGTTATTCTAATATGACATAAGTTTGACTCACTCGTTTTCTGAAATTATTTTTTTCTTGTATGAGACAAAGATGTAGATGGGTCCCTTGAAAAACGACAATTCATTTAATATGAGAATATTGAACGCATTTTAATAAGCACTACTTCTGGCAAAATGTCTATCTAATTTCTTAATCCCCCACCCAAAAAAGTGTGCATGCTTGTCCAGGCCCCTGAACTAAATTATTTGGTAGCCCTTATCACAGATATGCAAACTAGGGTTCTCCTTTGTTTTATCTGCAGTTAACAGCTGATACAGTAGCAACAGCTGTGACAATTCGGCGATATCAAGGGTAAATTCAGTTATCTACATCAAGGAAAAAGTAAACTAGCAGGCAAAGCCGTATCCAAGGGCATTAGGGGTTTGAACCCTCCGAAAGTTTTGCCCTACCCGTAAAAAAGTAAGAAAAATGAATATAAACGATTTTGCAATGCGTTTATCAAAGTTTTTTTTTGAAAAACCCTCCACCGAAAAAAACCTTTTGTGAACCTCTCCGACCCCCAAACAAAAACCTTGATACGGCAATGCTAGCAGGTAATTTAGTCAGCTTCATAATTTTCTTTATAGCAGATTGAATTGTTGTTGAGGTAATTTTAACTGCATATGTTGTTAAGTAGCGACATCAAATCACTGAATTGACGTCCTGGTTATTTTAGGATAATGGAGGGATGAGCGCAGTTGTGTCGATTTTAAATGGCTTGGTTTGTGGCTACATTGAACAGCTAGTGGTGGTAATAGTAGTGGTAGTCCTGGTTATCAAATATAAAAACAAATGCTGGAGACATGAAAAAGTTGTTTTTGTCAGACGAAATATTTTTTTACACAATATTGAACGTTGTGGGTTATAAAAAACTAAATCACGCTTTATATGTTATTCGTTCTAGGCTATCGGTTACAAATCTGAAGCTCCCAAGTACAATTTATTCATAAAAATACGAATTTTCTTTATTAGGAAAAATATGTTGCATCTGGACAACTACAAATAATGTTGTAATTTGTAACATCTATTTTTATATATATATATATATATATATATATATATATATATATATATATATATATATATTTAGTAACATATATTTTAATAACATGATTTCTTGTCACCTAATATTATCTTCTAATTCAATATGTTTATTAATATTGAAAAGAATTAGTATTTACAAATATGATTAGTGTTGACAGATTCTAGCAACGTCTGACTAATCCAATTAGAATTTTGTCGCTACATACACAATGAAAGCTAACTTGCTCAGATGAATGGTTTCCAGAACAACAAGAGTGAGCTCAAAACATATCATATGCATTTAACAGCTATTTTTCTGGCTTTACACCTAACCTGTCAAAGTGAATCATGCAGACGTTCTTCTTGAATTTTATTATTTTTTATTGTTGATTTGCTTTATTATTTTATATTTTATGTTACATTTTTATGTTATATCGTATATTTTTTATGATATTTTTATTGTTCGTGTATTTTTCTTTCTTTTCTTAAATTTCTTCATCCTCCTGCTGGCTCTTGCATATCGGTATGATAGCTTGAATGGCTCTGGAAATTTGTATCCCTTCCATCAAACAGTTCGTGGTAACGAACTGTAGTAAGGAGCGACCCTGCTCAATCGTAACCGAAACTATAAAAAACGGAATTTTGATATCAATAGTTACATCAAAAGAATCGAATTTTAATACTGATTTCAAATATATAAGTTTCATCAAGTGTAGTCATACCCATCAGAAGTTACGAGCCTGAGAAAATTTTCCCTATTTTAGAAAATAAGGGGAAACACCCCCATTTTTATAAGAATTGTTTCTTGGACAGTGCATGTTTAAACCTGACTTTAAAAAATGCAGTAGAAATGCCTTGCTCAAAGCTGTATAGTTTTAAACAATAAAGTTACGACAAAATTGATTTAAAAAAAAAAAATACATGCCTCTAACTTTTTTCGTGGTAAACGGAAATGTATGATGACTATATACAAGAAACAACATTGATGTGAGAGCAAAATGTGCGAATAAATTTTTGTATAATTTTCTGAGAGAGTTCAATAAACAGGGTTCATTAAAAGTATTAAGATGTAAGTTTTCTTCTTTAATCTTGCCTAAGGAAAAATCGGGAAGAAAATCCAGCGAATGAAACGAAAGTTATTTTTTTTTGTATAAATATGTTTTTAATTTTATTCATTTTTAATTTTTTGGGGTTTTAATTTTAATGCTTTAGTATTTCTACTGACGACGACCGCTTTATATTTGATTGAAATATCTAGACTTTGGTATCTGTTTTCGCTGTCTAAATAAATGGACTTATCCCCATTTGAACGTTTATTTTGTTTGTCATAGAAAGGCAGTGTGGTTTGGGAAAAGGAAACTTAGTTCAAGGTATTACGTCAAAACTTCTTAGTACTTTAAAAAAAAGCTTCTAATCTAATTAAACGGATCTTATGTTTTTGGGGGCGTCCTTAAAGAATTGGAACAATACTCAAATGTTAGCATAAGGATCAAGGTATTGAAGAGTGGGCAACCACCCTCATACATGTAGCAATTTTTAATGCTGTTCCTTACTTTCAGCTGAAAAAACCTGTTTTTATTGAATTTCTGACCTTTTCTTAAATAATGCCGGGAAATCCAGCTCCCCTCCATGAAAAACTCCCTCTCCAAGGAAGACTCCTCCAAAGAAATTTTCTATCATGTGAAATACTCACCCCTCTCCCATCAGGAGAATTCCCCTAGACAGTTCCATTCTGACTGAAAATTCACCCAGAAGAATTTCTTGTGGATGATTCCGCTCGAAAATTTGTCTTAGTACGCTTTCATTTGGGAAAGACTTTAATTTATGATTACTTTTTAATTCATGCCAGAATCACCCCTTCGTGGAATCTCCTCCAGAAAATACCCCCCCCCCATAGTATAAAGTTGCTTCTGCAGAAAATTTCCGTCTATAGAATTTATCCCGCGTAAAACTGCCCAATGGAAAATTATTGCTGTAGAGATTCCCCCTCCTCTTCTGACAGATCCTCTAGACAATTCCAAACCGGTAAAATTTCCCCCAACAATTCTCCTTAACATCTCGGCATGTAAAGTTGAGTCACAAAAGAGATAGCAATATGATTAAAAAGAAATTCGTACAAGAATTCTGGCTAATTCTCCGAGCGTAAAATTTCCCTTGGAAAATTTACCCCCTGAAACAAAACCCATCATCAAAAAAACTGTCCCTGTGGAAATTCCCCCCAGCAGAAATTTCATCCCCCCTCCCTCCGAAAAATGTGTGTATTTTTCCCGATAACGAATACTATGCAATGGGCAAATTTCATTACTTTCAAACCTTTCCCCAATGGCTTGGGGGGGGGTCATGTTTTCCCCAAAGGCATAGTTACTGGATCTTTCAGCTATGATGAACAAAATGGCTATCTCAAATTTTAATTGGACGACTTTGGGTAAAAAGAGACGTGGTTGGGGGGCTAGTTGCTTTCCCGTCTTTTTTTTACCTACAGAGGGTACTAGAACTTTTAGTTTTCCTTCCAATGAATCCATTTTCGGAATTATAGTAATATTATTTCGATGCAATCACTCCTGGAAAAAATAAACAATTAAACACGCATCTGTGATCGTTCTTCGGCAAAATGCAAAATTCCACTTTATCGCAGAAGAGAGCTTGAAAGTTCTGCAGTTGGGTTCTCTGATACGCTGATTCAGATGGTGTTATTTTTATTACGATTCTTTGACTTTTTGAGGGTGTTTCCTTCCATTGTCAAAAACTAGGCAAATTTTCTCAGTCTCATAGTTTTTATATTTAGAATTGCACTAAACTTAATGAATCTGATATATTTGGAATAAGCATAATATGCCAATTATTTTTATGCATCTATTGATATCAAAATTTTGCTTTTTAGAGTTTCGGATACTATTGAGCCACATCGCTTCTTACTCACAGTCCTTTGCCATGATCTGTTTGACTATTTGGTATTGAACTGTCTTACGGTATCATAATAACATAGTAAAAAGAGAAATTTTGGATATAATAAAGCATAAAACAATGGGAAATTTTCAATGTGATAAGTCTTGACAGTAGAATCAACATATTACTGTTTTGAATGAGTACTAAGCATGTAGATTGTCGATCACCCCTACATCTCAAAAACAAATTCCCATGTGCTCTTGAACATTGCCAATAATATACTGATCAACTTGAGACAACTGTTTATGTTTACCATATTGCAACTCCCTTATGTGGCTCGACTTCGAGAAAAAAAGATTCCCGATGCTTTATATAAAGTAGGCGCAAATACCACACCTGAGTCGTTTATGTCGGCTTTTCGAAGGAATGATGAGATTCACCAACATGATACTCGACATGCATCGCAAAAAGTTACAGAAACGAGACGTCTCACGTCATCTGGTTTTTCAACCAAATTTACCGGACCGAAAATATGGAATTATTTGCCAAATATTTTGAGAAATGCTAATAGCCTACCAGAGTTCAAAAGTAAGATTAAAAGCTTCTTATTGGAAAATATTGTATTAGGTCCTAATTTCTTGTACCAATAGTTCTTTATGTTTTGTTTTATTAATTTACGTTTGTTTTCTTTTCTTTTCCCTTCTTCCTCTTTTCTTTTTTTACCTTATATTTCTTTTCTTGATGATTGAATGGATACTGTCACCCGTTACGGGCAGTGTTCTCTTAGGGTTTAGTTAGTTTACAGTGTTTGATATGGTTTTTGCTAATAAATGAATTGGATTGAATTGAATTTAATTTAAAAACCAGCGTAGTATTGCGTTGCCTGGATTTTGTACCATGACAATACCGGACTTTTGATCCCAATTGTTTACAGCAAACTGCCTTCTTGTGTAATAATCGACCTTATAATATAAAGATTCAAGGCCAATTTCAGAAAAGCTTCTGCCTGGCAAACTATGATACTACCAATCTCATCAATGGGCAGTGCTTGAATTTGCTTGCGTTTTATGCGTTGTTCGTTTGATGCGTTGACTGATCCATTAGTCACAAATATATTTCTTTGGAGTATCACCTGTTCACCAGCTGCAAGAGCAAGGTATGGTAAAGCATAAGCCGGTTTTTGTTGTCATTTTTAAAGCGTTTTATTAAATTCTCAGTTACTATGGGCATTGCCAAGTTCTTTGCTGCTCCTTATTCAATCTGTTTTTTCCTATCGACTGCTGACGGTTGATCAATTACTGCAATTACAACTCCATCTGGACTGGTTTTCTGAAGGAACAAGTCTTTATTGTCGTGCAGCTCTAGTTGGTGGGTATCCGAATCACTGAAGACTCTGTGGACAACTGTATGTAAAAGTCTATAATTTCGACGGTTTTTTCTCTGCGTGAATGAACTATATTTCTCTTTTTGGGAAAATCAAGACTTTTGAGAGAATATAGATAAGGTTTAATATATGAAAGCTGTAGGATTACTTCTATCTCATGTTTATTGTCAGCCCGTCATGGTCAAACTCAAGTCATAAATGGAATTTACACATGGACTTAATTTTAAGCTTGACTTAAAGATGTGTTAGTAGTCCATAGGGGGGGGGGGCTGGATTTGGCAGAAAATGTATAAAATTGAAAAAAGTTTCACGAATTATATAATTAGTACTACAGACTGACAAATGAACAAACAAGATTTCGGTCAGTCTTAAGTGGATAAACATCAAAAAAAGAGATGAAACCATACTAGACTCATTATTACTAAATATATCCTCACTAGTGTCTTTCTCAAAGTAAGAAACTGTTAAATGCAAGGAATATTACTGTGTTGTAACGAAATATAATATACACATGGTAGCCTACCACAAGACAACTGTTGCCAAAGTAAAAAGTGACAAAGAGCTGATAAAAAAAAGCTCCCAGAAAAGGCAAAATGAATCTATGAGTAGGAGAGTGTGGAGGAAGACATCGTAGAAGAAGACTGTTCAGTGCAAGTTTTGTCATTGTTTACTGGTCAACAAGTAAACTAGAGCAGTAGCGTATTCTCGCAATGCACATGATACGAAAGCAAATACCTGTAGATGGCTGTAATGCAACGGGGCGTTTCTCTTTTTAAAGTGTTTGCAAACTTACCTCCTAGCCACGGAGATCACTTTAGATTTTTTTATTTATCTCCAAGTCTTCATGTGGCTATTGTGAGAAATGCTCCACCATCTTGTTTGATAACTGAGTCGAAAATTTTGTGAAGAACTCTCCATTGATCAGTCTTCAGTGAATAGCAGTTACTATTTTGTTTGTACTCCTTATCACCCTGTCTTTCTGATTGCGTTTATTAAAACATTTACGCCATAATGTAGCTCTGCTAATGAATTTTCACTAAAAAGTGAATTCCTTTTGCCGCACTCTTGGAACAGTTTTTTTTTTTATAAACTCTTCATCACTTTTCACTTTGGCAACGGTTGTCTTGTGGTAAGCAATCCTGTCTAGGTTTTATTTTCTTACAGTACAGTAAGATTCGTTATTGCTCATTCCACTAACCACAAAATATTGTTTTTCTTTATTTATTTAGGTTTAAACATCAGACTTCTCATGACTCAAATGAATTAGCCTTCTTGTGCTATAGATTAAAATTCCTTTTTCTATCGTAATCTTGAAAGCATAATTTTCATCAGCACCTTGATGTTGTTGTTCAAACTAAGATAGTAAGGGAAAAAGACTCATGCTCTATGCATGTCCAGGACTGGGAGCTATGGTAGGCATTACTTACCTAGTGTAGAGTGTGCTGTCTCCGGTTTCCTAGATTATTCATTGCAAGCTCTTCCGGCTCTCGAAACTTTTGAGCCTACTTTTTATTTTGCTATACGGCTTCCTTACATCTGTGATTCAAGAGGGATAAGGTACATAAAGTGGACCTCAAGCATCATATTCAATCTTCCGAATTTAGTCTTTAACTTATTCCTTCTTCTGAATTTGTTTTTACACATCTAAAATCATGATTCTGTACTTTATTTCTAATGAAGGTGGAAGAGACAGACACTTAGGCGTGGGGCTATCTAGTAGATTCCTAAAACATGCATTTCTATGTTTCAAAATAGGCTATAAATCCTAGAGAGTACAGCTTGGTACTGGAAACTGTTAAAAAAAGCTGGTGGACATTTTTGCTCGATTACAAATTTCCCTTCTTTTTGACTGGATGGAAAACATAATTACCATAATTTCTCCGTCTCAAGAGTGAAACCCACCTATAAAACCACAAGTGTTTTGGTTCAGTTTCATCGTGTATAACTTGTGATCAACGATGTCACAAATATAAGAAATCTTTGTAACTGAAAATCATGCAACAGATATTTTTAAGAATCACGAAGAGATGGTTTGTCAAATCAAAACTCAGGACTATGCTTAGAAATTCCTTCAAAGTGCTGAATTTTGTACAAAGTGAAGACTAAGAAAATATTCTGTGCAACAGCCAATCCCTTCATGTTGGGACCTGATCCTGCACGGAAAGTATTTCAGACGAGCTATCAAATTTAGTAAATCTATTAATGCTGGAAAATACTTAATAGATAATTCAATCCTTAAAAAACTTCACAATTGCTGCAGGCTTCTATGTATCTCTGTTTGACGTAGGTATGAATTCGTAAGAATGGTGAGGAAGGAGTGAAACAAATTTTTCAAAATCTAAACGAAATACACATTTTTTTTCGCTTTCCCAAACGAAAAAAAACAATCAAAGGTATGTTTCAAAGGAAATGAAGAAAAGTTTTTCTAATCAACGGGCAAAAAGATGGGGATGAATTTGCTCCCCTATATTGATGACACTGTTGCCACCTAGTTCATTACCAGCTATTCCAATATGGTCTTTTAAATAGAAATTAGTTATTTGATTAATAAAATTGAAAGAGATGGCGTCTCATTTTCATACCGCATTCGTTTCAAATACCCAAGACACGCAAGAATTGAGACCTGTCAGCCAGGTAAAGACAAATCAATGCTAGACAATCACAGATTTATCACTTTATTGCGTGTGTTAGGAAAAATATCTGAGACACTGGTAAAGAAAAGGTTAAACTGGGAAGAAGAGAAGAGAGAGACACTCAAATGTGAGCAGTGTGGGTTCAGGAGCACAAAAGAGAACCTGGTTTGTTTTCAAAGAGATGCTGTTTATGCTTTACAAAATGGACTCATAATGGTAGCTGTCTTCCTAGATTTTGATGGTGAATTGATAATTTGATACATAGACAAATTTTACTAGGATTAACTGAGGCTGGGATTTGAGGAAGAATGCTAAAGTTTACAAAGAACTATCTGGAAGATCATGAAGTGCATGTTAGAGTGGGTAAAACTATCACCTGTGAACTTACTAAGGGAAATAGAGGAGTCCCTCGAGCTCAGCTCTAGGTCCAGATTAGTATAACCAAGGTTAACATAACATACCTTTAGATGTATGGTGATTTTAGTGCTGGAAATTTTGCTGATGACAACAATATATGGGCTATGGGGAGAACTATTGAAGAAGTTATATCTGGGTAAATGTTTAGTTTCATCTGAGGCTGTCTAAACTGAAAACTATGGTGCAAAGCAGCATAGTTTCCAGCTGATAGTACTTACAAATGCTAATTCTAAAAGTGCACCCAATTTTCTCAAATCCAGTTTTTAGCTTTCTAAAATGCCCCTTCAACAAACTAAAAATGCATAAAGTGGGCAGGGTTTTGAAGCCAAGCAAAATGTTGGGGATGTACAATATGTATAAAATTATATTTAAATACTTTTTCCAGTCATCACTGGTAATTTCTGTATAGTAAGAAGTCAAGTGATAATTAAAAAAATTATACATCCATTAATGCTAATTATTGACTTTCACTTTTGAGTTGAAACTAGCCTGTGAATCAGTGAATCAGAACAATTAGTTCAATATTATGTTTGTGCTCCATTGATTTAAAGAAATGTCTTCCAACACAGTGGAGATTATACAGTTTTTCAGTTCATGATTAAGTTTGTTTTAAAAGATTCTTTGGCTTTGGGAAGGCTGTGGTGAAACAAATTTGGTTGAATAGTGATCCTTGCATTTGAATATTAACTATAGAGCAAAGCAAATTAGTCCATGAGCCTTACAGGCAGCAGGGCAAGGTTTTTGCTCTATATTTATTGAATAATTATTCAGCCTAAACCCTGAAACAGCAATCAAAAAGTAGGTCATAATTATGAACTAACAATTCAACCAATCAGAACACAGACCTCACCCCACTGTCTGCAGGGCTTATGGACTAATTCACCTTGCTCTATAGGTAACATTCGCTTCCAAGATTCACTATTCAGCCAAACTTTTTTCACCAAGACCTTCCCTTAGCCAAAGAATCTTTTAAAACAAATTTAATATTGAACTGAAAAACTGTATAATCTCAATTCCATCAGAAGGTATTTCTTCAAATCAACAGAACATAAACATAATATTTAACTAATTGCTCTGATTCACTGGTTCAATGGCTAGTTTAAACTTGAAAGTGGACAATTAGCATTAATGCATGCATGAGTTTTTTAATTATCTTTTGACTTCCTACTAGACAGAAATTACCAGGGATCACTAGAATTAGTATTTAAAATATAATTTCATTCATATTGTACAACCCCAAAATTTCCCTCAACTTCAAAACCCTGTCCACTTTCTGCATTTTTAGTTTGCCCCATAGAGGAGGAGGATTAACCAGAAATGGACATGCTTCTAGAATTAGCATTTCTGAGGGCTCTAATTTGAACACTATGCTGCTTTGCAGCATAGTTTCCAGTTTAGACACCTTGTGATGAAACTTAACATTTACCTGTGCCTGTTACAAAATCTGTTCTTGAACAGCTTCAAAATTGGGCATAGGACACTGACTTGAGCATTTCAGCTCATAAAACATTAGCTATGCGTACAACAAGAAAGAAAATAATTGAAGTGCCATTCTTAACCCTAAACAGACTACCCATCAAATCTGTAAACCAAATAAAGTTATGAGGATGCATAATAGAGGAACATTTGAACTAGAATCTGCATATTTAAAGCATTAAAGCAGTCTGTATTAGGGGGATCAACATAATGAAGACATTAACAGCAGCCACATGGGGAAGCAAAGTCAGTTCTTTAATTCAGTTCTAAACCACATATATTAGGTCAACGCTGGAATATGCTGGTGTTGTGTATCATCTTGCAAATAATTCATCTCTTAAAAAGCTAAATGTGCTCCAAAATACAGCAATGAGGATTGCATTTAGAGCTAGGGAAACAACCCCAGTGTCATTCTTGCTTTTAGAAAGTGACCTGAAAGGTTTAAAAAGAAGAACAAATACTATTACGCTGAGATATTTTGCGAAAGTATAGGATCAGATAGAACAAATCCAGTGAAATCAAGGATTTCCAATCAGGCCTGTATGTGACTGCAAGCAATTGTTGAAAGAGGAATCAATTAAATTTATTTGAAAGATCTATTCAATTATGTGCTCAATTTGACCTGGAACTATAAGATCAGAGATACACTGCAAGTTCCAGACATAGGGTTACCTCCACCATGGGAAAGCTGCAAAATTAAGTTCTCAACTGTCCTGGAGAAGAAAAGAAACTTAGACTCAGCCACTAGTTTGAGAGTGCTGATTGAGGAGTTCTTCTGGGGTTTCCTGGATATTTATACTGATTGATCTAATGCAGATGATTATAGCCCAGCTGGAGCTGCATTTATTATATCAAAGAAAAAAATTACAGCACAGTACAAGCTACCATAACAAATGTCAATTTTTCAAGCTGAAGTGATAGCAATAAAAAGCAGTAATATGTGTAAAAGAAATCCTGAAGGTTTGTTGTGATGTTTTAATATGCTCAGATTCAAAGAGCACAATAGAAGCCATTAGCAAGATAAATAGAGGAGGGACACAGTCAAGGGAAGTAGCTAGCTGTTGTTGAGAATTAGTCACAATAATTCTAGGACAAGAGATTGTTCTACTGTGGGTTCCTGCTTATGTTGATATACATGGAAATGAACTAGCTGACCAAGCTGCAAAAAATAGCACCAGTTTTGGTGGCCCTTTTACCAGGTTTTTACAAGATGAGACTCCAACTCAGATTATTGTGATTGAAGAGATTATAAAAAGGCAACAACAACACCATTCTGAGGAAAATTGTAAGCTCTCTAGAATTTGGGTAGCATATTAAATCAGAAGAAACTCAGAATTTAAACTTTATAAGAAACTAACAAGGAGAGAAGGAACCACAGCCTTTTGTCTAAGGTTCAGACATGCAGGTATTTGAATATATCTTGCAAAATTTTTTGAGTGATGATGTATTTTTTTTGAGTAATGATGTAAATACCACAGTTACATGCTTGTTGGTTCAGTTCTTTGAAAAAATTGGATGGGATAAAAGGATATAATTAAAGTTGTTGGGAATCATTTAGTTTCCAGCTTGACAAGTTAATGCTTGAGGAATATGGAGAGAGGGCCTGAGTGACCTTGTAGTCAAGAGGGGTCTGAAATTTGTCCCATCATCATAAGAAGTTGTCAGCATAAGCTTATAATCCAAATTAATTTTAGCATTCCTACTCTCTAGAAGAAAACACTATAAAATTCTGGAAACTAATTAAAAAGTTCTGAAATGCTAACTCATGCTTACATGCTATATCATTCATAAATCCAGAATACTAAACATTAAACCTCTCGTAACTGACAAATATATTGCTCAAGTTCTATATAATTAATGAATTTTTATTAGTGTGACTTCGTTTTATTAATTTAATATTGAATAAGTGACGGAAAGAAAGAGTCATGCTATTAAAAATTCACTGAATATGTATAGTTTATCAAGAAACCAACTCTTGCTTCATTACATGCGGAAAAATCATAATTTACAAATTTAAAAAGTGATTCTAGTATACTTTACCCCCTGATTTATAAATATATAGCCAGTATGATATATATCCCATGTGCTTTCCGTTTCTTGATTTTGTCACTATCTATTCAGTTTAGATGTACATGTGTTAAAAAAAGGATGATAAACATCAAAATGAATTGGAAGTATATAATTTGGACTTATTGTTTGTAGATTAGGAGGGGGGGGGGGTAGGTATAAAGTATAGTAGAATTGATTTCCAAATTTATTAACTACAATTTTTTTCATATTATAAAGCGACAATTTGTTTTCTTAACATTTTCTTTTCTCAATTGCTCCAATTCTAAGCTTGTAGAATACCACTGATATTGCTAGAAATTACTTTGAATGTATCTTCAATAAGAAAATTAGACACACTAACTAGGAATTATCCTTGTCCAGTTACAGATATAAAAAAAGTGGAAGGATAAGAAGAAGATTTAGGTCTAGACAATTAAGCTTCGAATTTTTGTTATAGCTAATAATGCTGAAAATATTTATAAATTGGCTAAAGAAAAAAACCTGGTAGTCAGGCAGGGCCTAAACTTTGGCAAATATTTTGCTTCAAATGTATGTTTCCCAAACATATAATCTTGAATGAGCTATGATGTATATAATTTAGATAGCTGGGATTGGCTGATGATAATCTTTGATACCATTTTTTTCGGCATTTAAGATAGATGAAAATTTTGTCCTTATAACATAGCATAAATTAATATAATTATTCTTTTTTAAAACTTTTGTCTATGATTGCATTGATCTCTGATTCATTCTGTTGCTAATTAAAGTGCTTGAGGTATTGTTCAAAATTAAGAGGGGTAAGTCACAAAAATTTGTTGGTCATTTTTGTCAAAAGAATCAATATTTAGGAGAAAAAAATATTTTGTAATTCATATCTCTTTCCCTAGACATAATATTCAAATTTCCCTTTCCATATCCAAACACCTAATGAAAGTTTTGATGTGAAATGTCTTATTCACGTCATTACTTCACTGTAAATAGAGTCCAAGTTTAGCTGGAACTATTGATACCAAAACATTAAGACATATCTGAGAAACATTTTTGGTGACCCTCAGACCTTCCTCTGCATATAAAAAATGAAATCCCCTTGACCTCCTCCCAACATCCAAAATTTTCAGCTGAATCTTAATATTTGTTTTTTGTAAGCAATTTCTCTGGAAAACATCTAGTAAACCTTCATCCGCTTTTTGGAGCATCCATGCCTCAGAGCCATATTTGACCATTGTCATCACTGCACCTTACAATATACTAATCTTAGTTTGCAGACTTATCTTCTTATTCTTCCAAACTTTTTTTTTAACTGTAAAAAACCCTCAGCCTTGGTTATTCTACTTTTAACATCTTCACTGCTCCCTCCATCTTAACTAATAATACTACCAAGGTGAGTGAAGCTGCACACTTGATCAATCTTTTCATTATCCAACGTCACATTTTCATCATCACTTATTCCTAGTCTTAGTGAGTAAGTCTTCTTAAGATTAATTTTTAAATCTATTTGAAAACCCCGAACTCGCAAAACTTCTAAAGGTTAATTCATTTTGCCTACACTTTCATCTAGGATGCTTAAATCATCATTTCCTCTAGGATACTGGGATGCATAATCTAGAGTTTTTCCTCTCCATTTGATTCCATGGTCTTCTATTACCTTTCCTAAAATAAAATCCATCAAAGTGATCCATATAAAGGGGGATAGAACACAACCCTGCTTAACTCCAGATTCACTAAAAAACCAGCTACTAACCTCATTTCCTACCTTAATTGCAGCAGCATTATTCTCGTACCTAGTACTAATCATTTTAATGTATTCGTCTGGTATACCATGTAAGGATAAGACGTTTGATAAAGCTCTTCTATCAACAGAATTGAAAGCTTGCTTACAATTTATAAAACTGAGGACCAAAGGTGTTTAGCAACTAAGGCTCTTCTCAATTATTAACCTAAGAAAAACCTAAGAGTTTTAGTTTTCTGATCTTTGGACTATTTCGAACAAAGTGGCTATCTAAAAATTTTGATTGGCTACATTTGGGAAAAAGAGGGCGTGGAGGGGTGAGTGGAAACACCCAATCACTTATATGAAAAATTAAAATTTTGAGCTGTCACTTAAGAAAAAATGTGATACACAACAGGACAGGAATAGTTGTTCCTTATATTCTTTTTCTTAAGGTTGTTTTTATGCTTTTAGGCAGGCAAATATAGACGATGGCAATACTGTCAATGATTTTATCGAATTTATTTTGGCCGCTACCAATAACAATGTATATAGTTGAGACAGGATGTATTTTACTCTTGGTGAAGTTGCTGATACGATTAACTAACGGTGTCTGCAGCTCAACAAATCGACTTGATGGGAAAGTTGTCATAATAACTGGAAGCAGCTCAGGTAAAAAGTGTCGTAATTAAGTAAGAAACTCCTTAATTAGAGAATTATTAAATTATCCAAAAATGGTATCATTTGGTGAAAGTTCGCCTTGCCCAAGATGCACGAAGGGGGAAGCGGGGAGTATTTCGTAGGCATATATCCCGCTTAAAATCCTACGGTTTTCCTATCATTTTGTATTTTTCATTTATAATTGACCCATTTTATATTCCAATCGTCTATATACATGGACTAGCAAAAGAGTCGACAAAGCTAGCAAAATTTTCACCTCGCTATGTATTTTCAGCAAATACGTAAACGAGGTATTATATGGTAATCCTTGGAAACTGTAAAAATTGGAAAAATCATGGCAGCGTGGAAAGATTATTAATTAAGACACTTATAAAATGAGGGGGCAATATTATATAAGATAAATGGAATAAATATTAAAACTGAACGTCAAAAGCAAATTTACCAAATTTGTATCAAACGCTAAACAATACTACTTATCTTAACCCAATATTTTCCTCAATAATTAAAAAAAAAACGCAATTTTAAAACGAAAACGGTTTGCAAAAGAAAAAAAAAATAGAAATAATTTAACGATAAAAGAACAAGAAAATCAAATATAATCAGCATAAAAATACACTGGATAGGACAATAGATAAAAGATAAGTTTTTCTGGTTGACTTTTACTTTAATTAAATAAAAAAAAAAACTTATTTTTTTAGCTGAAAGTAAGGAGCGACATTAAAACTTAAAACGAACAGAAATTACTCCGTATATGAAATGAGTTGTCCCCTCCGCAATCCCTTGCTCTTTACGCTAAAACTTTTAATTGTTTTAAAAAGTAGAATTGTGGCAAAGAGTCAAACTTTAGCGTAAAGAGCGAGGGATTGCGGAGGGGACAACTCATTTCATATACGGAGTAATTTCTGTTCGTTTTAAGTTTTAATGTCGCTCCTTACTTTCAGCTAAAAAAATTAGTTTTTTTTTTATTTAATTTCTGAACGTTTTTGAATGAATGCATGTTTGGTTTTGGCTCTCCGCACATAAATTATTAAAATGAAATATGTATATTAATTCTTTTTTTGGCTAAATGGCTTTCTCTTAGTTTTGATCAGACCATTTTGAGAAATAAGGGGTGGAGAAGGAGGCCTAGTTGCCCTTGAATTTTTCGGTTACTTAAAAAGGCAACTAGGACTTTTAATTTTTAACGAACGTTTTTATTCGTAAAAAATATGTGTAACTTAAGAATTAACTTACTTAACAAACTTTCAAAACCTTATATTTTTATTATGTACACGAGGGGGTTTGTACCCTCGTTAATACCTCGCTCTTTACACTAAATCGTAAGTTTTGTCCCAATTCTTTAAGAATGACCCCTGAATCAGAAAGGCCGTAGAATAAATAGTTGAAATTACTAAAAATACTTTAGCATAAAGAGCAAGGTATTTATCTCCTCCTAAATACCTCGCTCTTTATGCTAAAGTATTTTTAGAACCCTTCATATGCGTAATAATCTCTGTTCGTTTTAAGTTTCAATGCTACTTCTTCCTTTCATTTGAAAAAACGTTTTCATGTTTATTTTTCATTGTTTTCTTATAGTAATGCTAGAGAATCCTGCGCCCTTGTCATTGAATTTTTCTTCCCCCATGACAGATTCCTCCAAGGAAAGATCCTCCAACATAGCCCCCTCTCCTCAGCCTCACCCCCAAACCTGAAAACGTCTGTACACTTCCCAATAACCATTACTATATGTAAACACTGGTCAAAGTTTGTAACTTGCAGCCCCTCCCCCAGGGATTGTGGTGGAGTAAGTCATCCCCAAAGACATAGCTATTGTAGTTTTCGACTATGCTGAACAAAATGGCTATCTCAAAATTTTGATCCGTTGACTTTGGGAAAAAAATGAGCGTGGGAGGGGGCCTAGATGTTCTCCAATTTTTTTGGTCACTTAAAAAGGGCACTAGAACTTTTAATTTCCGTTTGAATGAGCCCTCTTGCGACATTCTAGGACCACTTGGTCGATACGATGACCCCTGGAAAAAAAAAAAAAAAAAAAAAAAAAAAAAAAAAAAAAAAAAAAACAAAAAAAAAAAACAAAAAAAAAAAAACAAACAAACAAATAAACAAGCATCCATGATCTTTCTTCTGGCAAAAAATACAAAATTCCAGATTTTTGTAGATAGGAGCTTGAAACCTCTACATTAGGGTTCTCTGATACGCTGAAACTGATGTTGTCATTTTCGTTAAGATCCTATGACTTTTAGGGGGTGTTTCCCCCTATTTTCCTAAATAAGGCAAATTTTCTCAGGCTCGTAACTGTTGATGGGTAAGACTAAACATGATGAAACTTATATATATTTAAAATCAGCATTAAAATGCGATTCTTTTGATGTGGCTATTGATATCGAAATTCAATTTTTTAGAGTTTTGGTTACTATTGAGCCGGGTCGCTCCTTACTACAGTTCGTTACCACGAACTGTTTGATAACCTGCTGTTCAACTTCATGTTTTACAAGATCATTTAGGATTTAAACTGTAATAGTGTTGGAATTGTGTCGGAAATAGTGTTATAACAGTGTTTGAAAGCACTATTTTGTTCAGGTTACGCTTTCATATTCAGGCACGTACACTGGATTTCTTGATGTTCAGGGGATCCAGTATCAATTTTTTTCCATGGTGCCTAATAATAAAAAGGTACTTTCCATTTGATAATTTGAACAGAAAGTGCAAAGAAAATATAGGATTTACTTAGGAGACTGGGCACAGGTTCCTCCTCACCTGTTTTTACTTCCCTGTTCATGTCGATTCCATAGGGAAGAAATTCACCAAGCTACAGCAAATTCGAAATTGATCAAAAATGTGAGTTCTAGATTGTCTCTAGAAAATAATTGAGTTTGTTTTGGTCGTGGTTTCGGAATTTAAACTGTTAGCACAGGCAGTTCTTTATTAATTACAATGATTTTGTTTGTGATTTTAAGCATACCTGAAGACAGTAAGATTCAAAATTCCTCAGGGTTGCAGTTACCCACCATAGGTCATGAAAAGTGTTGCCTGACTTTAAAAAAGGGAGAAACATCCCCCGAAAGGTGGGAATCGTCTCCAAAACGGGATATGATCATTGAAAATTACACCATGAAATTAAGCATACCAGAGAACCCCATTAGCGAGACGTAAATAGTGTCTCGCTAATGGACGCAATAGGAAATTCCCTATTGTTCTTCTTGTTTTTGATGTTTGAGAACCCCATTACAGATGTTTCAAGCCCCCATCTACAGACATGTGAAATCA
The DNA here is from genome assembly GCF_032884065.1 of Artemia franciscana. Classification (NCBI taxonomy): domain Eukaryota; kingdom Metazoa; phylum Arthropoda; class Branchiopoda; order Anostraca; family Artemiidae; genus Artemia; species Artemia franciscana. The sequence continues at coordinate 9,805,404 of NC_088867.1, read as the reverse complement.
TACGTTTTTCAAACAGTTTGTTGTTTGTAATAGTTCATACCCAAAAAAGTAGTTTTGATAACAATATATGCATATATGCATATAACCACGCTGAAACATTTTGGCACTTATAAAAAAGTTACTTATTGTTCTCATTAAACGACCCTTGTTTTTAAAGATTTGGGAGAAATTTTAAACTTTAGTATAAAGAGCGAGGTGTTGAGTAGGGGGAAACCCTTCTCATTTACGAATTAATTTCTGTTCGTTTTAAGTTTTAATGTTGCCACTTACTTTCAGTTGAAAAAACTTGTTTTTTTATTTAATCTCTGATCTTTTTTTAAATAACGCCTGGAAATATGGGTCCATTTCCTCTGAAAAAAATCCTATCTCCACGGAAATATTGTCCGCACAATTCAATCTGCTTAAAAATTAACCCGGACAATTACTCTTAACACCTCCATGCGTAAACCTGAGTCGGTAAGGAGAAAGCAAGACACATAGAGACATTTCACATAGGAATTCTGGCAAATTCCCCAGTACACAATTTTCCGTGAAAAGTTCACCCCTTGAAAAATTCTCTCTGTGCAAATTCTCCCCAGCAGAAAGTTCTTCCTCCCCTTCCCAATAAGAAATAAAAAATGTATGAACAAATATATGCATGCTTCCCAATAAGAAATACTATGCGTAAACAATAGACAAATTTTATACCTTTAAGACCTTTTCCCTGGGGCTCTGGGGGTCAAGTTGTCTCTAAAGAAATAGTTATTGGACCTTTCAACTATGCTGAACAAAATAGCAATATCAGAATTTTGGTCGGGTGATTTTGGGAAAAGAAGTGGCACGGGAGGGGGCATAATTCACTCCAATTTTTGATCACTTAAGAAGGGCACTAGATCTTTTATTTGCCGTTATAAAAAAGCCCTCTCCAGATGTCCTAGGCCCACTAGATCGATACGATCACCCCTGGGGAAAAACAACAAAAAAATCCAAATAAACGCGCATTCGTGTTTTCTTCTGGCAAAATATACAAAATTCCACGTTATTGTAGATAGAAGCTTGAAACCTCTATAGTAGGGTTTTCTGATATGCTGAATTCGATGGTCTAATTTTCATAAAGGTTTTACAACTTTTGGGGGGTCAATCATCCTTTTTTCTAAAGTCCGGTAAATTTTCTCAGGCTTGTAACCTTTGATGGGTAAGACCTTACTTACTGAAACTGTTGATCAAAATTTTGATCTCTTATTAAAATTAAATAAAAAAACTAGTTTTTTTAACTGAAAGTAAGGAGCGAGATTAAAACTTAAAACGAACAGAAATTACTCCGTATATGAAATGGGTTATCCCCTCCGCAATCCCTCGCTCTGTACGCTAAAGCTTTTAATTGTTTTAAATAGTAGAATTGTGACGAAGAGTCAAACTTTAGCGTAAAGAGCGAGGGATTGCGGAGGGGACAACCCATTTCATATACGGAGTAATTTCTGTTCGTTTTAAGTTTTAATCTCGCTCCTTACTTTCAGTTAAAAAAACTAGTTTTTTTTATTTAATTTCTGAACGTTTTTGAATTAAAAACTATTTTTTTATTTAATTTCTGAACGTTTTTGAATTAATGCATTATTCAAATTTTGAATTAATGCATTATTCAATTTGTATATTAACTCTTTTTTTGGCTAAATGGCTTTCTCTTAGTTTTGATCAGACGATTTTGAGAAATAAGGGGTGGGGAAGGAGGCCTAGTTGCCCTCCAATTTTTCGGTTACTTAAAAAGGCAACTAGAACTTTAAATTTTTAACGAACGTTTTTATTAGTAAAAAATATGCGTAACTTAAGAATTAACTTACGTAACAAACTTTTATATTCTTATATTTTTATTATGTATACGAGGGGGTTTGTACCCTCGTTAATACCTCGCTCTTTACACTAAATCGTAAGTTTTATCCATGACCCCTGAATCAAAAAGGCCGAAGAATAAATAGTTAAAATTACTAAAAATACTTTAGCATAAAGAGCGAGGTATTTATCTCCTCCTAAATACCTCGCTCCTAATTCTAAAGTATTTTTAGAACCCCTCATATGCGTAATAATCTCTGTTCGTTTTAAGTTTTAATGCTACTCCTTACTTTCAATTGAAAAAATGTTTTCATATTTGTTTTTTCATTGTTTTTTATAGTAATGCTAGAAAATCCTGCACCCTTTTCATTGGATTTTTCTTCCCCCATGACATATTCCTCCAAGGAAAGATCCTCCCACATAGCCCCTCCCCTCAACCTCACCCCAAACCAAAAAATCTCCAAAAAAACGTCTGTACACTTCCCAATAACCATTACTATATGTAAACACTGGTCAAAGTTTGTAACTTGCAGCCCCTCCCCCAGGGATTGTGGGTTAGTAAGTAATTCCCAAAGACATAGTTATTATGGTTTTCGACTATGCGGAACAAAATGGCTATCTCAAAATTTTGATCCGTTGACTTTGGGAAAAAAATGAGCGTGGGAGGGGGCCTAGGTGCTCTCCAAATTTTTTTGGTCACTTAAAAAGGGCACTAGCACTTTTCATTTCCGTTAGAATGAGCCCTCTTGCGACACTCTAGGACCACTTGGTCGATACGATGACCCCTGGGGAAAATAAAAAAAAAAAACAAAAAAAAAAAAAAACAAACAAATAAACACGCACCCGTGATTTGTCTTCTGGCAAAAAATACGAAATTCCACATTTTTGTAGATAGGAGCTTGAAATTTTTGCTATAAGGTTCTCTGATACGCCGAATGCGATGGTGTGATTTTCGTTAAGATTCTATGACTTTTAGGGGATGTTTCCCCCTATTTTCCAAAATAAGGCAAATTTTCTCAGGCTCGTAACTTTTGATGACAAAGACTAAATTTAATGAAACTTATATATTTAGAATTAGCATGAAAATTCGATTCTTTTGATGTATCTTTTAGCATTAAAATTCCGTTTTTAGAGTTTCGTTTACTATCGAGCCGGGTCGCTCCTTACTGCAGTTCGTTACCACGAACTGTTTGATTGTGCACAAAATTTAAACTTCAGTCCAATATTAGAATTTTTAAGCAGAAAAACTGGAAAAACATTGCAATTAATTTTACACTTAAATTTTACAAAAAAGCAACAATAAAATCCATACTACTAAGGAAACAGATAAAATTAATCTAAAAGTGTTTTTCAAAAATACAGCTTTTCCAAAAAAAGTAAAGAGCCACATTAAAAGTAAAACAAATAGAAATACAGTCTTATAATAATTGAAGCTTAAAACCGACAGAAATTACAATGATTAAATAAATGAAACCCAAAGCCGAAGAGAAATAAAAGAATAATCACATCAAATATTTCAATAGCAGATACTCCTATGGATGAATTGATTAATCCTCTAAGGAATAGAAATTAAAATGAAAAATCATGTCAAACTTATTACTATTTATTAAATGAACACAAATTACCACGTATAAGATTAAAACTACTATTTCTCTAAACTTTGCAAAAACCAGAGCGTTATTTGTGATTTACTGAAAACAAAACACATTTTAAACATTTCTGCTTTTATATCGGGAACACTAAAAAACCAGTCTACTGGTCAGTCTACTTTCCCGAGTTCTGTCAGTAATCTTGATTATTATGGGAATTTCCTTTCTAAGTTTGTTGTTTTTGTTAATGCTCTGACGAATAAAAATCACACCCTTCAAAGTATATATCGTTTTCAGTGAAATACAAATGACATTAAAGTCGTTTAGAGTGCTTGAGAGGGAGGGAAATTGAAGTGTAACACCACTCTTATTTGTCAGTCTTATTTGACTCTTTCTCTTAACTTTACTTTTTAAAACAGTAAGAAACTTAAGCGTAAAGAGCGGGGCGTTGAGGAGGAAAAGCCCCTTTCATATACGGAGTAATTTCTGTTCGTTTTAAGTTTTGATGTTGCTCCTTGCTTTCACTTAAAAAACTTGTTTTTTTATTTCTGGACGTTTTTGAATTAATGCATGTTTTGATCTTGGCTCTCCGCACATAAATAATTAAAATGAAACTTACATATTAATTAATTGCAAATAATCGGAAAATTTTGAAAAAAAGGAGCGAGGGAGGAGGCCTAGTTGCTCTCCGATTTTTCGACTACTTAAGAAGTTAACTAGAACTTTTAATTTTTTACAAACATTTTCATTGGTAAAAAATATACGTAACTTACGAATTAACTTATGTAACGAATTTCTATATTAGTATGTTTTTATTGCGTATATGAGGGGGTTCTGCCCTCGTCAATATCTCGCTCTTTACACTCCAGCTTAAATTTTGTCCCAATTCCTTAAGAATGACCTCTGAATCCCAAAGGCCGTAGAATAAATAGTTGACATTACTAAAAACATTTTAGCGTAAAGATTGAGGTATAACGAGGAGGCAAACTCCTCATATGCGTAATAATTTTCGTTCGTTTTAAGTTTTAATGCTGCTCCTTTCTTTCAGTAGAATTTTTTTTTCCTATTTATCTTTACTGTAATGTCGTCTATTGAATAGGTTTATTGACCCAGGCTACCTACAAAAAAACATAACATGAAACTTCCATACAATGTAATATAAAAATACTACATCTTCCTTCTCATAATAAAAAGCAACATACTAAACTTCCAAAACACTTTAACTTCAAGAGTGGTCCACTAAAGTCTTGGCTTGGTCCACTTCACTGAGTCTTTGGCCGCGTTAAGGCCGCAGCTTTTCATACTTTTATGTAATATAAAAATACTACATCTTCCTTCTCATAATAAAAACAACATACTAAACTTCCAAAACACTTTAACTTCAAGGGTGGTCCACTAAAGTCTTGGCTCGGTCCACTTCACTGAGTCTTTGGCCGCGTTAAGGCCGCAGCTTTTCATACTTCTTTTTACTTCACTCCTTTTACAGGTTTAGCTTCAGGGGTCTTCTTACTGTTCGACCATAGCGCGTGCGTAGCTGCAATGGTGTTTCGCTGGTACCCTGGGGCTGAGATACGGTGGCCGTCTGGTTGGGGCTCGGGCTGGCCTGCTGACCGTCCCGCAGTGGCAATGGGGACATGAACAGGTCTAGCTGTGAAGCTGAGGGTGGTGAATCAATAGCCGTTTCTGTTGTTGGTGGTGCTGCTTCATTGCTTGTCTCACTGACTCGGCTCAAACCTTGCTGGCTTTGATATGGACGGGCTGTGAGATGTTTGCGGTTTCTCCTTAGCACGGAACCTTCGTTGGTACGCACCCGGTAGGATCGTGGCTGTCCTGCATGGGATAGCACAACAGCCTGACTCCATGGTCTGTCGGGTGTCTTCTGTACGTAAACCGCGTCTCCAGGGGTGAGTTGTTTCAGTGATCTAGCTGATTTGTCATGATACAGCTTTTGGCGTTTCTGCATTTCAGTTCTTCGTCGGGTGAACTGTGTGGTCGGAATGACTTTCTTCTTGAGGTGTTGTGAGGTGCACGGCAGGATGGATCTTAGCTGACGCGACATTAGGAGCTGGGCTGGTGACGCGAACCCGTCGACTGGTGTATTCCTATACTCTAGTATACCCAGGAAGGGGTCTTCTCCGTTTTCTGTCGCTTTCGTCATGATGTTTTTTGAGATTTGTACCGCCTTCTCGATCAGTCCGTTGGATTTTGGGTATCCTGGGCTGGACGTGGTTAGTGAGATTCCCCACGTCTTGGCAAAATCGGTGAATTCTCTCGATGTGAACTGAGGTCCGTTGTCTGACATTAGCTGAGACGGTATGCCGTGTCGGGCGAAATGGGCCTTGAGTTTCTTGATGACTGCACTGGATGAGGTCGTCGGAAGCTTGTCGATTTCGAAAAAACGGCTGTGGTAGTCGACGGTTACCAAGAAACTGGCGCTTTTCCATTCGAAGAGATCGGTCGCAACCTTTTGCCACGGCAGCGTCTCGATGTTGTGGTTTATCATCGGTTCCTTTGAATTGCTTGGCATGTTGTTGGCGCATGTTTGGCACTTCGTTAGGTACCGCTCGACGTCTGCGTTGAGTCCTGGCCAATATACCAGCATTCTGGCTCGTTGTTTCGTTTTCTCGATTCTGAGATGGGCTGCGTGTAACTGCTGCAGTGTAGCTGCCTGCATATTCTTCGGGATGATCAGCCTTTCTCCTTTGAGTAGGATGCCTTTTTTGAAGGAGAGTTCATGCTGCAAGTTCCAGTATGCTAGGATGTTGGTTGGGCAGTCTTTTCTTGCACTCGGCCACCCCGCTTGGACCGTTTTGATCAGGGTACTCAGTTCTGAATCCTTTGTTGTTTCCACCCGGATCTCTTCGAGCTTCTGGTCACTGGCAGGTAGGTTTCGTACAACTTGGTGTACGTAGACATCTAGACTTTCTTCCAGTGTTGGATCCGCATCGCCCAGGTGTAGGCGGGATAGAGCATCGGCTACAGGAATTTCTGAGCCCGGTCGGAACTACAGGCTAAGGTCATAAGGCTGGAGCTGGAGCATTAATCTCTGTACTCGGGGTGGGGCCTTGTGGATAGGGTTTGCCACCACCGTTTCGAGTGGGCGGTGGTCAGTAGTAACTTCGACATGCCGGCCATAGAGATAATGGTGGAAATGTTTGCAGCCAAATACGATGGCGTACAGCTCTTTTTCTAGCTGGGAATATTTCTGCTCTGTTTTGCTGAGCGATCTCGATGCGTACGCTGTGACTTTCCCCTCCGAGACCAGGTGTGCATCAAGTTCGTGGCTAGAGGTGTCAACTATGAGTTCCACGTTGTTACTCTTGTGGTTGAAGAACGGGGTGTTGGATACTATGGAGCTCTTCAAGTCTTCTAGGATCTGTGTGTGTTCCTCTTCCCAGATGAACGGGTCTGCTTTAGTCAGGTCACGGAGTTTTTGTTCTTTGTTGAGAGACTTGGTATGTACTTGGCTAAGTAATTGATCATCCCAAGAAGTGTTTGGAGTTCTTCTCGGCATGATGGGCTTGGCATGTTGTTTATGGCACGGATCTTATCGGGGTCTGGCTGCATTCCTTCGGAGCTTATGACGTGTCCGAAGTACTTTACTCTGGATACTGAGAACTCGCACTTCTCTTCGTTGAATCGGATGCCCTTGACAAGGGCGCGTTCCAATATTGCTGCTAGGCGTTCGTCGTGTTCTTCTTGGGTGTCGCCATACACGATCATGTCGTCAAGGATGATTTCGAATCCTTCTAGGCCTTCGAAAGCGTCTTCCATTCGCCGCTGAAATTCATCTTGGGCTGAGATGATTCCGAAGGGCATTCGCTTGAGACGGTATCTCCCATAGATCGTGCTGAATGTCATGAGATAAGAAGAGTCGTCAGACAGCAGAATGGACCAGTAACCGGATCGGGTATCAAGGTTGGTGAATACTTTGGCTCCGTGTAGCTTCGAGGTGACATCATCCAGAGCGGGAATCGAGTAGTGCGGTCGCTTGATGGACTTATTTAGATCAACTGGATCTATGCACAGTCTTATGGAGCCGTCCTTCTTTTCTACCATTACCATTGAGTTAACCCATTCGGTCGGGGTCACTACTTTTTCTATGATACCTAGGCTTTCTAGGCGACTGAGCTCTGTCTTGAGCTTATCCTGCATAGCGGCGGGGACTCGTCGGGCTGGGTAGACGGTTGGCGTAGCGTTATCCTTTAGGTGTATGTTGCATTCTCCGTCCAGCTTTCCAATTCCTCTGAATACTTCTTTGTACTTTTCCTTCTGGTGCGGTACTTGGGAGGTTGCTACGCCTATGTTTAGGACTAGCTTGATCAGGTCCAGGTTGAGGCTAGAACGGTAGCCAATGATTGGGGAGGATGAGGTCTCGACTACGTAGAACTGCTGCGTGTTGCTCACGTTGTCTTTGTACCTACAGGATAGTTCACAGACTCCTGTTACTGGGATCCGTGCTCCACAATAGCTTGTGAGGTGCTTATTGGTGGGTTTCATGGTGGGCTTTGACGTGATGAGGTCAAAGTACTTCTTTGGGATGATATTCACCTGGGCTCCTGTGTTGATCTTAAATTGTACAGGGAACTGGTTGTTGATAGTCAGTGGAATAACTGCTTCGTCTTTGTTCATACTTTGCTCGATGGAGTAAAGGAAAACAGTTTCGTCGCCGGGGTTTGTATCTGCGGTGTCTTCATCAACTGCACTGACTGTCTTACTTCGACAGACCCTGGCAAAGTGGTTGGTCTTTTTGCATATGGAGCAGGTTTTCCCCTTTGCAGGACAGATATGTGAGGGGGAGTATGTTCCGCCACAGAAGTAGCATGCTTTACTCTTGGAGCTGCTTGCTTCTGTTTTTTTGTTTCTACCACTGTTCCGGTTTTGGTAGCGGAATATAGCGTCGATCTCTTATTTGATGGAGGCTGGCCTCGTTCCGTTGAATGTCTTGAGTTGAGCCTGGGTCGCTTCGTGGCTTCTGCACATAAAGGTTGCTTTATCCAGTGTGAGTTCATCACCTTCAGCCAAGAGCTTTTCACGCACGTTTTGGTTTTGGATTCCACATACAATTCGGTCCCGAACCATTTCATCTGGGTCTGAGTAGGAGCATGGTTTCACTAATGTCTTTAGATCTGTGATGTATTTTTCCACAGTCTCTGTGTCGTTTTGGTCTCGCTTCTGGAACAGGTATCGTGCAAAAACTGTGTTCTTCTGAGGTGAAGCATATGCTTTGAATTTAGCGAGGTAAGGTTCAATTTTATGCAGCTCCTCAGGTGCGACGTTGAAGGTGTTGAATATTTCCCGACCTTTTGCTCCAGCCCAGATGAGTAGGTAGGCACACTGTACTTTTTCTGTTTTGCCTGAAAGTGGCCCTGCAAACATCAGCTTAGCGTGTTCTTCGAAGCGGTCCCGTTCCTCTGAAAGGGAGTTGACCTCCCAGTTTATTGATGGCTGAAGGACGTCCATTGTTATTCAGATCCCACTTCTGACACCATGTAATGTCGTCTATTGAATAGGTTTATTGACCCAGGCTACCTACAAAAAAACATAACATGAAACTTCCATACAACGTAATATAAAAATACTACATTTACATTGTTTTTTTCAGATAATGCTAGAAAATCCTGCACCCCCTTCATTGAAATTTTCTTCCTCCATGAGAAGGTCCTCCACGAAAATTTCTTCCCACGTAACCCCCCCCCCCCTCAACTCTCCACCCTAAACCAAAAAAATCACCCTGAAAACGTCTGTACACTTCCCAGTAACCATTACTATATGTAAACACAGGTCAAAGTTTGTAACTTGCAGCCTCTCCCACGGGGACTGCGGGGGAGTAAGTCGTCCCTAAAGACATAGTTATTAGGTTTTCGACTATGGTGGATAAAATGGCTATCTCAGAATTTTGATCCGGTGACTTTTGGGAAAAAAGGAGCGTGGGAGGGGGCTTATGTGCCCTCCAATTTTTTGGTCGCTTATAAAGGGCACTAGAAGTTTAATTTCCGTTAGAATGAGCCCTCTCGCGACATTCTAGGGCCACTCAGTCAATACGATCACCCCTGGGAAAAAAAAACAAAAACAAAAAAGCAAACAAAAAAAAAAACAAATAAACACGCATCCGTGATCTGTCTTCTGGCAAAAATGCGAAATTCCACATTTTTGTAGGTATGAGCTTGAAACTTCTACAACAAGGTTTTCTGATATGCTGAATCTGATGGTGTAATTTTCGTTAAGATTGTATGACTTTTAAGGGGTGTTTCGCTCTTGTTTCCCAATATTTTCTAAAATTAGGCAAATTTTTTCAGGCTCGTAACTTTTGATGGGTATAACTGATCTTGATGAAACTTATATATTTAAATCAGCATTAAAATGCAATTCTATTGATGTAACTATTGGTATCAAAATTCCATTTTTTAGAGTTTTGGTTACTTTTGAGCCGGATCGCTCCTTACTACAGTTCGTTACCATGAACTGTTGGATTCAGACGGTGGGGTAATGCTGACCTTGTTTTTAGTAATTTTTATTCCTATTAAATTTGAATTGGCGATTTATTTTAATCTTTGGTAGTTTTGAATAGATTAAATATTGAATAGATTAATCATCTATTCACCGATAGCAGCATCTAGTTATGTTTGATGTGATTATACCTTTTATTTTTGTTCTGTGGGTTTCATTTAGACATTCATAGCAAATATTTAGTCTTTTTATTAAACTTGACACCAGAGTGAAAATTTTGGCTACTAAGCGTATTGCCTCGAAGCTCAAAAATTTTCATCTGACCTTACATTCTTATGTGTGAACCTGGAGTGGGGGGGGGGGTTGCTCCCTGTAAAATTTATCCAAAATATCTCAATGGGAAAATCCAAAATTTATAAGGTGAAAAACAAACCCTTTTTCTTCGATTTGAGACCTTTTCTTAAAGAAATAATTTCTCTGATACCCCCTCCGAAATTTTTACATCGTTAGCCTGCCTATGAGTTTTAAATTTGCAGAAAAATAGTCTGCTGACACCGTTTTCAAAAATTTTTGCTTCGTTAACCTCTTCGTTAGATCATAAGTTTGCAAATAAAACGAAATGAAAATATAGAAAAACAGGTATAATAATTCAAATAAGACAGTCGAAGTTACGGCAGAGTCACGACGTAGGCAATAATGCTCCTAAACCAATGAATCAAAAAAATGAAAAAAAATGAAAATAACAAAAAAGCTTTTTCTCACTAATAATAATAAAATTACGAATGCTTCGGCCTCACGTCTGAAAGCCTTTATCAACGGGTAAAAGTAAAAAAAAACAAAACAAAACAAACTAAACTAAAAAAACATAAAGAAAAGAAAAAACAACAACAGAAACGATAGAAAACTCTTATCTTAATAACGTCCAAAATGAAAATGTGGTAAGTTTTTTCATATTGGACACCACTAAGATATAAGTTTTTATCTTTTGTCTTTTTGTTGTTTTCTTTTCTTTATATGTTTTGTTTAATCTAGTTGAGTTATGTGTCCTCCGTTAACAAAAGTTTCTGAACGTAAAGCTAAAATATTCTAACTTTAGGGGAAAATTTTTGTGATTTTCAGCTGTCTTATTTGAAATATTAGGAATTATGAATTTTATTTTTCTTTACATACAAAACCAAAACACATCTTCTACAAAATGCTGCCGCGCTAAGAAAGACTTTACAGTTTTGTAGACGCACGGAAGTAACAAGTAATAATTTATATTCCATTACAAATCGCAGCATAACCATAATCAACTCAAACTTCAAATAAATCTCTCTCATTTAAACATTCAACACATTATTCAACACCCCACCACAGCAAAAAAATCTTTCATTCTCCCTCCCCCCAAAAATTGCCCTTTATCACACTCCACAGACCCCGTCCCTGCCCTTCCCCCCATAAAAAAACAACAAACTTTCATCAATTTGTAACAAATGATCTTTTAATTTTTTCTTGAATGAAAGCAGATGTTCAGCCGTCCTAGTACTCACTGGCAACTTAATCCAAATAAGCGGACCCTTATATCATACAGTAAATGCTGATCTAACTATACCTGCTGACTCAATTGCTATATCATCGCCATTTCTCGTTTCATAATCATGGATTTGGTTATTCAAACAATAAAATTTCTTAAAAACTGCAGGGACTAGATCATTTATACACTGATACACAAATATAGAAGCTTGAAAATCTCTGATTTGTCCAACATTTAACAGATTCAGGGATTTATAACAAGCAATAGTTTCATGCACTTCTTTAACATATTTACCAATAATCCTAGTCGCTTTATTCTGAAGAACTTACACTCGCTTATTATTAGTAAAATAATTGCTACTCTAGATAAAGCAATCATAAGCTATATACGGGGCAAATAATGAATAATGAAGCGTAAGAAAAATCTTCTGTGATAAGAAATGTTTAAAACGTCGAAGTATTCCTACACCACGGGCAATCTTAGCGGAAATAGCTTCATTATGATTTCTCCACGACAGATGACAATCCACTATGAATCCTAGGTAACACAGTTTACCAACCTGCTGAACTGGCTTTCCATACAGTTTAACCAGGCCATTTAAATCAACAGGAGAACCCACTCTACTGTAAGTCTTCAAAAATGTCTTACTCACATTAACACATAGAAAGCTTACATTCATGAAAACTTTGAATCTTTCCAGTTCACGATTTTTTTTACTTACCAACTCGTCTGTAGACTTTCCAAATAAATTCAAAGCAGTGTCATCAGCAAACGATATAGTGCAGGCTTCCTTCAGGTAAAAATGTGTGGAATCAACATACACTAAATATAATAATGGTCCGAGCACTGACCCTTGAGGTACTCCGCACCTAATCAAAAACGCCTAAGATATAACATTAATAATTACAACTCTAAGCGATCTCCCTGTTAGGTAGCTGTTAAACCATTCTAAACAATTTCCACGAATTCCTAGTGATTCCACCATTTCAATCAACACTTTAAAATCTACAGTATCGGACGCTTACGGACCTCAATTAAAATAGACATTGGTATATCACCTCTCTCAAACACATTATTCACGAAATCAACAAGGTGTTGCAAAGCATGCGTTGTAGAACGCCCTTTACGGATGCTAAACTGTGTTTCTTTTAATAATTCATTATTTCGTAGGAAAGTATAAAGTCGACTCTCTACTAGTTTCTCAAATAGCTTTGAGAATAAGTGAAGAATAGATATCAGCCTCCAGTTTTGAATTTCTTTTTTGCAACCACCTTTATGAAGGGGTATTAGCTTTGCTGTCTTTAGTTGCTCTGGAAATTTTCCTGTTCTTAGTGACAGATTAATAATAAAAAGTAGACAAGGAAGTATAGATCCAGCAACAACTTTGAAGCCACTAAGAGATAATCCATCAACTCCAGCAGAATTTCGTTTCAAAGACAATTTTCTCAAGCTCTTTACTAGTACAGGGTTCAAGCAAAAAAATAATTAAAACGGTGGTGAATATCGTTATAGGAATTTATTCTGATTTTTGTATAATTTTGTGACAAGTTTTGGGTGGAGTTTGCTGAAACTTTTGGAAAAGTAGTAGAAACGTATTTCTTGATAATATGTATCTGAAAACCCGGAATTTATGGAAACTATTGTTTTCAAAATCTTTATAACCGTTGGGGTGGGAAGAAAAGGGTTAATACTATCTTTGTCTTTTCTGTACGACTGCTAATTATATTCTTTTCTGTAATCTCCTTTTAAAGCTTAGCTTAATAAAGATGTCTTTTTGTCTAAGCGTTTTTACAGCATTCTTTCCTCTATTGTTTGAATTCCAATTTCCAGTGATCCTTTATTCATTTTTTCTAAAGCCTGAGGCAATTTTGAGAAGCGTTTCTAATTCTTTTCTAATTCTAATAAATTGCTGTTCTGTTTTAGGAATTGGATTGGAAGTAATGAGAAACTTGGCTTTCAGAGGGGCGAAAATCTACATGGCTGTTCCAGACGTTGACAATGCTAAAGTTTTAAGAGGTATAATTTGAACTGGGGTTATATACGAAAGGTACTATATGAAGAAGAAGAATATGAAAAATGTATTAAGTTGTAATTTAAATACATTCCAAACAAAAATAAACGAGAAATAATGATCAGCACACCAAAAGCAATGCTGATGAGATTTCTCTGCTAAATTATACAATGAATAAATAAAAAGAAAACAGAAGAAAATAAACAAAACTGATGAGTGAACTATATATTGGGACAGAAAATATAAAACACGACATAATCATTACACACGTGATATGAACCCTGTCGAATATAAAATACCGGTGCCAGGTTAGCCTACACTACTATTCGAGTTATAGGCTAATACCTATAGCATAAAACCTTCTAGAAGATCTGGTAACCAGGATAAAGTGCAATGATTAATACCATGTCTCAGCATGATTATGATAAAAACTTCCCACTGCCATGCCTGGAAAGTCGGGTTGGAGTAGGGTTGTACGTATGCGGACATAACCGAGTAGAAGTTATACCAGGAAATGAAACCTTGTTAAGATCTTAATTTGGTAGCTCTATGAGAAATAAGCCTACCAAAACCTGAACCAACACTCCCAAAACGCATTGAATGCAATCTTACTGTATCTATCACCCTTGCCAAGGAATAAGGCTAAATGAAGGCTCGGTAGTATAGAAGCCTAACTTACTTCTATTAAGTTTACGCAAGCAAAACTAACTCAATTGGTAAAATAGTTTTTTGAAGCCAAGGGGGAGCGATAAAAGGAAAAGAAAACACAATTCATCTGGAGAAAACAACGAAATTCAAAGTAATACTGACCAGAGGAACAATAATTTGTCAGGACTTTTCACTGGTTATCTGATTTAGCCAAATTCAGAGGCAAGGGTGACTCACCCTCACGAAATTTGAAGGTTACTGAATTTTCACGACTAGAGTTAGCATTGATTTATCTATGCAATTAACTATTACGGAATTATTTAAGAGAAGAAACGGGAAATTACGAAAAGACCAAAACGAAATTACGGAAAGACTAACAGGAAAAGGAGATTTGCAAAGAGGAAAGGGTACATTCGTTTAAAGAGAATAATTAGGAATTTTACCACCCCCGACATCCCCCACTAAGATAAATGACGACGACCGCATCCATTTTGGTCAATATGAAGTAAAAGAAGATCTTTCTCTTTAAGAGAGAGATACCGAATTGCTTAATTCAGATGAATCCCCCTGTCCCTTTTTGCAATTTATTTTTTCCATGTTGTAAACCGTTTAAACTCTCTTTTCATAATATTCCTTTTTTTTCTTAAACAATTATATGATAGTTATTTGAATGGATGAGTCACTGTTAGCTAAATTTCTCAAAATTCAGTAAGCTTCAAATTTTGTAAGGATCAGTCATCTTTTCCTCGTATTTTGGCTTAGTTAGATATCAAATAGTTTGTGGTAATGAACTGTAAGTAAGGAGCGACCCGGCTCAATTGTAACCGAAACTCTAAAAAAACTGAATTTTGATGCAAAAAGATATATAAAAAGAATCGTATCGTTCTGCTGATTTAAAATATACGAGTTTCATCAAGTTTAGTCCTACCCATCAAAAGTTACAAGCCGGAGAATATTGGTTTTATTTTCGTAAAAAGGGAGAAACGCCGCCAAAAAGTAATAGAATCTTAATGAAAATCATATCATCAGGTTCAGTGTATCAGAGAACCCTATTGTAGAGATTTCAAGTTCCGATTTTCTTCAATGTGGAATTTTGTATTTTTCCCCAGAAGAAAGATCACAGATGTGTTTATTTGTTTTTTGTTGTTGTTGTTTTTTTCCAGGGGTGATCGTATTAACCCAGTGGTCCTAGAATGTTGCGAGAGGGCTCATTCGAACGGAAATTAAAATTTTTAGTGCACTTTTAAGTGACCAAAAATTGGAGGGCAACTACGCCCCCTCCCACGCCATTTTTCCCAAAGTCATCACGCCATTTTTCCCAAAGGATCAAAATTTTGAGATTGTCATTTTGTTCAATATAGTCGAAAAATCTCATGGACGAATTTTTCATGGGGGAAGAGGATTTCTATGGAGAGGATGCTGGTTTTCCCAGCATTTTTAAAAAAACAATCTGAAATTAAATTTAAAAACATAAGTCTTTTCAACTGAAATTAAGGAGTAACATTAAAGCTTAAAATGAATAGAAATTATTACGTATGTGAGGGGGTTTGTCCCCTTGTCAATATCTCGCTCTTTACGCAAAAGTGCTTTTAGTAACTTCAAGAGAGCTATTTATTGTAATTAGACGGCTTTTGGGATTCAGGGGGCATTCTTAAAGAATTGGAAGTCAATTCAAATTTTAGCATAAAGAGCGAGGTATTGACGAGGAAGTGAACACCCTCTTACGTATATGAGAGAGTTTCTTTTCTTCGTCAGTACCTCGCTCTTTACCCTAAAGTTAGAATTTTGTTAAATAATGGCTGCAAGTTATGAAATTTGCCCATTGTTTACATATAGTATTGGTTATTGGGAAGCATACAGAAATAACAATAATTTGTTTGTGTTAATTTTCGACCAATTTTAGCATTTAACGTTATCTTAAGCAGCTTCTTAACTATGATTTTTATGTGATAATAAACCAAAGGTATTGTATGTTTTTGGCTTTGGTTTTTATTAAATAAAAAAAAGAAAAAAAAAAGAAAAGAAAAAAAAAAGAAAATTACTATATATATGATGGGGGTTGCTCTTTACGCTATTGTTTGACTTTTTGGTACAATCAGTTAAGAATGACTCGTGACACACAAGGACCGTTTAATTAGAGTAATAAATTTTTTTACAAATTCACAAACATTTTAGCGTAGAGAGCGAGGTACTGAGGAGGGGACAACTCCCTAATATACGTAATAACAACCGAAAGAAAAATCAGAGAAAATTGTGGTTCAAACAGTTCGTGGTAACGAACTGTAAGTAAGGGGCGACCCGGCTCAATAGTAACCGAAAATCTAAAAACGGTTTAAAAAAGGATTTTAATAAAAATAGATATATTAAGGAAATAAGCTTTTTATGCTGATTTCAAATATATAAATTTCATTAAGTTTAGTCTCACCCATCAAAGGCTATAAACATGTGAACATTTTCGTGATTTTCGAAAAAAGGAGAAAACATCCCTTAAAATTCAAGTGATCTTAATGAAAACCACACCATCAGATTCAGCGTATCAGAAAACCCTGCTATATAGGTTTCAAGCTCCTATCTGCAAAAATGAGGAATTTCCTATTTTTTTGCCAGAAGAAAGATCTCGGATGCGTGTTTATTTTTTATTTTTTTTTCTCCAGAGGTGATCGTATCAACTAGTGGTCCTAGAATATCAGAAAAGGGCTCATTCGACCGGCAATTAAAAGATTCAGTGCCCTATTTAAACCGCCAAAAAATTGGAGGGCAACTAGGCCACCTCCCAGCCACTTTTTTTCCTGAAATCGTTTGATCAAAATTTGAGATAGCTATTTTGTTCCTTATAGTTGAAAGACCCAATAACTATTACTTTGGGTATAACATGAGGCCCCCCTCCCGCCAGCAACAACCCCTGGGGAAAGGTCGTTAAGTTATAAAATTTGCCCATTGTTTATGCATAGTATTTGTTATCGGGATGCATGCACACATTTTTGGGTGGGGGAAGGACAAATTTTCTGCTAGGGGTTTTTCCACGGGGATATTTCTATGGGGAGGGAAGTTTCCAGGGAGTGAATCTGTCAGGGAAAATTATATCTTTGCCAGAATTCTTATACAAGATTGTTTTTATAGGTCTTGCTTTCCCTTTTCCGTCTCAATTTTACTCGCGGAGTGGTTAAGAGTTATTGTCCGGGGTAAATTTTCACCAGGTATGAATTATCTAGAGGACATTTCTCCTTTTAGTTGGAGTCAGATTTCCTGGCATTACTTAAAAAACGATCAGAAAGTAAATAAAAAAAAAACTACTGAAAGTAAGGAGTAACAAAAATTATACCGTATTTTAAAGGGGCTGTCCCCTCCTCAACGTCTCGCTCTACGCTAAAGTTTGACTCTCTTTTCCACACCTTTATTTTTTAAAACAGTAAAAAAACTTTAGCGTAAAGAGTGAGTTATTGAGGAGGGGACAGGCCCTTTCATATAAGGAATAATTTCTGTTTGTTAAAAGTATTAATGTCGCTCCTTACTTTCAGTTAAATTTTTTTTTTATATTTGATCCAGTTAAAAGTCCATGCAAATAATTGTTCCTCCTATCTGTGTTGCTCTAACTTTCGCTGTTTTCTGTAATAGGTCATATTTTTGTTTTCTTTGATTGCATTCTCTTAATTTTGAAGTATTAACTGAATTTTATTGTACAAATTTTTATTGTTATTTTTATTTTTTATTGTTTGAATTTTTGTTTTTATTTTTTTTAATTTTTTTTATTTTTTATTGTCAAATTTTTATTTTTATTGTTTGAATTTTGAAGTATTGTTGTAATTTTCATAATTTGTTTGACCAGTAGAGTAAGAATTTTTCCCGCGAACGTGAATTTAATAGAGTAAGTTTGGTCTTTGTATTACCAAGAATTCATTTAGCCTTATTCTGTGGCTAAGGTCGTAGATGTAGTAAGATTGCATTTGGTGTGTTCTGGGGGTGTTAACCCTCAAGTTTTGGTAGTTGTATTCCTCGGTTGAGAGGACAAGACATAGCTAACATATATAGGTTTTAATGGGGCTTCGTGCTCGGCTATAGTTTTTGCTGTATTATGCCTACGTACGCACACCCCTGCTTCAACATCACTTCCCTAGCATGGTATCCAGAAATAGTCTTGAACTATATTTAAGGGCAGTGACAGTTATAGAAAGTTCATTGGGCTCCAAGAACTTCGAGACGATTCTAGACTATAGATTTTGGTCTATAACTGTGTCCTATTACTTTTTCGAGCCGAACAGTAGTGTAGGCTACCCTCGTGACTATTGTGGTTTACTTGGCACTGATGGAAGCAATGCATACCCGGAATGTCTGAATATTTGGGCTAGATTTAGCCCACAAAAATAATCTATAGCAGCAACAAAAAAATGTCACGACTTAAAAAAGTTAGAAACTAGCTGCCTAACCCTAAACTAAGCGCCTTTTCTTCGAAAAAAATAACACTTTAAATTTTGAATATAGTGGTTAGGGAAAATTCATGGGTCATTGCCTGTATAGGCATTTATTTGGTAAAAGATTAGGAAGCCATAATTTAGCAATATGTCGTTTTTCCCCGGGTGGGGGAAAGTTAAGAAATTGTTAAATTTACAACCAAGGAGGCAATGATTTCGTGTAAATTAGCGAATTTCTTCATTTTTGAGTAGGGATAAAGGAGTAGAGTTTTCACGTGTATAAGTGAATATTTTAGGGCTGTAAGAAAGCATAAAAGAGAGTAAACTTTCATTATTTAGTGAAGATTCTGCTTAACTAAACAATAAATAATAAAAAAACACTCTATTCTGCTTGCCATATCAGGGTAAGCAGAGTAACTTGCCCTGTGCAATTCACAATCCAGCTAATCCAGTATATATTTTCGTTGAGTGTTGACAAGTTTGCTTGTATCCTTTCTTTTGTTTCCTTAGCATTCTGGCTTTTCAGAAATGTGTTTTGCGTGAGGTGATATATTTGATTGTCCTCCATTTTTGTTTTAGCTGAAAGAATGGAAGATTGAATATCATGTCTTTATTAACTATTGGTCCATATATAACAAATTAATATATAAATATAATACCTATTAATAGTATCATATTACATATTATTATGTAATTATTATACATATTATTATAATTAATACATACTATTATAGTATTATATTACATATATTGATAATACATATTAATATATACATATTAACATATTTAATATAATAACAATATTATATTAAATACCGCCATTTTTGTTGTGTAACATTTATTGTGTTCGTGCCACTTTAAATTGTTTAAGAGATTGGATTACAGTCCAAGATAAAATTTATTATCGTATTTTTTAAGTTTGATTTTACTGGTTAGGTGAGAAAATGCGTACTGAGCAGGAAAATTTTTAATTTCAAGATGTTCAGTGACTGTTTAGTTGTAAGAGTGATAGCTCTTGCTCAGGTCGTAGTTCTCGGAAATATAGCAGCTAAGAGTTTCTCTGGAAACTGCTAGACCAAACGAAAAATGATAAGGTTATAAAGAAGACAGACCATCAGGCTTGGACCTCTTGATAAACCTCTTGATAGGGCTAGTAAAGCTTGATGGAAATATGTTTTGGAGGATTCTGTCGTCACAGGTATTGTCCCAGAAAAAGTTAGTACTGTTTCTCAAGCACCATCTCAAAATATATTTAAAGGTAATAGACCCTTAATTTGTACATACAATTCCCATAGAACTCAAGTTCGGTTAGAAAATAATTTATCTTGCTTTAATGAACTTCCTTATTACCAGATTTGGAATAATGAGAAATAGCAGCCCGTAGATTATTAGAGTCTGTGATTCTTCTGAAAAAGATTCTTCTGAATCTAGGAAATGAAACGTACCAACCCTCAAATCGTAGAAAGAAAAAACCTAGTATGCTAATCCTGATTGAAGAGTATTTGACTGTTCCCTCCGTATCTAGAAGTGCTGGAGACATAAACCCTCAACTTTTAGAACTGATATTCTTAGCTTGCCAATTAAGAATGCAAATCTTTTAATCATCTGTGTATTTTCACACGATATTCATTTGGAGTGTTGAGTCATCAACATGAAACAGCTACAAGTTCTATGACACTAAGAGCGGGCGCGGTAACCGGCAGGCGAGAGGAGGAGGTGGGAAAGGCCAAGTTACCCGGAGATTTGGCACATGAATCCCACAAGAAACGGGATGGGCATGGTAGCTCTTAGGAGAACTGGGACATGGGAAATGCCGAGCCAACCGGTCTAAGAGATAAAACATATATGACTTCTGTGACAATGGGGTGGGTATGGTAACCCCATAAATGAGATGGTGAAACGGGAAAGGTCAAGCCATCCATCCTGAGAAACGAAGCTTTTGGTATTCTGGCTCCGAATGAAAAGAATTCTGTAATTCGTGGATTTTCCTGTTGCCTAAATTCTGAGAAAGGTATGCTCTAAGTCTCACGCTGCAAAAATGAGGCGGCAATAAAGAAGCACAAAATTAAGTTCAACACACTTACAAAAAAACAACAAAAAAAAAAAAAACGCTGAGATTTTATAAATAAGGCACCAAGTTTGCCAGTTCAGGTTGTAAATAAGTTTACGGTAGATGATATCCCTCGAAAAGTTAGAGAAATCAAAATCATGTACAAAACTTCTAATGTGGAAATTCACTTCTCATTTCGAGATGATTTGTTTGTTCCTCCTATGAAATTAGGCAAATTTGAAAGAGAAAAGAGGTTTGCAGGGATTTTTTTTGGATTTTTAAATTCAGTCTGTGCTTGGTATTTTTTTTAGGGTTCCATTTTTATCAGTCTGCAGTTGCAGGCTCAAGGGGGATTATGGTGTCGCTACCCTCTTAACAGAAAGAAATATTTTAACAGAATAAAAAAATACTTTACAGAATATTTTAACAGAAAATTCTACGGAATATTCTGTAGGTTGAATGGGAATTTCAACAATGAGTGTTGGAAGAGTAAGGTGGCAATAATTAGGTTGTTGGATTCGATGAGCGTGGGAAGGGGTTGGAGGTTACCAGCGCACTTAACCTTGGAGAGTGGAGGGGAGGCGTCCGTCTTAGAAACCAGAAACAAAAGATGTTAGTCAGACCCTCAGCCAATAACTGATTGTGGCCGATCATGACCAAAATTGGTTATCTTGCCAAAGCGTAGTCTTTCCCAACAATAATCACTGGGGCTGCTCTCTCCCATTAGTGTCTGATCCTCCCACAGGTGTATCCTCTAGCCCGGGGGTGGAGGTTACGGGGGACACTTAATCTTGAAGGATCATGGGGAAAGCTCCTTTTTGGAAACCAGAGATTTTGGCTAGAGCTTACAGCCAAGAATTAATTGTGGCCTTTTGTGGACAAAATTGGTTAGCTTGTCTAAGCCAAGCTTTTCCCAACTGCGACCCCTGAGGGTAATTTCTCTCATTACCAGTTAGTACCTATCCTCCCTGCACATATATCCTCTAGCCCTTTACCCGATTTTCACCCTCAATTTTTATCGATAGTTGTATTCCATCTGCTGTCCTATGGGTTGGGACCCAGGAAAAATGACTTCATGTTGCCTTGTAACAGTACCCCGCCCCCCTTGCCCCAGTTATTCCCAAGATGCTTGGTAATGCTTACTAACACTACTTTAGAATTATGCCTTGGGGATGTTCAGATTTGCTGTATATATGAAGTTGTTTTCGCTAATAAGAAGCTAGCGAAGCCATTACATGATGACGCCTGGGGCCGTCCCAGTCACTAGAGCTCATTTATCGGTAACTGTCAAATGTAACTTCGAGAGAGCAAGAAATTTTTTTTTCTTTGATGGTGCTAGAAGCATTTTATCACGAAAATACTGAGAACTCGTTAAATTCTTCTTTCCTGTTGGTGGGTCGTTTAGTATGTGAATCCCCCCTCAGACGGCGGGCCATGTTCGACTGTCCCTTCATCTGATAAGAGCACGGTAATTTCACCCTTCATCCCAGCTCATGCAAGCGCAAGTCTCGGCAATATGAGCCCAATTCATGTATGCCCATTATTCTAATAGCCCAGTAACTGAAACACTCTGGAAGGTAATGGAGCTTCAGTCAGGTTATGTCCGTGCCAAGCAGAAATGGTATTCCATAAACTTGGAGGAAGATGTCAAGGGGCACGAAAGACGATAAGAAGAAAGGCGGAAAATTCAAAGGTTTGGTTCTGAGAGAGAGAGAAAGTTTTTTTTTTACTTAAGTAATTGAAAATCTCAGCTTTAAACCTGTAAAATTGATATTGAAACAAAACCATTTTCCTTTTTTTCATTATTTTAATGCTTATTAAAAAAATGAAAAAAAATAAAGATGTGTGAAGAAAGATCCATTGTTATAGTAAACAAAAGCTGTGAAGAATACGTATAGAACCCATTCTGATCTTTGCTTTGAAAAAGAAACGTTTTTGTTTCATTTCTAAGTGGTTAAAACTGCTGAGAGGCGTTTTCTTGGTTTTCTGCTGTGCTGGTAAAATCTTTTAGAACTGTGTTTTGTAATATATAAAAAAAAGTTTGTCTTGGGGAAACTATTTTGTCTCCTTTTGATGTGCTTAATATTGTGGCGACCCTTGTCGTGTGGCACTTATTTTGTAAGTTTTTAGTCGTAAGTTGTTAGTTATTATTTATTAGTTGTAAACTAATATTATATTAATTATTATATTAATTATTATATTATTAATTATTACATTATTAATTATTATATTATTAATTATTACATTATTAATTATTATATTATTATTTAATTATTGTTATACTTAATTATTTAATTATTATTTTATCATTATTAAATTAATAAATAATAATATTAATTATTATTATTTATTACTATTGTTTATTAGTCGTAGGCAGATATTAGTTGTAAACTTTATATGTTTGTTGCTCCTTCTTAATAATAATTTATTCTTTAAATTTCCCATATATGCCTTCTAACAGAAATAGAATAATCCTAGAAGAGTCTCTTTTTAGATATTATTGAAAGATGGAGGTAAAAAACTGACCTTTTTCCTAACTTATATCAAACATCTTACTACACGATGCTCTTTAAATGTTTCATCGTTCAATTTTGATTAGTTTTGTCTTTTGATCTTTTGTCCCTTTGGATTAAATTTCTTTTCCCATGAATAAACTCGTTGTTAATTTTTTGTTCCCCGTAAGATAAGATTTTGTTATTTTCGTTAGAGACAGGACGTTGTTACATACTCCTTGTTGACAGTAATTTGTTGCTTAGCCATTTTTACTTGTGCGCCAGAGTTCTTGTTATCCTCCATATTCTGCTGTTATCTCCCTTATGGTCGATCCTATTGTAAGGAGATAAAAGAACTGCCCATTCTCATTACGATAAGTGTTGTTAGTACCTTCTTAATCTCCGACATAGGGCCAGTAATTCCAGAGTATCATCAAAGTACGGAACTTTTGCCTCTTTTATCGATGTTATTAAAAGGCTAACGTTTGTTATTGATTAAATAAAAAAAACAAAAAAAAACAAGTTTTTCCAACTGAAACTACGGAGTGACATTAAAACTTAAAACGAACAAAATTATTCCGTATATGAAAGGGGCTCTCCGATCCGATCAGAGCAGGATGCCGAGGGTGGGATAGCCCCTTTCACATACAGAATAATTTCTGTTCGTTTTAAGTTTTAATATGGCTCTTATTTTTAGTTACTTAAAAAGGCAACTAGAACTTTTTATTTTGAATAATTAAAAGGAAATTTGCATATATTTTTTTTGCTAAATGGCTTTCTCAGAGTTTTGATCGTAAGATTTTGAGAAAAAAGGAGCGGGGGAGTGGGCCTAGTTACCCTCCAATTTTTTGGTTACTTAAAAATGCAGCTAGAACTTTTAATTTTAAGAACATTTTTAGTAGTAAAAATACACGTAACTTACGAATTATATTCCGTAACGAACTTCTAAATTCGTATGTTTTTATTACATATATGAGGAGGTTTGCTCACTCGTCAATACCTCGCTCTTTACACTAAAGCTTGAATTTTGTCCCAATTCGTTAAGAATGACCCCTCAATCACAAAGGTTGTAGAATAAATAGTTGAAATCAATAAAATCACTTTAGCGTAAAGAGCGAAGTATTAGGAGGAGGTGAACCCCATCATTTGCGTGATAATTTCTGTTCGTTTCAGGTTTTAATGCTGCTCCTTACTTTCAGTTGAAGAAACTTATTTCATATTTATTTTTTCATTGCTCTTTAAAAAAATGCTAAAAAATCCTGCGTCCCCTTCATGGAAATTCTCTTCTCTCATGACAAATTCCTCCATGGAAAGTTCCCCCCGCATAACCCCCTACCCGCAACCCATCCCCCAACCAAGAAAATCCCCCTGAAAGTGTCTGTACACTTTCCAATAACCATTACTATTTGTAAACACTGGTCAAAGTTTGTAACTTGCAGCCCCTCTCACGGGGACTGTGGGGAAGTAAGTCGTCCCCAAAGACATAGCTTTTAGGTTTTTGACTTTGATGAATAAAATAAAAAGTGAGCGTGGGAGGGGGCGTAGCTGTCCTCCAATTTTTTGGGTCACTTATAAGGGCACTAGAACTTTTAATTTCCGTTAGAATGGGCCCTCTCGCGACATTCTTGGACCACTGGGTCGATACGATCACCTCTGGAAAAAACAAAAAAAAAACAACAAGTAAACACACATCCGTGATCTGTCTTGTGGCCAAAAATACAAAATTCCACATTTTTGTAGATATGAGCTTGAAATTTCTATAATAGGGTTCTCTGATACGCTGAATCTGATGGTTTGATTTTAGTTCAGATTATATGACTTTTTAGGGGTGTTTTCCCCTATTTTCTAAAATAAGGCAAATTTTCTCAGGCTCGTAACTTTTGATGGGTAAGACTAAACTTGATAAAAGTTGTATATTTAAAATCAGCATTAAATTGCGATTGTTTTGGTGTAACTATTGGTATCAAAATTGGTATCCGTTTTTAGAGTTTCGGTTACTATTCGCTCCTTACTACAGTTTGTTACCACGAACTGTTTGATTTGATATTGGGAAGCATACATACATTTTTTTTGTTGGGGGATTTTCTGCTGGTGGGATCTTCCACGAGGAGAATTTTCCCTGGGAAGAGAAGTTTCTGGGGGGGGGGTGGAATCTCCAGGAGAAATTTTGCACTTTGGGACTTTGCCAGAATTCCCATACGGAATAATTCTAAATTGATTTATTTTTTCTGCGCCGAATCAGTTTTACATGTGAAGATGTTAAGGGGAATTGTTCGGGGGAAATTTTTACCGAGTTAGAATTGTCTAGGTTTGACTTTTTCTCACAACTATTCTTTTTAAAACAGTAAAAAACTTTAGCGTAAAGAGTGGGGCGTTGATGAGGAAGCAGCCCCTTTCATATAAGAAGTAATTTCGGTTCGTTTTAAGTTTTAATGTCGCTCCTTACTTTCAGTTAAAAAAAAACTTGTTTTTTTTATATTTAATTATCTGAATGTTTTTGAATCAATGCATGTTTTGATTTTGGCTCTCCGCAGAGGAATAATTAAAACGAATTTTGCATATTTATTTTTTTGGCTAAATGGCTTTCTCATAATTTTGATCGAATGATTTTTCAAACAGTTGGTGGTAACGAACTGTAGTAAGGAGCGAACCGGCTCAATAGTAACCAAAACTCTAAGAGTCGCATTTTAATGCTGATTTTAAATATATAAGTTTCATCAAGTTTAGTCTTACCCATCAAAAGTTACGAGCCTGAGAAAATTTGCCTTATTTAGGAAAATGGGGGGAAACACCCCCTAAAAGTGGTAGGATCTTAACGAAAATGACACCATCAGATTCAGCGTATCAGAGAACCCTACTGTAGAAGTTTCAAGCTCCTACCTACAAAAATGTGGAATTTTGTATTTTTTGCCAGAAGACAAATCACGGGTGCGTGTTTATTTTTTTTTTTTTCCAGGGGTCATCGTATCGACCAAGTGGTCCTAGAATGTCGCAAGAGGGCTCATTCTAACGGAAATGAAAAGTTCTAGTGCCCTTTTTAAGTGACCAAAAAAATTGGAGAGCATCTTGGCCCCCTCCCACGCTCATTTTTTCCCCAAAGTCAACGGATCAGAATTTTGAGATACCCATTTTGTTCAGCATAGTCGAAAACCATAATAACTATGTCTTTGGGGATGACTTACTCCCCCACAATCCCTGGGGGAGGGGCTGCAAGTTACAGACTTTGACCAGTGTTTACATATAGTAATGGTTATTGGGAAGTGTACATACGTTTTCAGGGGGATTTTATTTTGTTTGGGGGTGGGGCTGAGGGGGGGCTATGTTGGAGGATCTTTCCTTGGAGGAATCTGTCATGGGGGAAGAAAAACTCAATGACAAGGGCGCAGGATTCTCTAGCATTACTATAAGAAAACAATGAAAAATAAACATGAAAACGTTTTTTCAAACAGTTCGTGGTAGCGAACTGTAGTAAGGAGCGACCCGGCTCAATAGTAACCAAAACTCTAAAAATGGAATTTTGATACCAATACCTACATCAAAAGAATCGCATTTTAATGCTGATTTTAAATATATAAGTTTCATCAAGTTTAGTCTTACCCATCAAAAGTTATGAGCCTGAGAAAATTTGCGTTATTTTAGAAAATAGGGGGAAATGCCCCCTAGAAGTCATAGAATCTTAAAGAAAATCACACCATCAGATTCAGCGTATCAGAGAACCCTACTGTAGAAGTTTCAAGCTCCTATCTACAAAAACGTGGAATTTTGTATTTTTTGCCAGAAGGCAGATCACGGATGCGTGTTTATTTGTTTTTTTTTTTCCCAGGGGTGATCGTATCGACCCAGTGGTCCTAGAATGTCGCAAGAGGGCTCATTCTAACAGAAATGAAAAGTTCTAGTGCCCTTTTTAAGTGACCAAAAAAACTGGAGGGCACCTAGGCCACCTCCCACGCTAATTATTATACCAAAGTCAACGGATCAAAATTCTGAGATAGCCATTTTATTCAGCGTAGTCGAAAAGCCTTATAACTATGTCTTTGGGGACGACTTACTCCCCCACAGTTCCCATGGAAGGGGCAACAAGTTACAAACTTTGACCAATGCTTACATATAGTAATGGTTATTGGGAAGTGTACAGGCGTTTTCAGGAGGATTTTGTTGGTTGGGGGAGGGGTTGAGAAGAGGGGGATATGCTGGGGGAACTTTCCATCGATAATTTGTCATGGGGGAAGAAAATCTCCATGAAGGGAGCGCAGGATTTACTAGCATTATTTAAAAACACCATGAAAAAATAAATTTGAAAAAGTTCTTTCAGCTGGAAGTAAGGAACAGCATTAAAACTTAAAACAAACAGAAATTATTACCCATTTGAGGGGCTCACCTCCTCCTAATACCTCGCTCTTTACGTTAAAGTATTTTTAGTAATTTCAACTATTTATTCTACGGCTTTTGTAATTCTGGGGTCATTCTTAATGAATTGGGACAAAATTTAAGCTTTAGTGTAAAGAGCGAGGATCTGACAAGGGAGGAACCCCCTCATATATGTAATAAAAATATGAGAATACAAAAGTTCTTTACGTAAGCTAATTTATAAGTTATGTAAATCTTTTACTAATAAAAATATTCGTAAAAAATTAAAAGTTCTAGTTGCCTTTTTAATTAACCAAAAAATCGGAGGGCAACTAGGCTTCCTCCCCCGCTCTTTTTTCTCAAAATCATTCGATCAAAATTATGAGAAAGCCATTTAGCAAAAAAATAAAAGGCAAATTTCGTTTTAATTATTCCTCTGCGGAGAGCCAAAATCAAAACATGCATTGATTCAAAAACGTTCAGAAATTAAATAAAAAAAAACAAGTTTTTTTAACTGAAAGTAAGGAGCGACATTAAAACTTAAAACGAACAGAAATTACTTCGTATATGAAAGAGGCTGCTTCCTCATCAACGCCCCGCTCTTTACGCTAAAGTTTTTACTGTTTTAAAAAGAAGAATTGAGAGACAGAGTCAAACTTTAGCGTAAAGAGCGGGGCGTTGATGAGGAAGCAGCCTCTTTCATATACGAAGTAATTTCTTTTCGTTTTAAGCTTTAATGTCGCTCCTTACTTTCAGTTAAAAAAACTTGTTATTTTATTTAATGAAATGAAAGGAAGAAGTAGCATTGAAACTTAAAACGAACAGCGACTATTACGCATATGAGGGGTTCTAAAAATACTTTAGCATAAAGAGCGAGGTATTTAGGAGGAGATAAATACCTTGCTCTTTATGCTAAAGTATTTTTAGTAATTTCAACTATTTATTCTACGGCCTTTCTGATTCAGGGGTCATTTTTAAAGAATTGGGACAAAACTTACGATTTAGTGTAAAGAGCGAGGTATTAACGAGGGTACAAACCCCCTCGTATACATAATAAAAATATAAGGTTATGAAAGTTTGTTACGTAAGTTAATTCTTAAGTTACGTATATTTTTTACTAATAAAAACGTTCATTAAAAATTAAAAGTTCTAGTTGCCTTTTTAAGTAACCGAAAAATTGGAGGGCAACTAGGCCTCTTTCTCCACCCCTTATTTCTCAAAATCGTCTGATCAAAACTAAGAGAAAGCCATTTAGCCAAAAAAAGAATTAATATACAAATTTCATTTTAATAATTTATGTACGGAGAGCCAAAACCAAACATGCATTAATTCAAAAACGTTCAGAAATTAAATAAAAAAAACTAATTTTTTTAGCTGAAAGTAAGGAGCGACATTAAAACTTAAAACAAACAGAAATTACTCCGTATATGAAATGAGTTGTCCCCTCTACAATCCCTCGCTCTTTACGCTAAAGTTTGACTCTTTGCCACAATTCTACTTTTTAAAACAATTAAAAGCTTCAGCGTAAAGAGCGAGGGATTGTGGAGGGGACAACTCATTTCATATACGGAGTAATTTCTGTTCGTTTTAAGTTTTAATGTCGCTCCTTACTTTCAGCTAAAAAAATTAGTTTTTTTTATTTATAGAAAAAAAGAGCGGGGGAGAAAGCCTAGTTGCGATTTTCGGTTGATTAAAAAGGCAACTAGAACTTTTAATTTTTTACGAATCTTTTTATTAGTAAAAGATATACGTAACTTATAAATTAGCTTACGTAAAGAACTTTTGTATTCTCATGTTTTTATTACATATATGAGGGGGTTCGCCCCCCTCGTCAGTACCTCGCTCTTTACATTAAAGCTTAAATTTTGTCCCAATTCAATAAGAATGACCCCTGAATCACAAAAGCCGTAGAATAAATAGTTGAAATTACTAAAATACTTTAGCGTAAAGAGCGAGGTATTAGGAGGAGGTGAGCCCCTCATATGGCAATAATTTCTGTTCGTTTTAAGTTTTAATGCTGCTCCTTACTTCCAGCTGAAAAAAAACTTTTTCATATTTATTTTTTCATTGTTTTTTTTTTAAGTAATGCTAGTAAATCCTGCGCTCCCTTCATGGAAATTTTTTCCCCCATGACAAATTTCTCCATGGAAAGTTTCCTCCAGCATATCCCCCTCTTCTCAACCCCTGCCTCCAACCAAAAAATCCTCCTGAAAACGCCTGTACACTTCCCAATAACCATTACTATATGTAAGCACTGGTCAAAGTTTGTAACTTGTAGCCCCTCCCACGGGGACTGTGGGGGAGTAAGTCGTCCCCAAAGACATAGTTATAAGGTTTTTCGACTACGCTGAATAAAATGGCTATCTCAGAATTTTGATCGGTTGACATTGGGAAAATAATTAGCGCGGGAGGGGGCCTAGGTGCCCTCCAATTTTTTTGGTCACTTAAAAAGGGCACTAGAACCTTTCATTTCCGTTAGAATGAGCCCTCTCGCAACATTCTAGGACAACTGGGTCGATACGATCACCCCTGGGAAAAAAACAAACAAAAAAACAAACAAACAAATAAACACGCATCCGTGATCTGCCTTCTGGTAAAAAATACAAAATTCCACATTTTTGTAGATAGGAGTTTGAAACTTCTACAGTAGGGTTCTCTGATACGCTGGATCTGATGGTTTGCTTTTGTGATGGTGTGATTAGATCTGATGTGATTTTCTGGATCTGATGTTGTGATTGATGGTGTGATGGTGTGATTTAAGATTCTATGACTTTTAGGGGGTGTTTCCCCCTATTTTCTAAAATAACGCAAACTTTCTCAGGCTCTTAACTTTTGATGGGTAAGACTAAACTTGATGAGACTTATATATTTAAAATCAGCATTAAAATGCGATTCTTTTGATGTAGCTATTGGTACCAAAATTCCATTTTTTAGAGTTTTGGTTTCTATTGAGCCGGGTCGCTCCTTACTACAATTCGTGATCACGAACTGTTTGATCTTATGTTTTGCTATGTTAGCAAAAAGACGTAATGTTTATTTTCAAATTTAAATTTTGAAGATAGAAATAAAAGTCTTTGTCTAACTGCTAAGTGTATTGTTATTTTTATATAAGAAGATTTAAAGACAAGGTTTTTATTTGCTTAAAGCTAAGGTATTATTGAGTAAATTCAGACGAAGCGATTAGAACAGTGGGAATTTTTCCGAAAAAGGTAAATATACGAAAAAACGGTTTTGGCAAATATAATAATATTCGAGAACGGGGAAAGGTAATATGAAAAAGGAGGAAATTAATAAGTCTCTCAACGCGATGGGGATGTTGAAATTGCTTGTTGAAATTCTATTTTACGTGTCCAAAAAGGCTTTTTAAAATGCACAGCCTTGATAAAATTGAAACCAATTGCATCAGCAAGTACAGTTAAAAATTCAGTTCAGTTAATTCATTTAATTCTTGATTTTAGTTATTTGCTTTGCTTGAATTTAGGGTATTACTGAGTAAATTCTGACGAAAAGATTAGAACAGTGGGATTTTTACCGAAAAAGTGTTTTCGTTGAGTTTTTTGCCACTGTTGAAAGGCTGCCACAATGGATTCGAGAGATCTCCTCAGTATATTGAAATATCTTCAATGAAAGATTTATTTGGCTACATACTAGCTGACTATACGTTATGCTATGTTTACCAAAAGATGAGGTGTTTATCTTTGCATTAAAGTATATAAGTCGAAAATAAAAACTGTTTAATTATATAGTGTTTAGTGGTTTAGGATAATGTGCATACGATTTTTTTTTTATTTGGACTAACTTAAGCTATTAAAGAGTAAATTGGGATGAAGGGAATGTATTGAAAATATGGAGATTTTAAAACAAAAAATAGTTTTGCTGAATTTTCATAATTTTAGTGCCACCGTGGAACTGCTGTTACAGCGACTTTTAAGTCTGGGAGATTTATTCAGTATGCTGTAATATCTTTAGTAAGAGATTTGAGAGGTTAAATACTACATCATTTGATATGTTTTGCTATATTGACGAAAAGGTAAAATGTTAATATTTACATTAAAGTTTATAAGTATCTAATTGACATTAAAGTTATTAAAAACACTGTCCAGTTGTTTAATGTTTTGTTATGTAAGAGGATGTAAAGACGACTTTTTTTCAGTTAACAGAGAGACTCTGAAGCAAAAATATGTTTGCCAAGTTTTTGTAGTTTTGATACCACTGTGAAAGAGTGGCCACAGAAGCCTGAAAGATTTTCTCAATATGCTGGGATATTTTTAATAACAGATTCATGAACCTACATACTAGCTCCCTTGTTATATTTTTCTATGTGTACAAAAAGATGAAATGTTAATCATTATATTAAAGTTTAAAAAGTCGAAATGAAAAATCCTAATCTAATTATTTAGAGTATTGTGTAAAATTATGTAAAGACATTTTTTCTTTTGGGTGAATTTAGGTTATTAGACAGTAAATTTGGGGAAGCAAATTTAAGGTAAACATGAGGATTGGGGAGTAAAAAAGTCTGGTGCAGTTTCGGTGCCGCCCTGGAATGGCTGCCACAATGACTTTTAGACTGTATTTAGGTTTGAGGGATTTTCTCAGTGTGCTGGGATATTTTTAATATTAGCCTAGTAGAGTTACTAGATCACTTAATATGTGGTATGTTTCTAAAACGATGATGGTTGTTTACACTAAAATAAAAGAAAATAAAAAATAAAGAACCTTGTATCATTTAGTGCATTGTTATGGAAGACAATTTTAGGACAAGGCTTTTCATTTGGATTAATTTAGGGTATTGGTGAGTATATTAAGGCAGATGGAACTTAAACTAACAAGAGAATTGGGAGCAAAAAATATTTATGTTAGATTCACGGAGTTTTAGATTGCGTAGTTTGAGGTGTTTCGAATTAATTTTTCGGATTTTGTTAATCTGATTCAAGGATGTTTTTGATGTGGCAACAATTTATTTTTCATTTGGATGTGAGTTTAGGTCTCACACGAATGTAGTTAACAGTTTTCAAAATCAAAGAAGCTAGGAATAGTATGCCTTAAGATTTAGATACTAATTTTCCCGTTTCAGCCATTTCTATTACAATCTCTAGTCACAAGTGACAATGAACAAAAATGTTTTTGTGTTCGGTGGAATTTATTCGGCTCTGTAACGAATATTTAGATATCTTTATGGTCCTTGAGCAGCTTTATTTTGTAGTAGATTCCAAATATTGGAAACAAATCCCAAAAGTAATTTTGGCAAGTCAAAATTCATCTTCAAATCTTTCAATTTTAAACTTTGGCATTCCATTTAGTCTGGCTGTCAAAAATACAATGTTACATGATTCCAATTTTGAAGATTATAAAACTTGGATAAAGAATTGTTTGAAAAGCTGGCAGTATAATAACTTTGAAATGAGTATTCTATTTTTGTGGAATTAAGTTAGAAATGACAAAACTTCTGAAAATAAATTTGAATTTTCCAGCCTCTAGCACGCAAGTTCTGGTAATTGATTGGGCATAGACTATTCTTGCACACTAAATTAAGTATAAGGTGGGTTGTTTTCAAACACTATTATTAAAATGTTTCTGTTTGAAGGATCAAATCTTTAATGGTCCAACTTTCTAAGATAAAAACCTCAGAAATTCAATTACTTGTTTACAGGTATCGTATTTATCGCATACGCGCAATGCGGGCTTTTTTTGATTAAGGGTAATATATGTACAGTCTCTGCGTAAGTTTTACAAGGAAGATTTGTCAATATGACATATGAATTGTTAAAGTTTGCTAAGAATTGCAATTTTTCGCCTTAGTTTCTGCCATTATTTTTAGTTACTTTACCCTGTTGCACGTACGACAATCCTAAGGATGAAATATAAAAGAGTCCACTTTTCTTTACTTTACTTTTAAGAGTAAAATAAATTCAAATATAACAAAACAGAAGAAAAGGAATGAATTTATTTTCAAATGTTCTTCAGCGTAAAAAAAACAACAATTTCCCCCAATTACCTGGAAGGATTGAATTTTTCGGAGAAATAAGATGGAAGTGACAGAACGGATGAAGATAAAGTCGAACCGTAGTGGCGCCGGTCCTGGCACGTCAGTCCCGGCATTTGAAAGAGTTAAGACTTTTTATACTTGCTAAGTTTGGCTAGAAATATTTGTTTTTGTTCTGATGTTTCTTTTACTACTTACAAAACCCATAAAAGGTTTGATATAGTATAAAACTTCCTGGAATTGGTGATCTTTAACTCAATAACGCCAATGGATTCGCTGCCAACAAAGCTGAAACCATCGTAAAATCTCATCTTGAGCAGGGAATTCTCCTTCTATGACCATTGAAACCCAGGTAGATGAAACATTCGACCAGTTTAGCTACCTTCGAAGCCCTCTTGCTACAGACAACTGTTATATTGCCAATATCGAACGCCAACTAAGTCTCTTTGGCTCAAGCTACAAGAGACTATTAGATTTTTTGTCTTGCCACCTTTTGAACTAGCTAAAACCCATCTTTTCAACAGTCTGAACGTCCCGATTGATCTGTACGTATATATAAGTTAGATCATTAAAAAAGAAGAAAATTCAATCGTTAGGCACGACAAACCTTTGGTTTTCTTCAGCTGTGTGAAATTTTTCGTGGTTGGTTTATCAGTGTAAGAGTCAAAAACTAACGCTGCCTTGCTGAAATATCTTGTGACGTAATCTACGCAAGTGAATCTGCTAATCCATGGAATATTATAGACTAGCCAGCTACTGTCTAAAACACTGTGTGAGCTTGGTAATTTCACTGGATCATCGAGCCCCTCAATTTTCATCAGTGCATTTGTTAGAAAGCCTTTGTCGGCTGTTCTCATCACCACGAACGAACTAAAGATCGATGGTCGAAAAGTACGGACCTCGAACGACAGAACCTCGCTCAAGTTAGAACCACTAGTGCTAGCCACTTGGGCTAGAAATTGGAAGATTGTGAAGAGCTGGATCGACCATTTCTTTCTCGCTATCTCTCACCACGGATGGCTTCTCAGTCATAGTTCCAGCTTTCTTT
This sequence comes from Artemia franciscana, assembly GCF_032884065.1. Classification (NCBI taxonomy): domain Eukaryota; kingdom Metazoa; phylum Arthropoda; class Branchiopoda; order Anostraca; family Artemiidae; genus Artemia; species Artemia franciscana. Next base: position 9,771,055 of record NC_088867.1, on the reverse strand, counting down.
TTTCTCCCGAAAACATATTTGTTAGTGTCTTTTGCTTCCAAATCTTTCAGAATCTTTTCTCCCACAGATTTGGCACCGTGTGCATTCACAAATTGGAAGCGAGGGCACCAGTATCCAGCTGAACAGCTGTGAATCTCCATGTGCCAAAATACAGAGTCGACCTAGTTCTAAATAGGTGCCCTGAGAAATCTAGGGAAAGTAAGCAGGAAGGGTGTGCGAAAGCACAGGATAGTTGTCCCTTAACCCCCGATTGCACTTCCTGGCAGAAGGGCCAAGAAACGGAGATCAGCACCGCCGGTAGGGACTGTAAAGTCTAATACCGTATTCTTTACCTCTCTCTTTTTACTTTATCAAACTATCTTTTCGATGTCTGTTAGATCTCTGGCTCTCCTTGAAGATTTTGCTCCTGTGTGATTTTTAATTGTCAACTCCGCGAGGCCAGTCAGGTTCTACATGCAACCAAAGTGGTCATAGGATATTTCCAAATTGGCCGCTGCAGTTTAGTCATGCCTCTACCTCTCGTCAGACCGCCACACGTTTTCATACTTCTCATTAATGTCGGTGTGATCACCGAATCAGTAGAAAGTGCCGGCCAGTAGTTGTCAGTTCTTCGAATGAACAGGCTTTCCTGTAATGTTCAATACTTCTCCGGGTGGTCTTTCCTAAAATGGCACTAAGGAATAGAATTAAGGAATGCAAACCACAAACTGGAGGGGAGGAGTATAAACTAGGGGGGGGGAGTATTTCGGGATACTGGCTTGAAATTAAACCGTTCGAGGCTCATATTCGAAGGCGCCATTCCTAGCTTGATAGGAAACGGTGAATCAACCGACAAATGAAGTTAACGTAGGTCAACGTTCACAGCCGTTTTAGGTAATATGAGGTCCTTGACTACGTAAAATTGAGCATGTAAATTCATTTTTGAATTCTCCACCATTGATTTCATGGGAAACGACCAAATAATTCAACAACTTCTTTATTTCGAGTCCCCCCCCCGTTCTTTTAGAGTGGAAATGGGCATTAGTGTATGGAAAAAAAAAAAAATCTGAATTCAGATTTGGAGTCGGCATGGTTGATTTAAAAGGAAACAGCTATTTAAATTCAAAATTTTTTATAAACACAAAAATCGATTGCCCCCTTCATTTCCTCCTTCAAGGGTGAATCCAGAACACTTGTGCAAGAGAGCCTTGGGGGGATTTTTGTGTACTTAAGCTGATTGTGCTCAACATTTTATGTAAAAAAATCTGCTATAATTTCACTAAGGTTTTACCGTTTTTTCTCGTATCTTTCCTTTACTATAGTTCTTCGAATGGTAGAAGCTATGGATCATTTGGAATGTTTGTCAAAATATGAATAGATGCTTTTCGAAACAATTATGTGGGTTCAATCTCTAATGATAACAAAAAGTTAGAAAATACTTAGTATTTCCAGTAAAGTTTAAGTTTTAACTAATTTTTAATTTAGCCACATACATAAAGGGATTAAGAACTAATATTTGTACTGATCCTCATATTTTGTCCCTCTGCAGGATATTCTTTTTTTAAATACAATTTGGATGAATACACATCAATACTCAAACAAAAGTTGCTAAATCTTAAGTGCAATCATCAAACCACTCATGGAAACCAAGGAGTAACATAACGTTAGTGACCTCTACATACCTTCATAACTTAGTCTTGGAACTTGTACATAGATATGTATATGTTACCGCGAATGTCTGAAATTTGTTGAATGTCGACATTCACCGGTGAATGTCAGTAAAAACATAGTCGCTTGGTGTATGTCCGAAATATTTATTAAATATTCTTATTTTTGACTTTAACCAGAGGATGTTGACATTCAGAATGCACTGATGGTGAATGTTGAGCATTTCTGAGATTTATATGGCATATTATTGTATCTATTTTGTGCATCTTTAAGCATATGTCTTCTTCCTCCGTGGCCTATTCTGATGTGAGCTTCATAAAGTATATTGAACAATTCCTCGCTGGTAACATAATACTGAATATGCGTTTCTCCTAGTTTTGATGGTAGGATCAACTTCTCTTCATCATTAATTTGTTTAACGTCAAAACGCTTTAATCATCTGTAATAAAAAAGGTGCGTTGCATTTGATATTAGCAGAAACCACTTCACAAAGTATTTTAGAGTACTTTTCTTGAAAAAATTGCAACCATTGTCTTCTCGTTTACCAGCTATTAATGCATTTAACCTTTCTAAAAAAACATCACGATTCACTGCAGTATTCAATCTGAATAGATCAGGATATCGGAAAAAATTTAAGGAAACGTTCCTGTCACCATCAAACTTTGCTGACTGAATCCAAGCGGAGATAAGGATTTGGGTTTTTTTTCTATCTTTTCTGTCAATTAGAGATAATGATTGGGTTTTAAGAATTGTTTCTTTTTTCCTCTCTTTTGGACATTTATCAAATTAGGTTTTAAGGATTGTTTTTTCCTCTCTTTTGAACATTCACCAGAGCATATCTGCGATTGTCCACTTACACCGGTGAGGGTCCGAATGCACAAGAATGTGATGACCTTATCGCTGTAAAACACATACAGAGCTATTTCGAGGGAAACAAGTTATAAAATGGATTGTGTGGGTATGGTTGCATGAGGGTAAACCTTAAAGGATTCTCCCAAAACTTTTCTATATTTAGGATTTTGTCTGCCCCCTATCTCCTCGAAGTGCCAGGGTCCCTTTGAAGCCAATTCCAGTGTAATTTTTTTGTATTTTATGGAGGAAAGAATTGGGATCATCGTTAGATGTGATTTCGGTTTAGATTCATGTCATGCAATGTGTTCCTTTATAAGCTTTTGCTTCAGAAATGATGGGATCTGTGTCGTGATTTATTTTATGCGCCTATTTCCGAAATAAAAAAAGAAAATAAATGCCAACGTATCTTACCAACACCGAGGTTGATTCTGTATTGCGTTGCAAATATCCTCTGTTATGTGTGACAAGTCAGAACGTCTGACATGTGTGACAAAATGACAATTTCAAAACGATGCAAAGGACCTTATTTTTTTAAGGTATAATGACATGATTTCTGGATCACTATAAGCTCTCTTGAAAGGGATGGGAGGCGGATTTTAAGTTTAAATTGGTACCTCCCATGAAAGGTTAAATATTTTTAATCTATTCTAGTCCACTCAAATAAAAACAAAAAGTTTTTTTTTCTAAAATTTTTAATAAGAAAATACAGTAAAATATATAACAGCATTTAAGGACCAAGTTTAAGGAGTGACCTTAACATGTAACTTCAGAGGAAAAGTCAGGGTGTTAAAAAAAGATATCTCAGACAAAGCTGGCTGTTTCTGTGTTAAATTTTAATATGTCACACTAAATAACTTTAAACGTAACATTAACTATATAAAATTAAAATTCTAAATAAGTAACATTAGATTAGTGGTTCTATTCTGAAATACCATTTCCAAAGCCTAAAGAGGAGGGGAAGGATTAATTGCCTCTCCGGACATTTGCATAATTAGACACAGATTTGGGATATACAAAACTTTTCAATTAAAAGAAAAAATTCTTGTGAAATTGTAAAGCTTGCAATCTTCTAATTCTTAGGCTATTTGTAATTAATCATAATTTTCCTCCACTTTTACCCCTCAGATGATCATTTTGTCAAACTTTAAACGTTGGGTCTCATACTTTAAGTTATGGGGTATATAATCAAACCTAATTTAATACTTTTGTTCAAGATGGAACATCTGCTGAATCAGGGAACGCTCAAATATTTGTCAAATACATAGACCTTACTTCCTTGAAGTCAGTGCGAGATTTCGTCGAGGAATTTCTCTCTGTTGAATCTCGTCTTGATGTCTTGATTAATAATGCTGGAATGGCTGCAATAAAAAAGTCTTTGACCTCTGATGGACTGGAAACTCAAATGGCATGCAATTACTTTGGACATTTTCTGCTTACACGCATTCTTCTTGGTGAGTTCATTTTCCGTATCAAGTGCTAGGAAAACGTGACGGGATTGGTTGATTGAGACTATCCTTGAATCCCTTTATCATTTGGGATGACTTTATTGTTTATTGCAGAAGAAATAGCGGTAATAGAATAGAAAACAACCATGTTTGCTGGCAAAGTACCCGTTACCGACTTTTTTTTTTACTCGGAAGTCAAACCATCAAAATCTGATAAAAGTTTCACTAGTATTTTTTCGTTATTCAAAGGCAAACTTTCTGAGAGTTTTTTTCTATCATTGTCCTCCACGTTTTAATCTAAGGATTCTGGATTAAATTCTAGGATTTAAGTTTTTCTGTAAGCTGCTTAAATGTATATAAAGAGCAAACTTTCCCATAGAATGTTATTTGTAGAAGTTTTTTTTTCCAAGACTGATGAAATTCAACATACCCATTTGATTACTTGTTTTCTTATGAAAGTAGATCTTTTAGACAGTGCCTTAGTTTGATATTAAAGTAAATAATGTGTTTTCTTTTGAAAAAATCATATTTCCAAAACTATTTTTGGGGATAGTTTCATAAAAAAAGGAGAAAAACTGAAAATTGGGTTATTTAGATCAATTCCTCTGAAGCCTAGTGGTGTAAGGGACATCAACAGTTTACATCCATATCAGATAGCCAGTAACGTACTTAAATAATTGCTGAATTTCCTATGAAAATACATTTCGCAAACAGTGGCTGTCTCTGAAGTTAAATTAAATATTTTGTTATCTTTTGAAGAAAACATAGTTATATGCAATTTCACGACTCCTTCAATTAGAAAGTCGAGACAAATTCCTTAGAAATAGAGGATAATTGTATATGCTGTTATTATTACTCTTGCTTGAGGAAAACCTTACAAAAACATTCTCTCTTGGGTGGATGTCCAGTTGTTTACAATTTTTGCTTTATTGGAAACCCTGTGGCTATTTGTGATTGAGTTCAGAATGTCGTATTGTCATGTTATTAATGAAAGAAAACAAAAATGAAAAGGAGATTTGAAAATGTCTTACAATCTTACGAAATTCTTTCCTTTTGAGAAATAGTCAACTTGTTTCCAGTATTTTTCCAAATTAAATTTCCCACTATGTTAGAGCTGTAAAAAAAGAAAGAAAAAAAAAAACATTATACGAGAGAGAAAATGAGAAATGGCTTAAATTATTCTAAAACTAGTCTTTTCTCGTATTCATGAAGCTTCCATGCTTTAGAAGTATAGTTAATTTCTTCATACGAGGTAGATCAGACGTGGAGATTCTTTTTTTGTACTGCATAATACAGATGACATTAGAGAACTACCTGTAGGCATGCTGGGATCACGTGTCAGGAGTAGCAAAGTTTTTTTGAGTAGCTTAAATTATTCTAAAACTAGTCTTTTCTCGTAGTCATGAAGCTTCCATGCTTTAGAAGTATAGTTAATTTCTTCATACGAGGTAGATCAGACGTGGAGATTCTTTTTTTGTACTGCATAATACAGATGACATTAGAGAACTACCTGTAGGCATGCTGGGATCACGTGTCAGGAGTAGCAAGAGTGACTGGTAGGAATTTGGTGTGTGAAGACACACGATTTCTGACGAAAAAGATTGCCTCACGATTTTATAAGGGATTATAATCCAGTTCCTTACTTGGGATATCGTATAAAATCGCCATAAGTGTTTGGAGACAATGTCGCCTCGTCCCTACGTTAAGTGCCTTTCAAATAATGGTTATAATGAGCATCGTAGTGATTTCGAAAAAGGGTTGACATTCTTCTTCTTGATAAAACTGTTATAAAATACGAGCAGAAATTTTTTTTTTGATAGAACCAATATGTTAAAAAGTTTTTGCAGCATTGTTCAAGGCAGAACACTGGCGAATTCTCTTCCAGCACCCCACCAGGTTAAGCTTCTGCTTTAGACATATTACAAGAATCTTGCCTCGTTTTTAGTCACATTTTCTTAACGTTAACCGGGTTTCCGTGTCCTTTCTTTCATCCTGTTCTTGTTTTTTAGCAATGTGAATTACCCTGTTTGAAACTTGTGGTGCGTTGAAGCTTATAGTCAGAGTTCAAATGCAAGTTAAAACTGAAACAAATAGTAGGGGGGGGTGTCATTGTCTCATGCACCGATGTGTTAAAACTAGGGATATAGCTGTTTCAGGAGGGAAACAACTAACTAAGGACTGGAACGAAGCTGTTGTCAATTTCCACCCTTTGAAGAGGGTCTGAATTGTACTGTCTTTTCCATGGCTAGGGAACTGAGAAAAACAATGATTCTTTCAGCTCTGTTCTCGTCAATAACAAGTATTTTCCGCATGTATTATTTTCCATAATGTTTCCGTGTAATTTCCCTAATATATTATATAAACTAAATATTTTGCCAATTTATTATATAGTATAACACTCGTATATCGTGTCAAATAATGCAACATACAATAGTACAGTACTATTTTCTATAGTTTTTCGGTAGGATTTTTCATATTTTTTCGGCCAATAACATGTTTTAACAATAATATCATTTTTAATTATAATGCCATCGTTTTTGTCAATTTTCCTTATTTTATTTATTCTGTTACAAGAAATTTTACATTAGATTATACAAATAATGTTTTTATCACATTGATGTAAGTCACCTTAGAGACTGCATATTCCAATATTTAAGGCTATTCTAAACAGTTTGGGGCTGTCCAATTTTTTTTCTATTTTAATGGCGATTTGCAGCTTTTTCAGATTTCTGTTTCTAAGAGTCTTATATACACAATGTTTGAAAAATTTATTGCGATGAAGGCAATATACTATAGATCTAAATATATAAACTGGATACGGATGCTTCAATTAACAGGGTAGTAGCAATAAGGTGTAATGGAGATCATTTTAATAATGCTAATCTAACTTTTATTTCAGATATGACTCCTCTATTGAGTTCAACGGAAATTTAACCAAGTCCGACATTTGGTATCTTTGCCTTTTTCTTTTTTTTACGGAAATTGTACGTTTCCAAGAAAACTAAAAGTTTGGATTAAACAAATTATTGTTTGTGGTTAGGGTATTTTTGCTTATAACCTTGGTACTATGTTTATGGCACTTTGACACTGTTATAGTTTATAACAGGTATCACTCTAGGACTGGATGTTCAACAATGGTAACGTGTCGTTGAGGCAGTTCTTTGACAGAAATGGGTTTGAACTCTGGAAATGTAAAGGCCTAAATAATCTGTGGCTACTTAATGTAAACACGAAAGGCACCGCGTAAAATTCATTAGATTCTTAATATCTAAAAGTTCCTCCGAAACTAGTTTAATATTCCTGAAGGTAGAAGTAACATAGGATTTTACATGGCTTAGAATGGAAATAAGTTCTTTAAGCTTTATTCCTATCATAATTGAAGAAAGAAATGAAAATAGATTAAAATATTTTTTAATACTGTCAGTAGCATCAGTCATATTTTTAGCGAGTATTTTGAATCAATCATTTTCATTCTTAATTCCTTTTGCCCTACTAATAAAGATTTTGCCCTACTAATTAAGATTTTGTGATTTGGAATCACAAAAGAACAAAACAAAGAAGTCACAGGCTATAAAATATCTAAAAGAAAACATATAAAATTTCTTCGAAATACTGAAGTCAAATAAATATTTACCAGGAAATGTTGGTCGCCAAACTTAAAATATTTCCAGATAATATTTTCGTTTAAATACTTATTCATCAGACTTACTCTTCGCGTACTGCCTCCCCTTGCGTAGTACTGAGAATTAGAATTCGTTGCTATGGTGGAAAAGGAATTTCATTGTCCTTACAAAAACATTATACCAGAAGCTAAGAGGATAAATGCAGTGCATGGTCATTTTATTTAAAAAACTACGTTTTTTTAGTAGATCCAAATGGATTTGACATCTTGACAGGACAAAAAAGCTTGCACCTTATAAACTATAGTTATGGAGAGGGTAGTTCTGTTGCAATTTTGTTATAAAAAGTTAGCATTTTTATCCTAGTTTTCATTTTTGAATTAAAAAAAAAAAAAAAAAAATAAAAAAACATGAATATAAATACTTCTAAGAATTCGATCTATGTAAGAAAAAAAGTCTAAAATTTAGCTTATGTGCTAGGAAAGCTGTCTAATTGATAAAATAACACTTTTATAGAGACCCCATGTCCGACGTCAGCAGTACAAGAATGGATTTAAACCTAGAGCAGGCCTAATATTCTAAATGTTTTACCTTCTCCTGAACCCATTGAACTTTTTTACAAGAGAGCAACGTTTACAAACGCCTCAAATAAAGCAAAAAAAAAAAAAAAAAAAAAAAACTCACAAGTTAGACGAAATATCGCATCAAAATATTTCAGTCTGTAGCTAGTAATCAGTCGTCACTTTTTACATCTATCCCGAATTAAACCCTTATTATTCCAGTTTTTTTGCTCTTTTCTTGGGAAAAGCTTTACTTGAGTTTTTATGGCTCGCGTTTCCTTGTTCAGTATGGACTTTTTCCCGTCTCGTTGGTGCAAAGTGCAATGCGGAAAACGCTGGGTTTTCCCAAACCATTACCTGTTCTACCGCAGGTTTTATTATTTCTTTTTGCAGCTAATAGGGCCAAGGCTCTGAAGAAGTCACTTTTAAATAATTAAATAAAAAAACGAACAGAAATTACTCCGTATATGAAAGGGGCTTTTCCTGCTCGACACCCCGCTCTTTACGCTAAAGTTTTTTATTGTTTTAAAAAGTAGAGTTGCGAGAAAGAATCAAACTTTAGCGCAAGGGGCGGGGTGTCGAGGAGGAAAAGCCCCTTTCATATACGGAGTAATTTCTGTTCGTTTTAAGTTTTAATGTCGCTCCTTACTTTCATTTCAAAAAACTTGGTTTTTTTATTTAATTTCTGAAAGTTTTTGAATTAAAGCATGTCTGATTTTGGCTCTCCGTACATAAATTATTAAAATGAAATTTGCATATTAATTCTGTTTTTGGCTAAATGGCTTTCTCTTAGTTTTGATCAGACGATTTTGAGAAGGCCTAGTTGCCCTCAAATTTTTCGGTTACTTAAAAAGGCAACTAGATCTTTTAATTTTTAACGAACGTTTTTATTAGTAAAAAATATACGTAACTTAAGAATTAACTTACGTAACAAACTTTTATATTCTTATATTTTTGATTATATATATGAGAGGGCTGGTCCCCTCGTTAATACCTGGCTCTTCACGCTAAATCTTGTTTTGTCCCAATTCTTTAAGAATGACCCCTGAATCAGAAAGGCCGTAGAATAAATACTTGAAATTACTTAAATTTTTTTTAGCATAAAGAGCGAAGTATTTATCTCCTCCTAAATACCTCGCTCTTTATGCTAAAGTATTTTTAGAACCCCTCATATGCGTAATAATCTGTTCGTTTTAAGTTTTAATGCTTCTCCTTACTTTCAATTGAAAAAACTTTTACATGTTTATATCTTCATTGTTTTTTTTTTTAATAGTAATGCTAGAAAATCCTGCGCGCTTTTCATTGAATTTCTCTTCCCCCATGAAATATTCCTCCAAGGAAAGATCCTCCCATATAGCCCCCTCCCCTGAACCCCACACCCAAACCAAAAAAATCCCCCTGATAACGTCAGTACACTTCCCAGTAACCATTACTGTATGTAAACATTGGTCAAAGTTTGTAACTTGCGGGACTGTGGGGGGTAAGTCATCCCAAAAGACATAGTTATTATGGTTTTCGACTATGCGGGACAAAATGGCTATCTCAAAATTTTGATCCGTTGAGTTTGGGGAAAAAATGAGCTTGGGAGGGGGCCTAGGTGCCCTCCAATTTTTTTGGTCACTTAAAAAGGGCACAAGAACTTTTCATTTCCGTTAGAATGAGCCCTCTCGCAACACTCTAGGACCACTTGGTCGATACGATGACCCCTGGGGAAAAAAAACAACAAAAAAACAAATAAACACGCACCCGTGATTTGTCTTCTGGCAAAAAATACGGAATTTCACATTTTTGTAGATTGCACCTTGAAATTTTTTCTATAGGGTCCTCTGATACGCTGAATGCGATGGTCTGATTTTCGTTAAGATCATATGACTTTTAGGGGGTTTTACCCCCTATTTTCCAAAATAAGGCAAATTTTCTCAGGCTCGTAACTTTTGATGACAAAGACTAAATTTGATGAAACTTATAATATTTAAAATCAGCATAAAAATCCGATTCTTTTGATATATCTTTTAGCATCGAAATTCCACTTTTTAGAGTTTCGTTTACTATTGAGCCGGGTCGCTCCTTACTACAGTTCGTTACCACGAACTGTTTGATTATGTAATTTTAATACTTTTAAAATTGAAAATGTCCGGAATTTTGTTGAAATAGCATGAGAAAACTTTAAATTACCTCCGCTTGGGAAACTGCACGGTAATGCGTATTGTTTAAATCTTACCTTAAGGTAGTCTCTTCTAGACTGATAAGCCGTAGCAAATTTACCTAACCAGGCTTTTGTGACTTGATAGACCATGGGCAGATTTTCGTGCGACGGTTTGTAAAAAAGCTCTACACAGCGAAGGTATTACGAAATCCAGAAACATTCGTTTTTTTACTCATTTGTTGGGTAACTTTTCTGTTTTGGTGCAGACTTTAAAAAAAAAACAAAAAAAAAAACAAAACAGAACAAGAACATCATAGGCATCTTTTATTCATAAGGTCCTCTTTGCTCTATCAAAAATATGACATATTGGTTTTTCTTTATATACGGAGCCCGGAAGCTTTATTTTGCCACTATTTATAGTGTTTTTTTTATCTAAACAAATTTGGCTTGCTTTTTCACGGAATGGATAAATAATTGGATGACTAACGACTCCCATGCTCATGTTTACTCGGACGCTGCTCAGTAAGACAAAATTTCTTCGCGGAAAATCCTTTGAAAGTTTTGGTTTCATGGTGCAATTATGATAATGCATAAAAATAGATAATTTTTTTGTTTATAGTTCTTTATGCTGGAACTCATTCCTCCATTGTCGATTCCCTTATTGGGTCAGTTCGTATCTTATTCTTCTTGTATCATTTCCATTGCTGCGAAGTGGGATCAAGTGAATGTTCAGATATTCAGTATTCTTTTTAGTGGTCCTCCATTGGGTTTCTTAATCATTCTTTTTTTTATAACCTCTTTCAAATTTTATGACAATACGTTACAAATGATAGTTCCCTGATAAAGAAAAAAAAAAATTTCTTCTTTCCTTTCTGTATGTCTCCGAAAAGCAATAGAACTGTTATATTTACATCTCAGTATTCTTTTCTACAACTTTTCCCTACACTCCTTGAACTATATCGGAGACTGTAATTAGAGAGAAATTTGCATATTTTTGAAAAAAATATTCTTTGATTCTGTGGAAAATCTTCATTTCTTGACTTGATCGAACTCCTCCTAGAAACCACTCTGCTCTCTTGCACATTTTCTATGTGAAGTTTAGAACTGGATGAACCTCAAGTATTCAAACTATAATTATGTAAAAAGTAACTTTTGAGACTCCAATTTGGGACTCGACCTATTGAAGTGCTTTGAAAATTGGGGTACCAAATTAAATTTTCTGTAAAATGCCTTATTTCTTCAAAATTTCGTATTTGAATTAAGAGTATAGTTTAGAATTAACATGCTCATTCGTCTTTTACAAGCAATGGAATTTACATGTTATTATCAATAGATGTACACTTTCAATCTATGAATTTGTTTCATCCAAATAGAAAAATATGTTTTGTATTGTATAGTATAGTATATTTGGCGGATAAATATCCGCTGGGCCATGGCCAGAACAAAGAGAACAGCATACAAATGCATCGAAAAAATTCAATTTAAACTTTTGAGCAAAACGGCTAAACAAGGAAAAATACCAGTCATAAACACTAATAAAAACAACACACAAAGTCATCATATAACCCCCTTACGATGGGCGGGGCCGTGGGCACTTGGTAAAACCGAAAAAATTCTGACGCCACAGAATTTTTTAAGTTCTTTAAATAAAGACTACGAAAATATTGACATGTCATCTACAGAAATCTCGAATTTGGTCGATAAAAACAGCAGTTTTACCGGCTCCTGTCATGGTTTTGTAGATGGTGCCAGAATTTCCCATTTGGTTAAATAAAGAGGATGAAAATATTGACATGATGTATACCAAAGTCTCAATCTCGTTCGGTAAATGTAGCGGTTTTACCGACTCATGTAGTAATTTGCAAAAGATTTTCCTCCCACTCTCCACACATCGGGCAACTGCAAAGTAGCTGTATATACTTCCCTTGTTGATCCCTTTTTAAAATATGGGTAATACTCTTAAGGTTATACATACATACTTTTCTTCATACTTTTGGCACATTTTTCGTACTTATTATTCGTACATAAGTCTAAAAGGTTGGAACGGTCTGATATTTAGCTACATACTCATCATGCCTCCACTTGAAGTTTGGGAGGGACAAAGGAAACATTGAAGGGTTCTAGAAAATATACAGCTCAAAACTATTGATGAGTAACAAAATTGTTATATATTTTTTGACTTAATTTAAAAAAAATCAGATTAAGTTCACTTGAATATACAGGCAGGTTATCCACTGTGTCCATTTCCGAAGGGGGGGGGGATATAAGTTTAAATTGAAAAAAAAACATGGGATAACAGTGGGGGAAATAGTTAAAAGACAGGAAAATCGCACAGATCTTGAGATACGGGGGACCGAGGGCTGAGACTTTGTCCACTTGTTTGGTTTGATACTTTTTTTTTTGTATTTCTTCTCATGTCTTAGGTCTAAAAAAATAAATGTATGTTAGACAATAGGCAGAAATAACCTAAACTAGTCGGTTGTTTTCATGACTTAAAATTCTGTTTAACTCTTGATTCTCTTTGTTTTCTGTGATTCCCTATTTTACTTTTGTCTATTTTTTTGTAATTTCTTGCCATTTTCATCTAAATCACGATTACGAACATTTGTAAAACACTCTAACACGAAGTCCATATACCAAAGAAAAACATATGAATGGTTTGATAAAATGACACAAAAAAAATATTGCTGCTCCGACTGATTTTTTTATAACAATTTTTTGCATAATTTCTATTTATTTAAAAAGCATAACTCATCTTCTTGCCTCCTAGGTAATATACGAGATAATTTATTTTCAGATACAATGAAAAAAAGTGCTCCCAGTAGGATAATATCCACGTCTTCAATGTTACATTGGACTTGTCGTAGAATTAACTTATCTGATCTAAATTTCAAGAAATCTTCAAGTGGAAATGGGATTATGGAAATATATGCAACATCTAAGACATGTCTGATTCTATTCACAAGAGAACTTGCGAAGCGACTACATGGCACAGGTAAACGTCCTTTATTAGTATAGTTTTCATGTAGATCTCTATTTCTTGTACATAGTCTGTCCAAAAAGTCTCTTCATATTCTTCTAAGTAATTTTAGAGGCTTTATTATGGCAAGTTTGTTATTTTACAAACTTCCTGGCTGACTCAGGCATATTTGAGAGGCAAACCTTCTTGATCATATTATCGTAAACCGATGACTGGCAGGATCAATATAAGATGCTAGGGTATATAGGAGTGTTGTTATTGATGCTAAAAGTAAAGATTACCATCTGGTAGTATCAAGGATTAATTTAAAGCGGAAATTTTGGAAGGGTAACTACCTCCCGGGAAGCTATGATGTTGGTAGACTCCAGGATTCCAGAATTTTACAGAAACTTTCCAGGAACAGTTGAATACTAAACTGAATAGTTTAAATTTTGACAACGTGGAAGATGAATGGAATAATTTTGGGAAAAAAATTGTGAAGTTGCAGATGGTGTCTTAGGGAAGAAAGTTAGAACCGCAACTAGGAATATTAGTGAAAAAGCTTTATGTTTCATAGAGAGGAGGAGGGACTTGTGCATGAGTTATTTGAGTGATAGATCATATGAAACAAAAAGAAATGTAAAGAAAATATAGAAAGTATTAAAGTATGAACTGAGGATGTGTGAAGTGGAGGCCATGGATAAAATTACCGAGGATTTGGAAAATGCAGCTAGGCGGCAAAATAGTAAAATATTGTACTGGTATTTTGATAAATTGACAGGGAGTAGTCAATCTGGACCTGTTCCAGTTAAAGATAGGAATGGGGCCACAATTAATGGTAAGGAAAGAATTAAAGGGAGATGGGCAGAACATTTTGAGAATATGATAAACCGAGATAGAGTTGCAGAAAAATATATAGAGGAAAATGAAAAAGTTTGTGAAACCTTAGATGTGAATGAAGATTTGTTTTGTGAGTAAGGATTAGTGACAGTACTAAAAGGATTAAAAAATAATAAGGCTCCAGGGGCTGATTGTATGGTGAATAAGTTTCTAAAATAAGGTGGCTCAGAGGTTAGAAATAAGTTACTCTAGATTATACATATGATTTTTGAAAAAGGGGAAGTACCTATCGATTTTAGGAAAACATTAATTAAACCGATGTATGAGAAAGGTGAAAAAAGTGAGTGTGGTAATTATTTATGCACTAGTCTGGTTTCTCTAGGTATAAAATTACTTAGTAATATGATACTTTTTAGACTGAGAGAGACTGTAGACAAAGCTTTAAGAGAAGAACAGTGCGGTTTTAGAAAAGGTAGAGGATGTGTCGACCAATTTTCCATCTTAGGATAATAATTGAGAAGTGCCTGAGTTATAAAACATCTTTGATTCTCAGTTTTATAGTTTATGAGCAAGCGTTCGGTTCTGCTGATAGAAGAGCTTTAGCAAAGGTCTTATCCTTGCATGATATACCAGACAAATACAATAAAGTGATCAGTTTTATGAACGAGAATAACACTGCTTCGATTAAGGTAGGAAATGAAGTTAGTAGATGGTTTTGTATTAAATCAGGAGTTAGGCTTGGCTGTGTTCTTTCCCCCTTTATATGGATTATTTTGATGGTTTTTATTTTAAGAAGCCCAGGAAAAGTAATGGGAGACCATGGAATTAAATAGAGAGGAGAGACTCTCCTGGAGTTAGATTATACTGATGATTTAAGCATCCTAGATGAAAGTATGAGCAAATGAATCACCTTTTAGAGGTTTTGCGAGTTCAAATTGCTAGAATGGGCTTGAAAATAAATGTTAAGAAGACTAAGTCACTAAGGCTAGGAAAAAGTGATTATGTAAAGGTGATGTTGGGTAACGGAAAGATTGATCAGTTGACGGCTTCATTTACCTTGGTCGTATAATACCAAAGGCGGTGGGAGCAGTCAAGATTTTAACAGTAGAAAAACCAAGGATCAGGGTGTTTTTTCAAAGTTAAAAAAAGTTTAGAAGAAATGGAAGGTAAGTTTGCAAATCAAGGTTAGAATATTGGAAGCTACAGTGATGACAGTGGTCAAATATGGTCCTGAAGCATGGGCGGTCCGAAAAGCAGATGTAGATTTTCTAGATGTTTTCCAGAGATATTGCCTACGGATTGTTCTGGGTATCGGGCTGACTGATCGTGTTTTAAACAGCAGGCTGTACGAAAAGTGTGGTTTAATCCCGTTAGGATGAGATACCTAGGCCACGTTTTGCAGAAGAAGGATGACAGATTGCCAAAAATTGACCTTTTTGGCTAACTGTCTAGGGTTAAACGGAAAGCAGGTCGTCCAAGGTTGGGGTGGGAGGATGTCATAAAGAAAGATTTGAAGGAAATGGGAACTACCTGGGAGGGTGTAAAAAGGGAGGCTTGAATATATTGGGATGGAGGAGGAGCTTGCATTGCTGTGTTGGCCTCATGCCGCTTGGTGTTGCCGGTGAGTTGTTAGTAGTAGTAGTACACACACACACATATATATATATATATATATATATATATATATATATATATATATATATATATATATATATATATATATATATCTCATATGAATTTTAATTCAAGATTAAGGTTATAAACGAATTTGGCATAATCATCGCGTTATTCTTTAGGTTTTAGTGATGAGGAGTCAAAATCAGCGATTTCACTTGAATTTAGAAATTTTGGCGTTAATTCAATTCCTTCTTCTTCTTAATCTTTCAGAGAGTCATACATTTTATATGATTTGTACTCTTCTGGGATTCATTGTGACTTTTACTTTTGCTTCTCTTCTAAGCAGAGACTTCCTTTATGATTCGCTGTGATCATCGCTGTCACTTGTCTTCCAACCGCAGATTTTGTTGTTCGTTTTCATTAGTCGTTACCTAAGATATTTTTCTATGTCTTTTGCTTTAGCCGTTTATATTCACGCATCATCATATATAATTTCTTAAGACATCATGGATACCAAGAAATTTCTTTTCTAGTTTCTAACAACAGGTCGCTGTTCAAAATTTTCGTTTGCAATTCAATGCAACTCTCGCTGTATTTTGTTCTATTCCTTTTGGTTTAGCTGTTGCTATTCTCAATATCGCTAGTTTCCTAATCACATTTCTTTGTGCTTAATTTGCTCCATTTAGCAACCCCTTAAACATTTTTTTACGCTCTTTGCCTTAGCTTTTTGGATACATCTTGCAACATTTGATGGTCCGGGCTGTTCGACAAAAATTTCTTCTTGTTGTTCTAATGACGTATATACTTCAGCCTGCCGTTGAAAGTTAAATCATATCATGTTGTTTGTACTCGGCTTAAGCAAATGGACCTTAAATTACAAGTAACGCCTTTGCAAAATTATAACTTTGTAATTTGTTTACTTAGTATTTCAGTTACCATTGGCCTGGTCACTACGTTTTTTGGTTCTGGATGTGATTTTACCACCTTCTGCTTCAGACTTCTTCTTACCGCAGCGCCGCCTTGCTCTGTCACTACACAGTAGGGTTGTGTATGTTGATTCTCATTGTCACTTGTCTATTTGATGTCATGACATTACACATCTTCGATGTACCACCCTGAGAAAATTAAAATCTCCCTTGAAATTGTGACCTATTATATGACCTATTATAATATGACATATATGTAGTTCTTTTTTTGTGGCCCAAAATGTCAATATGCCAGTTAAAAAAATGTGGCTGATTTTGGGGCTGGCACGGCTACGTGACAGGTTTGTATATATTGATTCTCGTTATCGCTTGTCTTCTAACCGAAGACAATATGAGTCTCTTTTTGATGTCATGGCGTCACTATACCTCAGCCATGTTCGAAAAGTAACCCTTGGAAAAACAGAGTTTATAAGATACAAAGGAGGTTTAGAATGCCGGCATTTTATTTGATGTAAGAGAAGTTCATGGGCGTGGCAGATTTACAAGCCTATGCCACACTATGGAAGTATAGCTAGAACCATAGTGGGAACGAAAGAATTTTTTCAGACGAGAATGGCAACCTTTGATTATTAGGAGTTGAAATTTAATCTAAATTTCTCATTTTCAGATCTAAGGATTTTAAAAAGTTCCATTGTCTGTTGATGGGCATTAAAAAGAAATTGCTCAGTACCAACGGTTTTTGAATGAGATGGGTATTGAAAAATTCTTGAATGTAATATAAAGCCGATAGGATTATCGCCGCGGATTAGTTGTCACAATTTATGGCAGCTATTAAATACCGGAAGAGCTTGGCGTAACCCTATATCCTTTACTGTAATAGTTTCTGCAGTATGATGACTTGACTTTTTCCCTTTCTATATAATTTTTTCTTTTTTAAGGTCAATTATTTGATTATCATTATGGAGGACGCAAAGGAAACTTTTTGTAGCAGAGGAGATAACTGTATTACCCTTATCACTAAGAAAATGGATTTTCCATTTAATTTCCTGGGTTTATTAGGGAGAAAAATCTCATTTGGGATATGAAAAAGAATAAGGCCCGTGGCTTTGGCAATAGCCTTATGACATTAAACCACCTATGAACGCTTCTAATTATTTTGAGTGTTCTTTATTCTTTACAATCTATGAGATACAGGATTTCCTTGAATTGGCCGATTCATTCGTTCATTAATTCAAAAAAGAAAAGGATGTCACGGATCAATACAAGCAGATTGAACATAAAAAAAAAATGCTATAACACAAATGTCTAACGTAAGTGAGAAACCATTGCTTGCTAGTTATCGGGTAGTTTTTGTGTGGCTAAAGTAGAAAAACCTCGCAGCATTGCCAAAAATTTGATTTTACCAGCGGCTTTAGATACGGCGGAAGTTATGTTTGGCCTGTAAGAGGTGGGAAATCTCAAAAGTATACCTCTATATGATAATACCATTCAACACAGGATAAGCAATATGGCGACTGCCGTTTGTAATCAAGTCATATACAGAATAAAGGAAAGTTCTGCGTAGTTTGCACCGTTTTCAGTTGTTTTGCATTTTGAAGCCAACGAATTATTAATGGAAGAAATACTATTTTGCAAGGGACTTTCTAAAAATATTAAAGGTCAGTGCCTGCACGACATGTTCCTTGAAGATACGCAAGTAAGAATATTGATTGGGCATAAAAATGTACGACTATCATAGACGTATTGTTAAAATTATTTAAAATTATAAATCTATGGCTGCTATTCGTAGTGACATAGCAAAAGCCATGACTGGTGCGACGAGTGGGTTCATTGGTAGACTGAAAGAACAGATGCCAAGTGTTTGTAGGATGCATTGCGTTCTCCGTCGCCATGTTCTTGTAGCCAAAACCTTACAACAAGGATAGGGAGAGTTTTGTACCTTTGACCATTAAAAAACAACAACATTACAACAACTGTGTTTCAATATGAAATTATTTCTATCTTCATGACAAACTTTAGCTCTAATACATACATTTCATCTCAGGAACCTATCCTGCGTTAATTTTTTTCAGGGTAATTCCACAAATATATACGTTAACTGGTCAGAGGAACAGCATAGGTCATGTACCTTTAACCACTCTATGTTGTACCTATGACCACTTACATAAATAAGTACAAAACTAAAAGGAACATATTTACCACTTGTTCTTTAGCAAGTATCAAATTTTCTAAATTAAATATTGACTAATCAATTTCACATTGCATATCTTCCATTTGACGAGCTGTCCCACAGGTTTTCACTGGAACTGCAAGTTTCAATAAAATATTTAATTCATGAATGTAATACTCTTTTTAATTAGTCCTTACAAACGTAAAAGAGTTTATATCACCTAGGTTTTTTTTATATTTAATTTCTAACTCACTTTCACATTCTATTACTTCTACAACAAAATGTTTCACACTCCTTTTGCTAGCCAACTTTACAACAGCAAAATCGTGCTTAGAAATTTCATTTCTTTCAACATTTTTCTGATCTTCCATATCGCCCAAATCAACAAAATCTGTGTTATAATCTTCAATATCATCCATCATTAATTCAGTATTTGGGTCAGAATCAAATGTAGAATCAACTTAAAATAAATATTTCGCTGCGTTCTTCTTCCGGCCTATTTGACTCACTTTTTTCTTTTTCATCTTTTCTTTCTCAATTTCTTCCTTTTCCAGAGTGTCAGTCAATATTCTTGACTTGCCTCTCTGTCTCCCTTTGGTGACTTTTTTCCTGGGCCCTACCTTTGGATGAGATCTAATCATCTCTGGTGAAATGATTTCAGTGGCATTTTCGGATGAAAAATCAATGGCTTCCAAGGTTTCCTCACCATTCCGATTCAAACTTTCAGCGACAGGAAGTGGTCTATCTGTTACAGTTGAAGATGAAAATTCATCTTCCTTGAAAATATTTTCTTTGAGTGGCACTAATCCAGCTACCTTAATGCCAATTAGAATGTTTGTTGGTCAGAAGGCCTTTGGATATACAAATCCAATTAGAGAAGCAACATCATATATTGTGATATGCTTGCCAGAATTACCTGGCTTCAACATCCAATCATTTAGTGCCGTTTTACAAAAGGTTTTTAAAGGTCCAAAAATAGACCTGTCTAGTGGCTGTATTTTGTGATCGGCGTGGGGATGAAATGTTGATAAATATATCCCAAAATGTTTTGGTAAAGTGATAGCTGGTATGTTCACAGGACTTTCGTGGTTGTCCATCAGAAGAATTATTGATGTAGCATCTGTTGGTTTGAAGTACTTCATAAAGTGTTTCAAAAACTCCAGAAATTATTTTTCATTGGATTGCCCTGACTGATTAACTGCTCCAATAGTGCCTGGTGGTGCTCCCATCAGCGTAAAATCTTCACAATTGATCTTGGGAAACATTAACATAAGTGAAAGGCTGATGCCAGCAGCATTTATGGCGGCGATCATCGTAATATTAGCACTTCTTTCACCAAAAGTAATGCTTCCAATTTGTTTTAGC
This sequence comes from Artemia franciscana, assembly GCF_032884065.1. Lineage (NCBI taxonomy): Eukaryota > Metazoa > Arthropoda > Branchiopoda > Anostraca > Artemiidae > Artemia > Artemia franciscana. Next base: position 9,750,908 of record NC_088867.1, on the reverse strand, counting down.
CCTTTCAGGACCAATATCTTGGGTGGTGTGTGAACTGTTGACAACCCCGTCTCATCAACATTCCAAATATCGGACGGCTGAAAATCATAGTGGTTTAAAATATTCCTGTAATTATTAAAGACAAGTTTCACAGTTTCTTTGTTGAAAGCTGTTGACCTGGCAAGACTTGTTGGCTCTGGTTTTCTTAATGAGAGTTCCATCATGGGTGTAATTTTTATTATTGGCGACCGCATACTGGTCAGCTAATTGCCTCACAATTTGCAAAGAAAGACCATAGTGCATCATGCCTGCTTCCTTGGCATAACTCACAAGTAACCTTTCTTCTTAATGACTGAAAGCCTGGTTTACTTTACGTTTTCGTTCATAAACAAGTTTGGTCTCACCAGCTGTTTGAAACCTCTTCAAATGAAATATCAGTTTGGGCTTCTTCAAGTCGAAGTGTCTTGCAGCTTCACCAATGCTCATTTTCCCCAAAAAAATTTATTGGATAGCTTTCTCCATATCTTCATTGTTGAGGACAGGTCGTGTTTTTCCTGTTTTACTCCTCGGCATATTCCCTGAAATAAATAGGCTAAATAATCTGTAAATACACTTCAATAAATACACTTCAATAAATAAAAGTAATAAATTGGTATTAAAATACCTACACTTTTCGATTAAAACAACTTTGAATTGTCCCTCCAGACCTTTTTTTTCCGAGATTTCTTTGGGTCTAAGCTAAGTATCCTTGCTGATTCGTTGCAAGGTTGTCTAGGCTGCTCATATAAAAAAGGAGAAAGGAGGATGCATTCTAAACCTAAATAAAGCCCATCCAAAATTATTTTGAAGACAGAAAGCAGCAATAATATCGTATTTTTAAGATCCGATAGAAAATTACTGCAAACTGAACGATCAATCGTGCATCAGCAAACCATTATAAATTTATCACCATTAAGTTATCCTATTTTCACAGATCTATAATAAAAATTTCTTGAAAAATATGCAGGTACGAATTGATCTTCATAACATGTATAGCTGTTCTTCCTAGGGCTGATGCGAGTAACGGCAAGTTTATCTGCCAAAAAATATGTAAGATCGTAGCACAAAACAAGGTGGTCAGAGCTACATACACTTTCCCTACTGTCAAGTTCTAAATATTATTATTAACATTGTAAAGTCAGTTAAGGGAAAAGTGCTGCAGATTCGATTGTTTTGAATCATTTTAGATGATATGGGAGAACTATACCGCAATTTGCTTTACCATGCAGAGGTTAGGTGGTTATCAAAAGGCCAAGTACTGACCAGAGTAATGGGACTTGAATGGGACTTGCGCTGAACTATTACTGTACCTACAACACGCCAAGTCATATTACTCTGAATTCATTTCTCACCCGATATTCCGTTTGAAATTGGCTTTTCTTTCTGACATATTTGATCCTTTAATTAACTTGAATAAAAGACTTCAAAGGCAGGATGAAAATATCATTACAGCAAATGATAAACTCCAAGGCTTTATAAAAAAACAATCGAATTTTGGTAATCATGTATAAATCAAAACAAGTTTGATTTATTTTCGTCTATACATTCTTTTATTGAAGAATTCGGAAGCGAGATAAACATCAACTCTTATGTATATCTGGTATGAAAATGGTGCTAGATATTTTAAAGAACGAATTGTGTAATTACTTCTGAGTGCAAGAGTTATCGGACAACAATGGTCAAAGATGAATCTTGAATCTGTTTTTAAAGGCAGCTAGAAATGAGGCAAATTTAGCAACCAAGCTCAAAGAGAATCGGCTGGAATTCTCTGCCAATGGGATATTTTACTAGGAATTCAAGTCTGAAAATTTGAATACTTTTTATTTAAAAAGAAATCAGAATACCCGGTATTATGAACAACCGAGGCTTTGAAGTATTTGATCCTATTTTTTATCTATTACTTGTGCGAGTTGGCATTTTCATCAATGGCCCAAATAAAAAGTCAACTGAGAAATGGCCCAAATTTGGAAATTGACCTTGGTGTTGCAAAAAAGGATCCACGATGGACGAAATTGGTTGAAACTACCCAAGTACAACCTTCATATTAAAAGGAAGGAATGCGATAAACGAATTTTTATTGTTAGCTAGTGTTTGTAAAAAATTGTTATAAACAACTAATGTAACGACCATCATATTTACTTTTTCTTAATATACCTACCTTTTTAAAGTTTATTGATTTTTTAACGGTTTTCTCTCGACCTCTTGACCTGCCCTACTGAGTCTTCGCAACCCTCCAGGTGGTCACAACCCACTGGTTGAAAAACACCGCCTCACCGCCTTAGATAATGCAAATACACTATTTTGATAACCTGGGCATATATGGCTCACTTTACTTTGAATAGATTATAGGTATTACAGAGGCTTAAATTCGAAACTTGGAGTCAGCACTACCGAATTACACCAAATTGGGATTTTATAACATTTACTACCTTCGACTAGCACGGTAACATAGTACGGTAAAAGATGAACGGTAACATAAAACATAAAAATCGTTGTATTGTCATTAGAATCTGATAATGAACTAATAAGAGAAACAAATTCTAATCTTGACTAAAAACCAAAAAGAAAACCAAACAATCAGAGAAAAAAAAAATGTGCTCCACCGTCGTAACCTTTTAAACGTGATGATCAAACAGTTTGTGGTAATGAACTGTAGTAAGGACCGACCCGGCTTAATAGTAAACGGAACTCTAAAAAACGGAATTTTGATACTAAAAGATACATTAAAAGAATCGGATTTTTATGCCGATTTTAAATATGCAAGTTTCATCAAATTTAGTGTTTTTTTCTTCAAAAGTATTGAGCCTGAGAAAATTTGCCTAATTTTCGAAAATAGAGGAAAACAACCCCTAAAGGTCATATAATCTTAACGAAAATTACATAAAAAAACAAGTTTTTTAACTGAAAGTAAGGAGCGACATTAAAACTTAAAACGAACAAAAATTACTCCGTGTATGAAAGGGGCTGTTCCTTCCTCAACATCCCGCTCTTGAACTAAAGTAATATACTGTTTTATAAAGTAGACTTGAGAGAAAGAGTCAAACTTTAGCGTAAAGAGCGGGGCCCTGAGGAAGGAACGGCCCCTTTCATACACGGAGTAATTTCTGTTCGTTTTAAGTTTTAATGTCGCTCCTTACTTTCAGTTAAAAAAAACTTATTTTTTTATTATTTAGTTTTCATTAAGATCCATTGAATTTTAGGAGAGTTATCCCCCTTTTTGAAAATAAGGGAAATTTTCTCCGGCACGCATCTTTTGATGGGTCACTTTAAACTGGAGGAATATCATACATTTTAAATAAGCATCAAAATTTGATTCGTTTCTCATTTTCATTATTATCAAGAATCTCTTTCTTTCAGTTTGGGCTACTTATGAAGTTTTCGACTATGTCTTATTTTATGGGGAAAAACAAAATGTTTGGCAGCAATTTTAAATTTTCAAGGAAAAAATCGCTCAATTCTTGTTCGAGTACGGTCCTAACAATACCTTTTGGTTATTGCTTACGAAGTTTACAAAATTGTTGCAAAAAAAATTATTGAACATGAATTTTCCTGGCGAACTGAATTTCCTTCCTTCCGACAGTCGGGATCGAACCCGACCATTCTCAGTCGAACGGCACGGTCTTATCCACTATGCTGTCACAAGGTATTTTTTAGTAGGATTTATTGACAAAGTGACTTGTTTAATAACTTATAACAGATAATGTCTGTGGAAGGCATATTTTACAATCAAGATTATAAGTTTATCCTCAGGTTTTTACCAAACTAAACAACGTTGTTGCATAGAATTGATGAAATTAAGGACAATTAGGAAAATCCCCATAAATCTTATTAGCCTTTATTATTACCTTAAGCCTTTATGGAATGTCCTTTGATAAAGGGTTTTCTGGGAGTCGGCGTTTACCTACACATCCCGTTGAAAATACCCCGTGGAAAATACACCCCACGGAAAATTCCTCCAGATAATTCTCCCGCCCCCCCCACACACACATTCTCCCTGGATAATTCCGGATTTTCATAAGAAGCGAAGTTGAAACCTTTCTTTAAATCCTATAGCATTGCCTATAGCTAAGAGCCAAAAGGGTTCAGTGTTATAATGTCTGTTTGTTTATTATTTCCCAGAGGCACTTAATATGGAAGGGGTGGTCGTATAAGATGCAGAGGGGGCTTATTCGATTGTCATTTAAAAGATCTAGGCACCCTGTGCCCCCGGCATCCCCCTTGTAGTTGTTTCCCTGTGTCCCGGTCGTCATTTATATTCCCAGTATCCCGGTCGTCATTTGTGTCCCAGTGTCCCAGTCTGTAATTTCTCTTTGAGTGTCCCGGTCGTCATGAATATTCCCTGTGTCCCGGTTATATCTCCCGGTCGTCATTTTTGTCCCAGTGTCCCAGTCTGTAATTTCTCTTTGAGTGTCCCGGTCGTCATTTATATTCCTCGTGTCCCGGTTATTAGTTTTCTTTACTTTCTCTATCGCCGCAAGCCTGTTTTCTTGCTGTTCTGGTGATTCCTAGGCACGCTTTCTTTTCTTACTTTCTTATCAGCTGCAAGTTTTTTGGCATAGACTCTTTAAGCAGCTTCTTCGGCTGTTGCCATTGTAGGTTCTCCAGTCATTTTACAATTAAACATTTTTCCGTCCACGATCTTCTTACAATTAAAAATTTGTCTTTGAACGAATGTCTTAAATACCTTTAATGACGTCATCGTCATAACAAACATGACGACAACTAACTTCATGACGACATGACGTCACTCGACAGACACACAGACAACTTATTTTATATATATAGAAGATAGATATCAGATCACATCACATCATAAGATCCATGATGTCATTAATTTTAATTATGATCTTAATGATGTCATTAAGACTCGTTGACTTTTAGGAAGTGTTTCTCCCTTATTTGAGAATCGGGGGAATTTTTTCTGGCCCGTGGCTTTGATGGATAACATTAAGCTTAATGAATTTTGTATGTTTGTAATCAGCATAATAAGTCGATTCTTTGATATATCTTTTGATATCAAAATTTTGTTTTTTAGATTTTCTGTTACAATTAAGCCGTGTCGCTCTTACTTACAGTTCATTACCGGGAACCTTTGATAGCATGATTATGGTAAGATCGAGGCAAATAAAGTAGGTATTTATGTCCCGAAAGTATATTACTCGCATTGATTTCAGTTGTTTCTTCATATGATTAGCTTTATTTAATGGGTCCCAGTCCTCCTTGGCACCCCTTCCCAATCTCTCTCCCTGATAAGCCCACCTTCCCACCTTACGTGATAAGTTGATAAGTTGGGACACTTAATTATATTGTCATTAAAAATTTGGCAATTATATTGTCCGGGTGCTCCATGCCAGTAATAACAATTGTTACTGTTTGATAAAAGAATAATTTGGCTAATCTAGAGTTAAATCCTTCTAACTCGTAAATACTTAAAAATTGTATTCAATGTTTAGAGAAAGGCGCGCACAGAGGACTTTCACTCAGAGGAGGAAAAATACCAAAAATGCTTATTATGCAACAAATATAGGAAAACAGAAGGAACTTGTATGTTAGTATTACAGGGGGGAGGGTTGGTCTGAAGTCAATTTATTTTCTTCTGAATTAGAAAAACATAAAATTATCATAGGAAAAGAACAATTCAAGAGTTTTGGCTCGGGGTGGGGGGGTTTACAAAAATTTTTCAAAAACGCACCAAAACTTTCCTTATATGCATTGTTTTTTTTTACGGGTCAGACAAAAAATAGAGGGTGGGGTGTCAAATTCGGTAACCCCATCCCCCTGAATACGGCCTTGCCTAGGAATACTGCTGGACCATAGATTAAGGGAGATGAAACCATTTCATTTAGATAATATATTAGAAAATTAAAGTTGAAACTCTCTTTGGACAGTATATTGAAAAAAAAATAAAGGTTGACACAATAAAGGTTGAATTTTATCGTAAAGAAATCATCGGCAATATTATTGTAAAAAAAAACAAGTTTTTTAACTGAAAGTAAGGAGCGACATTAAAACTTATTAAATAAAAAAAATAGTTTTCTTTAACTGAAATTAAGGAGCGACATTAAAACTTAAAACGGACAGAAATTACTCCATGTATGAAAGGGGCTGTTCCCTTCTTAACACCCCGCTCTTTACGCTAAACTTTGACTCTTTCTCTCAATTCTACTTTATTAAACAGTAAAAACTGTAGCGTAAAGAGCGGGGCGTTGAGAAAGGAACAGCCCCTTTCATACACGGAGTAATTTATGTCCGTTTTAAGTTTTAATGTCGCTCCTTACTTTCAGTTAAAAAAACTAGTTTTATTTATTTAATTTCTGAACGTTTTTGAATTAATGCATGTTTGATTTTGGCCCTCCGAATACAAATTATTAAAATGAAATTTGTATATTAATTCTTTTTTTGGCTGAATGACTTTCTCTTAGTTTTGATCGGACGATTTTGAGAAAAAAAGGGGTCGGGGAGGAGGCTTAGTTGCCCTCCAATTTTTTGGTTACGTGAAAAGGCAACTAGAAATTTTAATTTTTAACGAACGTTTTTATTAGTAAAAAATAAACTCAACTTGAGAATTAACTTTCGTAACGAACTTATATATTCTTATATTTTTATTATGTATATGAGGGGGGTTTTCACTCTTTACACTAAAGCTTAAATTTTGTCCCAACTCCTTAAGAATAACCCCTGAACCAGAAAGGCCGTAAAATAAATAGTTGAAATTACTAAAAATACTTTAGCGTAAAGTGCGAGGTATTAAAGAGGAGATGAACCCCTCATATGCGTAATAGTCTCTGTGTGTTTTAAGTTTTAATGCTGCTTCGTACTTTCAGTTGAAAAAACTTTTTTATATTTATTTTTTCATTGTTTTTGTTTTATAATAATGCCAGAAAATCCTGCGCCCTCTTCATTGAATTTCTCTGCCCCATCACATATTCCTCCAAAGAAAAATACTCCCACTTAGCCCTATCCCCTCAACCCCCCCAAACCAAAATAATCCCCCTGAAAAACGTCTGTACACTTCCCAATAACCATTACTGTATGTAAACACTGGTCAAAGTTTGTAACTTGCAGCCCCTCCCCCGGGAGCTGTGGGGGAGTAAGTCATCCCAAAGACATAGTTATTAAGGTTTTCGACTATGCGGAACAAAATGGCTATCTCAAAATTTTGATCTGTTGACTTTGGGAAAAAATGAGCGTCGGAGGGGGCCTAGGTGCCCTTCAGTTGTTTTGGTCACTTAAAAAGGGCACTAGAACTTTTCTGTTCCGTTGGAATGAACCCTCTTGCGACAATCTAGGACCACTCGGTCGATACGATGACCGCTGAAAAAAACAAGAAAAAAAAACAAAAACAAAAATAAACACGCACCCGTGATCGGTCTTCTGGCAAAAAATACGAAGTTTCACATTTTTGTAGATAGGAGCTTGAAAATTTTACAGTAGGGTTTTCTGATACGGTGAATGCGATGGTGAGACTTTCGTTAAGATTTTATGACTTTTAAAGGGTGTTTCTCCCTATTTTCCAAAATTAGACAAATTTTCTCAGGCTGGTAACTTTTGATGACAAAGACTAAATTTGATGAAACTTATATATTTAAAATTAGCATAAAAATCCGATTCTTTTGATTAATATTTTAGTATCAAAATTCCGTTTTTAAAAATTTCGTTTGCTATTGAGCCAGGTCGCTCCTTACTACAGTTCGTTACCACGAACTGTTTGATCACACCATGACATTCAGCGCATCAGATAACCGTATTGTAGAAGTTTCAAGCTCCTATCTACAAAATTGTGGAACTTCGTATTTTTTGCCAGAAGACTGATCACGGGTGCGTATTTATTTGTTGTTTTTTCCCAGGGGATCATCGTATTGACCAAGTGGTCCTAGAATGTCACAAGAGTACTCATTCTAGCGGAAATTTAAAGCTCTAGTGCCCTTTTTAAGTAACCAAAAAATTGGAGGGCACCTAGGCCCCTTCCAATACTCATTTTTTCCCAAAGTCAACAGATCAAAACTTTGAGGTTGCCATTTTTTTCAGCATTGTCGAAATCATAATAACTATATCTTTGGGATGACTCACTCCACCACAATCCCCGGGGGAAGGGTTATAAGTTACGAACTTTGACCAGTGTTTACATACAGTATTGGTTATTGGGAAGTGTACAGACGTTTTCAAGGGGATTTTTTGGTAAGGGCGTTTGAGGGGAGGGGGCTACGTGGGTGGGTCTTTCTTTGGTGGAAATTCCCCCGGGGAGGATAAATTCAATGAAGGGGTCGCAGGATTTTGTAGTATCATTATAAAAAAACGATGAAAAAAAACAAATATGAAAAAGTTTTTCAACTGAAAGTAAGGAGCAGCATTAAAACTTAAAACGAACAGAGATTATTAGCATATGAGGGGTTCTTCTCCTCCTAAATACCTTGCTCTTTACGCTAAAGTATTTTTAGTAATTTCAACTATTTATTCTACGGCCTTTGTGATTCAGGGGTCATTCTTAAAGAATTGGGACAAAATTTAAGCTTTAGTGTAAACAGCGAGTTATTAACGAGGTGAAAAAACCCCTCATATACATAATAAAAATATACGAATATAGAAGTTTGTTACGTAAGTTAATTCTTAAGTTACGTATATTTTTTACTAATAAAAACGTTCGTTAAAAATTAAAAGTTCTTGTTGCCAGTTTAACTAACCGAAAAATTGGAAGAAAACTAGGCCTCCTCCCCCACCCCTTTTTCTCAAAATTATCTGATTACAACTAAGAGAAAGCAATTTAGCCAAAAAAAGAATTAATATACAAATTTCATTTTAATAATTTATGTGCGGAGAGCCAAAATCAAAAATTTATTAATTCAAAACGTTCAGAAATTAATTAAAATAAAACTAGTTTTTTAACTGAAAGTAAGGAGCGATATTAAAGCCTAAAACGAACAGAAATTAATCCGTGTATGAAAGAAGCTGTTCCCTTCTCAACGCATTACTCTTTACGCTAAAGTTTTTTACTGTTTAATAAAGTAGAATTGAGAGAAAGGGTCAGACTTTTAGCGTAAAGAGCGGGGCGTTGAGAAGGGAACAGCCCCTTTCATGCACGGAGTAATTTCTGTTCGTTTTAAGTTTTAATGTCGCTCCTTACTTTCAGTTTAAAAAACTATTTTTTTTAAATTAATTGTAGGAAAGAACGAGGGATTGATAAGGCTCAATCCCGTAACTCCATCTGGGATAATGTGACTCTTACTCTGGCAGAGAAATATGCTGAATTTTACTAATATGGCCAAGACAAGCTATTGATGATCGAGCTCTGTAGTTAAAGTGTTTGTCACGTAATCTCAAAAATTATGTGAAAAGTAAAGAGGGACATTTATCTGCTAAATAATTGACTGTCCTACAACACCCAACTCCCCTATTGGTTCCCTCCCAAAAGTATAAATTTCAGGTCCACTTAGCATACCCTAATGTTCCATGAAACTATCAGCTTTATGCCCGAGCCATTTTAGAGATATTACATGCACGCTATTTTTATATTCTATTCAATTTCTTTAGAGGGTTATAGTAAAAAACGTTTGGGGAGATCAGGGGCTTAATATTTTTAGTCGCCGTCCCCAGCACATATGTGAAGTCCCCTTTCACCTCCCCACCCCGCGCACCTTGAGAGTATATCCCAAGCAGTTTCCGTGGTTTTGCACATATGCTATCTTAATATCCTGAATACACATAGTGTCCTTCAATTTACATCTCCCCTTACCCTAACTAAAAATTGGAGGTCCACTTATACCAACCTTCTGAAAGTTTCAAATCGATCTCCCTGGCCGTTTTTAGAACGGATTTACAGAACTACTTTTAGAAAAGAAAAAGACATTTTTTTCATTCATTTTTGTGCCTTGATACGACAACAAGAAACTAATTTAAACAGTTTCAGTCTCTTGATTTATATGACTTAAGTATATATTGCCTTGCATTATTTGTCTGAAAGAAAGGTTTTCGAAATGTTTTTCGCCATCGTATGTAACAACCTCAGTACGAATTCCATTAACAATGGCTATACACTAATCCAGAGCAACTGTCTTCTCAACTGTTTTAACATTTTTTGTTTATGGCGGTTAAAATGCGTTGAGGGATGTATGCAAGGTTCTTTCAGAAGTTGCGAGGGATTGGGATCACAAACTGAAAAACCAGGACTTAGTGAAAGATTTGGGAAATCTGAATCTCGTCAAGTCTAACAACCGACGAACATTATGATAAAAAAACAGGCAGCCTCTTCTTAAGTTATAATTATTGTTCCACCCTACTGGAAAAACCAGGTTATCCATATTTATTTTTATCAGGTTTGAAAATATTTTCATATTTGACTCTACAGTAGGACTCTCTGATGCGCCAAATATGATGGTACAATTTTAAATAAGATTCCTTTATTTTTGGAGGATGTTTCCCCGTTTATGAAAAATCCGCTAAATTTTCTCAGGCTCGTAGCTTTTGATATGTAATATTAAACTTAAGGAATGTTATATATTTGGAATCAGCTTAAGAAACCCATTCTTTTGATGTATCTATTGTTATGAAAATTTGTTTTTTTTTTTGTAAGTTTTGGTTGCTATTGGGCCGAATCGCTCATTTGGCCCAATAGCAATTCGGCCAAATAGCGTGGTAACACAGTTTGTTACCACGAACTGTTTTATTATTCTTTCGTTAGATTTTCAAACTTTTTTATTTTCAGTGTATCTAAAATTCTCCTACAAAGCTTTTATCGGGGAGCTCCTCACTCTTCACCAACTGGTGAATAAATTGGAGCATCTCTTGTTCTGCCACGCATTATCCATTTTGCGCTATATTTAGCAATACTAAAACAACGCCGTGTCCCCTTGTCCCTCTCGTTGCACGTGCCACATAGTGTAAACTTCTGAAGTTGGGTGCCTCCTTGGCTTTTATTTCATTCAGGGCATGTTCCTGAAGCCAATTATCATTCATGATAATTATTTGTTTGTTATCATTTTCATCCCAACACAACGAAATATCCAAAATTTTAAGTGATTTTTATTACTGTAAGTCTAAAATGGACTGCAATGTGGCCCGTCTTATGAACGTGCCACATTGTTGAAAAAAGGAAAACAATTTTGTCTTGCGGAAGTAAAGCGTCAAATTGAAACCTTAAAAGAAAGAAATTTGCTAATTATTTTAGCTTTGCTAATTACTATTAATTATTTATTAATTATTAGCTTTGCTAATTATTTAAGATATAGTTCCAATATTATCTCAAATAAACTGACTCGTGATATTCCCCATAATTGGCGGATTCTGAAAATTAGCGCTTTACTGAAAACACAAAACCGATGAAAAAAAGATAGAATTTTCTGTTATTGCAGGAAAGTCCACACGTAAACGGCAGAAAATACAAGACTAATTTACAAAGCTCTCAGTTGTCTTTCTCTTGCCATGATATGAACAATTTTTAGTATAAATCCATAATTCTTGAAAAACAAAACAAAAGCAAGCACAGCATAGTAAAGCGCCGAGTTTCAGTAAAGTTGTCAACAAGAGCTTTTGTTAAACTAGAGCATTAAATTTAGTTTTGTTCCTAGCTTCCTTAAACTTTCTCACCAGGTATGTGTAACTTCACCACAAAGATAAACAATTCAATTGTTTTCGTGAAAATGAAAATAAATGAGATTTCCTTTCATTTGGAGATTTTTTGTTCAAAACGTGTTGTCAAGGTTTTAGTTATTAAGGGGGCGGAGAGGAGCTGTACAAGAGGGAGAGTTGTAAACCAGTCAAGGGTTTTCAACCATGGAGATAAAAATGGTACCCTCGCTAAACATCCTGACCTTCCCACTCCAGAACTGGCACCAACAAGTGCCATTCGTGGCCCCATGTTGCACATTACCATAGAGTTATAAAGACACATTTAATACAAAACATTCAGATATGAGAAGTATTTTTTGGATGAGCTATTAAACATCTCTCTACAATCTTTTGGTTGTCTGCTAACCCTCCTGGCGAGAAAAAAGAAAAAGAAAAAGGAGGCAACTACTGCTACTCAGTTAGTAAAGTAATTTTTCTTGTTTCTTTTTTTTAAGATGAGAGGTTTAAAGCCTCCGGTTTATGGTTTTAGACGATGGAAGAAAAATTGGTTATTTTAGAATTCGTATTCCTCGCTGTTTCTGCCCTTTTTGGGCAGAAATTAATATTTTGTGGTACAAAATTTCAGAAAACAACACTTCGCTGTGGTCTGATCTCTTTTGTTACTTAAAAAGGATTTTATATATTCTTATATTCGTCCGAATGAGCCCTCGTCCAACATTTTACGACCAACGGCTTGATATGATAACCCCCTGGGAAAAAACATAAAAAAAGGGTACACCTCAGCGCCACCCATGCATAAAGTAAGTTTCCTTGTTATTCAAGGTGGTAAGTCTCCAGTTAAGGTTTTCAATAAATTCGATTGTAAAGGTTCACTTACCATTTTGTTCCACCACCGTTTTGAGGTTTTAACACTTTTCTTTTCAAAATTTGCAAAAGCTTGTTTTTGCAATAAACTTTTACTACTAAGCAGTGGCGTTGTTATGGGGGGGGGGGCAAGGGAGCAGTTGTCCCCCCAATAATCTGATGAAAAAACTATGATTTATTATGTAACTTTAAAATTGTTGCTCGTTTTAAGTGTCAAATTTGCTCTTTACTTTGAGCAGACAAATGTTTTTTTAATGAATTCCTTCTCGTTTTAACACAAGGAAAACGAAAGAAATAGAAGTCCATTAGACTTCATTGTTTGTTCCTCATCAATATTCTTCCAAATATGCTGCCTTTGATACCTTATCATCAAGTAAAAATGTGAGCCTTGTTAATGGTAAAATTCCTGTTTTGCCACATTTGCTCTGGTCAATTTTTTTCCCTGATATATAAGGTGCTTTTAATTCCTAAAGTCTATTAGTTCCAGATTAGATTATCTTGTTTTAAAACTTTTAAAAGTGTAAATGAGTACACCCTCTATATCTGCAAACAGGAAAGAAATGGAATCGTTGAAGAAGATAGATTTACAGTGAAAATAATTTCCAGAATGAAAAAGAAATCACTGAAAAAGAAAATAGGACTTAATGCTTTTTATAATGATATTCGTACTAAAGCTAGATAGGTCAAATCAGTTGCAGTTCGGTCATGGAATTTGGTAGAGGGGGATCAGCTCCAGGAATCATTTAATTGCTTGAATTTGTATTTCCAGTAATTAAATGAAACTTCGATTCTCTTATTTGTCATTGAAATGCCTAATAAGTGGTGATAACGTCCTATTCATTACCTTTTGGAATCAAATGTAGACCCGTAAATGTAGAACTACCTCTATGTAAAATACGATGCTGACTTATTACTATTTTCGCTTTTCTAAATATTTCTTTAAATCAGCTCCAAAAAAAGAATTGACAAAAATGTACTAAAAATTATGACTGAAATTAGTCGAAATTCACACAACGCCAGCGCAACTTTTGGGACATTTATCTCTGCGTGAGCACGCTTTGCGAAATGTCTACTGAGAATAGAATGAAGTGAATTTAAACAAAATATGTATATTTTTCTCAGAATTTGGAAATTGTGTGTACATATATAAGCGGTACCAACACATAATGTTTTTTTTATTTTTTATCAGTTTTATCATGCAGCACTAGGAGACTGAGCTTTGCTTGTGAAGGGAATTATACATATAAAAAAGGATATTCAGTGGACCCCCTCCGGAAATATATACCCCCCATAGGCTACTTTGATTTACACAAGAAAAACTTTTGTGTAATTTTTATAGAATCCGTTTCTTTTAACCCAGAGTACAAAGGGGGAAGTAATTTTCAAACTCTATGATTCAGAATTCCCTTCCAATTGGCATCTCTGGCATTTTTTAATTAATTTAAAATTTCTTCCACAATTATGCCAAATATTGTATAGATTCTCTGGACATTCTTTGTCAAACAATGCCCAACGGATAAGTTAATAATTCTAACTTTATTTTTCAAATGCTTTCAAATTAGAAATACGGTCGCTATTTAAATATGTCACAATATAAGGTTACACAATCAGGGGTAATACTCTAACCTCTGTCTTGACCTAAACAGCGCTATTGCGCTGTCTATAATTTTTGTTTCAATGCTTTTTATTAACACAAATCTGTGAACCTGCAAACAAATCAATTTAATAAAAAAACATAATAATATTTCAATAAGTCACGTACATTAAAAGTTTAGTACAACGAATTAAATCTTACAGTGTTAAAATCCATTCAAAATTACGATCAAACGATTAGCGCGATACCCTGGGCTATTAGAACAGCACTAGGTTTAATTATGAGATTAAGCATCCTGTGCTAGACGTGGGGGCTGGGACAAGTGGAGGGGGCATATGTACTGCAGCACTAGTGGTAAATCTGGCTGTAAAAAAAAACAGAGTGTATACGACATTCACCTTCGCTCACCCGAAAGCCTATTTACGCTATGTTACTGTCGTCTGCAGCAGCCCATTGCTGACAATTTTGGTATAAGCCAAGCACCGGAACTTGTATTTTTGTGATTTTTTAATGTGTGTTTATTGTTTGTACTGTATCGCGTCTTGTTTTTAACCAAGTAGCGTGTTTGTAAAATAGGTACTTTTCATTACCGCATGAAAAGCACCCACTTTCGCCCCCTCCTCCCTTAATAAAAATACTTTAGCTACGCCACTGCTACTATGTTAAACCTGAATAATAGTCATCATCACTGAATCCTCTTTACCTGAAAATCTTTTCTCATTATACATTTTTTTCAGAATTTCATTTTCAGACTTTTGATTTATATTAGTCAGTTAAGTACATGGAATTGCTTTCTGTATGAATCAAACTGATATAAAGCTCTTAGATTTGTACTTTTTTGCCATTACTCCTCGAAATCCAAAGTCACGAAGCCGAGAGATATAGATGAAGAAATATCTCTACCCACTGTCTTTCAGATTTCCTGGGATGATTTTGGTGACTGAAAGTTGCAACTCATTCAACCTCTTTTCCGAAAACTGACTCATGTATCCTGTTAATCCAATGGGTAGCGCACAAAGTTTCCTACGGGAATTTTTCAGAGGAGGGCAAGCCCGGAAAAATGTTCAGAGGGCTATGGTTTAAAAAAAAGTCTTATCTGCCAGACGAACTTTACTTTCTTCCCCAAACTTTATAGAATCTTAGTATTTGTCGTACATTTTAGGAGGCCTCCTTAGGAGACCTCCTTAGTCTCCTAAGGAGGAGGGGCTTCTACACGTTCACTGTGCCTTTGTCAAGTATTGCTCTCTGGATAAGACAATATATAGCTAGTTATTCCAGAGAATGTAAGGTACCTTACAAAAATCAAAGTGTTCTAAATTGCACACTGTCACTAGTATTTTATCCGTCAGCTGTCGGGTGATAGCCATAAAATCCAACTAGGGGGGGGGGGGGCTCTGTTCCATGGCTCTTCTGAAATCTTGAGAATTTAGCGACTTGTGCTATAAATTCTCAAAGTTTCCATATCTGTCCTTCATCTTCAGAACGTTTTCGAGAATATGTCCCCCCCCCTCCTCCATCCTGACAAAACCATGTATACTGGCCTGGCTCAGAGTTTACATGCATTTCAAAGACAGCCACGCGTCTATAGCCTCTGAAATCTAAAAAGAACTGACTTCCCAGTATCAAAGGTAGCTTTTAAGTGATTAGTTACCTCATTTCAGTGAATTGCTATCCCTCCTTAGTTTTCCTGTTTTACACATTTCACTCCTTACAAGTTGATAAGAATACCAGAATACTTTTTTCTATTACGACCTCAGCTTTTTTAAATTGCTGTCCCTCCTGAGTTTTCCTGTTTTACATTTCACTCCTTACGAGTTGAAAAGAATACCAGCAAGACATAGTCTAAGACAACCTTCTTTCTAGGTGTTGAAGCGTACTCGGTTCATCCTGGTGCTATTTCAAGCGCAGCTTTTATGAATTGCTACCCCTCCTCAGTTTTCCTGTTTTACATTTCACTCCTTACGAGTTGATAAGAATACCAGCAAGATATAGTCTAAGACAACGTTTTTTCTAGGCATTGGAGCGTAGTCAGTTCATCCTGGTGCCATTAAAAGCACAGCTTTTCGAATTTGACTTTTCGAATTTGAGCACAGCCCTCCTCAGTTTCTTCTTTTACACATTTCACTCCTTACGAGTTGATAAGAATACCTGCAAGTTATAGTCTAAGACAATGTTTTTTCTAGGTGTTGAAGCGTACTCAGTTCATCCTGGTGCCATTACAAGCACAGCTTTTTTGAATTGTTTCCCTTGGTACTTCAGAACTTTTGTCTGGGCACTTACAATGATGGTTTCCAAGGTAATGGTTTCTAATTGAAAAAAAAAATTATTATATAAGATTACCGTTAATGAAACGAAACTTTAAGTAGTAACATTGGGGGCAATGGACCTGGTTTTCTTAAGCTTTGATACTCATTCCTTATGCCCTGCAAATCTATGATGGTGAGCTAAACTGGAGTGAAAGGATAAACATCTGTTGTTCTTTTATAGTCTTATAGAATTCTTTGAGCATTCTTAGTAAACTCGAATATTTTTCGAAAGACACGAATATTTTCATCTACAGGTGAATTTCTTCTGGAATTTATCTTTGCTAAAATATATAATAAAAGCAAGCAAAAATAAATATAAGTCAGAAAATTGACCCTTAAATAAACGAAAATGAAAAAAAGAATAGGAAAGTTAGGGTTTCAAGCTACCATGTTGAAGAAAAAGGATTGGACACAAGTTGCCTCAAATAAGAGTAGGGCCATCGTCTTCCTGTACCCTTTAAGGCCAGGACATCATTTGAGCTTTACTGAAAACATATATTTTAAACAGTTTCTCTTTAATCGTTATAAATGAAAAAAAATCTAAACTTATCGAGACTTCTAGAATTAATATCATTGAATTTGAACAATCAACCTAATTTCAATGGTCTCATATACAGTAATTGTTATTCTTATTTTTAAACGCATTCGTTTCAAATATGTAGAAATAAATTGTTAAAGAATTTATTGATTCGTCAATACCAAATACTGTATTAGCAAACTATATAAATTGCTTCAAAAATAACCTTCTTAAATGCAATGTAATTAACACTGAAATATTCATTTTAAAATTTTTATTTTGGCGTCAATTTTCTATATACTTCGTCATATAGAATCAAAATGAAATGCATTGGTAAGAATACGTCCTTTTAACATAGGATAATATGAAAAAAACTTCGTTTTCTTAAAGAGTTAAAGAGGCTGCGTCCCAAAGTCGAACCTTAAAACGTACAGGAATTAGAAGAGGCAGTTGGGGAGCTGCCGCCCCCCAAACCCCCCGCTTTTAAAGACCCTTTTGTACAGGTTTTTTGTTGTGGGGGGACTTCATTGTTACTAATTACTAGTTTCGGCGCAATGGTTCTCCTGTCCTTTTGTGTTTAACATTTTTCGAAGTTATTCTATTATTCATTCATTTCAATTTTTTGTTAATTAAAAGAGGGCCTTTCCGAAGCCAAGAGCGGGGGGTTAGCAAAAAAACAAAAAACCTGTACAAAAGAGTCTTTAAAAGTGGGGGGTTTGGGGGGCGGCAGCCCCCCAACTGCCTCTTCTAATTCCTGTACGTTTTAAGGTTCGACTTTGGGACGCAGCCTCTTTAACTCTTTAAGAAAACGAAGTTTTTTTCATATTATTTCTGTACGTTTTTCTACAATCCATGGTGGATGTAATTTAATAATTCATGTACTCCTCGTAGAGGAATTAGGAGAGGAAGTTGGGTGGCTGCCGCCCCCCAACCCCTCCGCTTTTAAACCCTTGTATAAAATAGAAAAAAAATAGATAGAATGACCGAAATGTTTCTTTTGCTCATAAGAAGCTAATATTCTGTTATCTCTCAAATGATAAGCTGTCCAGGTGTTATCAAAATTTTTTTGATGTTGTGAAAAAAAACCGCCCGTAAGGGACTTGAACCCTTGACCAGAGGATTAAAAGTCCCACGCTCTACCGACTGAGCTAATCACTTGCATGTGTGTAAATATAACTTCTCAATAACTTTTAAAAATTTCAAATTAACATGGGCTCTTATGGAGAGAAATGCGTTAATTAAGTAGCTAATGCGTGGTTTCTGGAAAACAGGGAAGGAGTTATCTGATCGAGCTGAAATTTCGCGGATAAGCTCCTGGGCCGTAGGGGACCTTAACTTGTGAATATCAGCCCGATCGGACAACGTTAAAAGGGGGGGGGGGTGGGGTTGGGGGGTCGAAAGTTTCGGGGGGTTAAGATTTTCCTACGAAACTTTCAAGGGCACTTACTCGGAGAATTCCGCATCGAATGAGTCTTCGTACACCCAGATCCGATATCGGATGTGACCTGTAGGCGTCGAGAAAAAAAAAAGAAAATGAATTTTAAGTGGCTATGCGTGGTTTCTGGAAAACAGGGAAGGAGTTATCGGAAATTTCGCGGATAAGCTCCTGGGCCCTAGGGGACCTTAACTTGTGAATTTCAGCCCGATCGGACAACGTTAAAGGGGGGCTGGGGTTGACGGGTCGAAACTTTCGGCCAGATTTTCCCCATGAAGGAAAAGTTGGAGGGGGATGAAATTTTGCAGGTTTCTTAGTTGGAGCTCGGGCTACGAAATGCATCCCTCCCCATCCCTCTGCGACCACTGGAACCGAAGATCGCTTAACATTGTCGTGTGTCGCCTCTTTATAGAGGCACGAGTGTGCCTCCTTGAAAATGAAACTGAAAGTCACAAATATAATTGCTCTAAGAATATTTTTTTCCTGGTTGCGCTCTTAATTATAATCGTGATTTTATTTATTTTTCCTGATGTTTTGATTAATTAAAAACTCACTGTTCAAAGCCCTTTGGTTTCAAACTGTTCGTGGTAACGACCTATAAGTAAGGAGCGATCCGGCTCAATAGTAACCAAAACTCTAAAAAACGGAATTTTGATATCAATACATCAAACGAATCGGATCGTTATGCTGATTTTAAATATATAAGTTTCATCTAGTTCAGTCCTACCCATAAAAAGTTACAAGCCTGAGAAAATTTGCCTTATTTTTAAAAAAAGAAGAAACATCCCCTAAAAGTCATGGAATCTTAATGAAAATTATACCACCAGATTCAGCGTATTAGAGACCTACTGTAGAAGTTTCAAGCTGACATCTCCACTAATGTGCAATTTCGTGTTTTTTGTCAGAAGAAAGATCACAGATGCGTGTTTATTTGTTTTTTTGTTGTTATTTTTTTCCAGGGGTGATCGTATCGACCCAGTGGTGCTAGAGGGCTATTCTGAACGGAATTTCGCAAGAAGGGTCATTCGAACGTAAGCTAAAAGTTCTAATGCCCTTTTTAAGTGAACAAAAAAACTGGAGGGCAACTAAGCCCCATTCCCACGTTCATTTTTTCCCGAAGTCACCGGATCAAAATCTTGAGACATCCATTTTGTTCAGCGTAATCGAAATATCTAACAACTGTGTCTTTGAGGACGACTTAATCCCCTGCTGTCCCAGGGGGAAGGGCTGCAAGTTATGAACTTGGCCCATTGTTTCCATATAGTATTGGTCATTGGTAAGCACACAGATGTTTTCAGCGGGGATTTTTTTCTGGTGGGAGAGTCGGGGGAATTAGGTTACGTGGGAGGATCTTTCCATGGATGAATTTTTCATCAGGGAAGAGAATTTCTTTGAAGGGGGTGCTGGATTTCCCAGCATTATTTAAAAAACATCAGAAATTAAATAAAAAATCAAGTTTTTCAACTGAAAATAAGGAGCAACATTAAAACTTAAAACGAACAGACACTATTACGTATATTAGGGGTTTCGTCCCCTCGTCAATACCAGCGCTTTTTACGCTGAAAAATTTCTAGTAATTTCCAAAGAGCTACTTATTCTAATTAAATGCCCTTTGTGATTCAGGGGTTATTCTTAAAGAATTGAAACAAAATTCGAACTTTAGCGTAAAGATTGAGGTATTGATGAGAGGGCAAACCCCTTATATTACGTATATGAGGAAGTTTAAACTCTTCTCAATACCTCGTTCTTTACGCTAAAGTTCGAATTTTGTTAAATAATGACCGATGTAAGCAATAATTTGTTTGTGTTATTTTCCCGCCAATCTTATCATAATTTTACCTTCAGCAGCGTAATAACTATGATTTTTATGTGATAAAAAACCAAAGATATTGTGTGTCTTCGGCTTGTGGTTGTTATTAAATAGAAAAAAGTTTTTCCAACTGAATATAAGGAATATTATTAAAACTTAAACGAACATAAATTATTACGGTTCAATATTCATTCATTATTCTTTATTCAGTTATTTTCATTCATTTCAATAATTTGAGTATTGCTCAGATTGTGACTTCCGTTTTCGTAAAAATATTTTCAACCTCTTTGGCTGTTTTGTTGCTATGCCTTATAAAATTAATTCCGCAAATATCGCTAATTTTAGTTACGTAGGAGAAGTTAGCCTACGTAAGGAGCGACCCGGCTCAATAGTAAACGAAATTCTAAAAAACGGAATTTTGATGCTAAAAGATACATCAATAGAATTTCATTTTTATGCTGATTTTAAATATGTAAGTTTCATCAAATTTAGTCTTTGTCCTCAAAAGTTACGAGCCTTAGAACATTTACTTTATTTTGGAAAATAGGGGAAACCCCCCCCTAAAAGTCATAGAATCTTAACGAAAGTAACAACATCGCATTCAGCGTATCAAAGAACCACACAGTAAAAATTTCAAGCTCCTATCTACACAAATGTGGAATTTTGTATTTTTTGCCAGAAGACAGATCACGGGTGCGTGTTTATTTTCTTTGTTTTTTTCTTTTCCCCAGGGGTCATCGTATCGATCAAGTGATCCTAGAATGTCGCAAGAGGGCTCATTCTAACGGAAATGAAAAGTTCTAGTGCCCTTTTTAAGTGACCGAAAAAATTGGAGGGCACATAGGCCCCCTTCCACGCTCATTGTTTTCCCAAAGTCCACGGATCGAAACTTTGAGATAGCCATTTTGTTCCGCATAGTCGGAAACCATAGTAACTATGTCTTTGGGGATGACTTACTCCCCCACAGTCCCTGGGGGAGGGGCTGCTAGTTACAAACTTTGACCAGTGTTTACATACAGTAATGGTTATTGGGAAGTGTACAGACGTTTTCAGGGGGATTTTTTGGTTTGGGGGATGGGGTTGAGGGGAAAGGGCTATGTGGGATGAGCTTTCCTTGGAGGAATATGTCATGGGGGAACAGAAATTCAACGAAAAGGGCGCTGGATTTTCTAGCATTACTATAAAAAAACAATGAAAAAATAAACATGAAAAGTTTTTTCAATTGAAAGTAAGGAGTAGCATTAAAACTTAAAACGAACAGAGATTATTGAGCATATGAGGGGTTCTAAAAATACTTTAGCATAAAGAGCGAGGTATTTAGGAGGAGATAAATATCTCGCTTTTTATGCTAAAGTATTTTTAGTAATTTCAACTATTTATTTTACGGCCTTTCTGATTCAGGGGTCATTCTTAAAGAATTGGGACAAAACTTAAGATTTAGTGTAAAGAGCGAGGTATTAACGAGGGGACAAACCCCCTCATATACATGATAAAAATATAAAAATATAAAAGTTTGTTACGTAAGTTAATTCTTAAGTTACGTAAATTTTGTACTAATAAAAACGTTCGTTAAGAATTAAAAGTACTAGTTGCCTTTTTAAGTAACCGAAACATTGGAGGGCAACTACGCCTCCTTCCCAACCCCTTATTTCTAAACTAAGAGAAAGCCATTTAGCCAAAAAAAGAATTGATATACAAATTTCATTTTAATAATTTATGTGCGGAGAGCCAAAATAAACATGAATTAATTCAAAAACGTTCAGAAATTAAATAAAAAAACTAGTTTTTTTAACTGAAAGTAAGGAGCGACATTAAAACTTATAAACGAATTGAAATTACCCTGTATATGAAATGGGTTGTCCCCTCCGCAATCCCTCGCTCTTTACGCTAAAGTTTGACTCTTTGCCACAATTCTACTTTTTAAAACAATTAAAAATTTTAGCGTAAAGAGCGAGGGATTGTGGAGGGGACAACCCATTTCATATGCGGGGTAATCTCTGTTCGTTTTTAAGTTTTAATGTCGCTCCTTACTTTCAGTTAAACAAAACTAGTTAAGGTAAGAATCTTTCAAATATCATTTTAATTATTTATGTACGGTGAGCCAAATTCAAAACCTGCATGGATTCAAAGACGTTCAGAAATTAAATTAAAAAAAAAAAGTTTTTTTAAACTAAAATTAAGGAGCGACATTAAAAATAAAAACGAACAGAAATTATTCCGTATATGAAAGATGTCGTCCCCCTCTCAACGCCCCGCTCTTTGCGCTAGTGTTTTTTATTGTTTTATAAAGTAGAGTTGTGGGAAAGAGTCAAACTTTAGTGTAAAGAACGGGGCGTTGAGGAGAGGATAGGGACTTTCATTTACGGAATCATTTTCGTTCGTATTAAGTTTTAATGTCGCCTCTTACTTTCAGCTGAAAAAAAATTGTTTTTTTATTTAATTCATTAAAGCACAAAATACATTCAAGCAAGCTTGTTGTAGGTATACGCCTACTGCTAGAAGCTACAGATTGAATTGGAGTTATCTCCCTTGTGTAACTTTAGTCATTCCAAGGGTTTTTAAGCACAAAGTCATAATTTAATTCATTAACTTTTGATTACTAAGTTGATTGCTGGATTCTGGAATGATTTGAAGTTCATCTGGTCTAATTAGAGTTCAAAGAAATCTGATTAGAGTTCAGAACCTCAGAATCTCTTGAGAAGAATTCATAGGTCAGACTCAAAGTGTCAAAACGAGGGGGATTTAAAAAAAATGCTGTCATTACGTTACAAAACAAGTATTTTTACAGTTTCCAGGGAAACTTCAGTATTTATGCTTAAGAGAACCTGGCTGTTCATACAAGACATTAAGGCCAAATTCAGTGAAGCGGGATCGTGTGAAAATTTAATTATATTATTTCGAGTTACTACATCTCCATGGTAACAACTCCTTTTTGGAAAACTTGTTATCGTTACATTCCAATATTTTCCTAATGAGATACAAAAATGTTTCGGGTTACTATTAGCATTTAAAAAGAATTAATTAAAAAAAAAATGCTTTCCAAAAAAGAAGTTTGTTAAAGAAAAGTAAAGAGTGAATTTAAGGCCTAAGATGAGAAGAAATAAAGTCAGATAATGATTCAGACTTAAAAACAAACGTAAATAATTATCAATGAATAAATGAAACCCGAATAAATTAAATTGAAATAATCACACCACACAGATACTGCTATAAATGATTAAATGAATCCATGAAACAATCAGAAAATAAAATGAACAGCCAACTCAAATTTAAAGCAAGAAGAAATTTCCGCGAACAACAGAAGGGCTACCACCAAGGCTGTATCCAGAGGAGAGGTAGGGGATTTGAGAGCCCCCCCCCCCACCCGAAATGTTTGTCAGGCTCATAAAAACGTTACAAAATGAATGTAAACAAATTTTTTATGCGTTTTGAAGTTTTTTTGTAGGCCCTTCCCCCGAAAAAATCCTTTTTATAACCCCCCCCCCCCCCAACTCCCCCAACAAATCATGGATATGGCCCTGGTTACCACGCCTTAAACTCTCTAAAGGTCAGAGCGTCATTTGTGCTTTAAGGAAAACTATTTAAATTTCAACCAGCGTGTTTTTTTTGCTTTGTCATTACATGAGGAACAACACACACACAAAAAAAAAGATGTTGTTAAAGTAATCAAGGTTTACTCAATGGGCCAGGTGATACCCCCTCCTCTCTCTTATCCTCTTAACGGCTTGAGTGTCATTTGCATTATATTGACATGCATCTTACCGTTTTCTTTTGTACTTTATTGGTTCATTTTATCGGTTTTCATTGGACAAAATATTAAAAGAATCACTATAATTATTAAGATTCAGAGAAATCGCCTATGGATTGGTTTTGGATATCCGGCTGACCGTATTTCACACAGTATTTGACTGACCGACTGACCGTATTTCAAACAGTAGGCTGTGCGAAAAGTAGGGTTCAATCCCACTTTCTAGGGCTATAATGAGAGAAAGATTGAGATGGCCATGGCATGTTCTGTGGATGAAGGATGACAGATTGCCGAAGATTGTCTAATCGGCTAATCGCCTAAGGCTAAATGGAAAGCGGGTCTTCTGCGGTTGGGGTAGGAGGATGTCATAAAGAAAAAATTAATGGAAATGGTTACTCCCTAGGAGGGTGTATAGAGGTAGGCTTTGAATAGATTGGGTTGGAGGAGGAAAGCGGCTTTGTGTTGCGGTAAGTCGTTAGTAGTAGTAGTATTACTCGATAGAACTAACGATGTAGACTTAATTGTTTACTGTATCATAATATTAATTCCTGTAGTTTCTAGCAAATTTTTGGTCATTACGTGCTTTTTTATAATGCAATGTTTGCATCGATGCATTTTCAATGTCCACTTCACTGCCTGAAATATTCTTGCTCTACAGCAGTTGCCTGATCTTATCTAGGACGTTCTAGGGAGTGTCAATCCCCAACTGTTCATTTTCACCCCTAAGTATATTTTGAACGAATATTCTTAACTAATTCTGAGCCTATTTCATCCGTTAAAAAGGAGCAAGAGATGTTCATTGATCCGAGAAGTAGTTCCATTAGAGTTTATAAGCTCTTTTATTTTCAATCTTCCCAAAACTTCTCTGCAAGCTTTTGTTTTCTTTAGACTTTCCTAAAATGAAAATTGGTCTCCGGAATTTCTTAATTGGTTTGCACACAGTTTTATAAATGGTGATAAGTAAAAAAGGTAAGGTAAAAGGCTGCAGCATTAGATTCCAGAGTCCAAACTGGCGAGACTGATCTCTGTTTCATGGTCTTCAGGATGGAAGTGCAATGGTGGCTGGGGTTTGCCATCCTGTGCTGTTGCACACCCTTCCTGTTTACCTTCCCCATATTTCTTCCGGTACCCGTTTGAGGCACGCAAAAAAAATAAACACGCAACTTCGAGCTTTTTCCTGGCAAAAAATACAAAATACCCCATTCTTGCAAAAACGGACATTAAAAACTCTACAGTAGGATTCCCTGATGCGCTGAATCTGATGGTACAATTTTCAATAAGATTCCTTTACTTTTGAGGGATGTTTCCCCCTTTTTAAAAAATCTAGTAAATTTTTTCAGGCTCGTAGCCTATGATATGTTACATTAAATTTAACGACTGTTATATATTTGGAATCAGCATAAGAAACCCATTCTTTTGATGTATCTATTGTTACGAAATTTTTTTTTTTTTTAGTTTTGGTTGCTATTGGGACCTATCGCTCATTACTTACAGTTGTTACCACGAACCGTTTTATTATTCTTTCGTTAGAGTTTTAAACTTTTTTATTCTCAGTGTATCTAAAATTCTCCTACAAAATTTTATCGAGGAGCTCCTCACCCTTCACCACCTGGTGAGTATATTGGGGCATCTCTTGTTCTGCCACAGATTATACACTTTGTACTATATTTAGCAATACTAAAAAACGCCGTGTCCCCTTGTCCCTCTCGTTGCACGTGCCACATCTTCGCGGCGGGCTTCTATATATGGATTTTCATTGTCACTTATCTTCTAACCGCAGACAATTTGAGACAATTTGCTGTCTTTTTTTATTCCGGTTATTTCAAAAATATTTGTTAATCAAAGCAAGTCCGATTTCTAACAGCAATATCTACTAACCTTCAAACTTATGGTTTTCTTGTTTAAGGTTTTTAAATTGCTGTAATTCCTTGTGGATTTTCTTATTGGTATTGTTTTTTCTTATGGTTTTCTTATTTTTGCAATTACCAGCCACCGGAACCCAGCACTTGGCACGCGGCAGGCTTTATTTTATAGATTCTTATTTTGGCTTGTCTTCTAACCGCAGACAATTTGCTGTCTGTTCATACAGGTATTTGATATCTAAAAAGCTTCGAACTTTTTTTTTTTAAGGTTTTGAGTTATTGTAATCCCTTTTTAAAATATATACAAATATTTTTGCAAGTACCAGTTTTTTGCTCTTTATGCAATTTAATGTATTTTCATACTGTTTATTTTCAAAGATATTTTAATAAAAGATATTTATTAAAGCAGGTCCAATTTCTAACAACGATTTCTACCAAGCTTCAAACTTTTGGTTTTCTTTTTTAAGTTTTTTGGATTGTTATAATCCCTTGTTAAAATATATACAAACATTTTTGCAATTATCATTTTTTTGTTCTTAATGCAATTTAATGTCTTTTCATACTGTATCAGTTCAAAGATATTTGGTTATTGAAACTAGTCTGATTTTACCAATGATATGTACTAAGCATTCTTGTTTATGGCATTTGGTATTAACCAAGTGACATATAGCAATCGCAAATTCTGTCGGTCTGTCTGTCTGTCGGTCCCGGTTTTGCTACTTTAGGCACTTCCAGGTAAGCTAGGACGATGAAATCTGGCAGGCGTATCAGGGACCGGACCAGATTAAATTCGAAATAGTCGTTTTCCCGATTTGACTATCTTGGGGGGGGGGAGTGGGGGGGCCCGTTAATTCGGAAAAATAGAAAAAATGAAGTATTTTTAACTTACGAACGGTTGATTAGATCTTAACGAAATTTGATATTTGGAAGAATATCATGTCTCAGAGCTGTTATTTTAAATCCCGACCGGGTCTGGTGACATTGGCGTGAAGGGAGGTGGATACCTAAAATCTTAGAAAACACTTAGAGTGGAGGGATCGGGATGAAACTTGGTGGGAAAAATAAGCACAAGTCCTAGATATATGTTTGATATAACCGAAATGGATCCGATCTCTTTGGGGTAGTTGGGCGTGGGGGGGGGGGTTAATTCTGAAAAATTAGAAAAAATGAGGTATTTTTAACTTACGAACGGGTGATCGGATCTCAATGAAATTTGATATTTAGAAGTATATCGTGTCTCGAAGCTCCTATTTTAAACTCCCGCCGGATCTGGTGACATTGGGGGGAGTGTGGGGGGCTAAAATAAAGGAAAACGCTTAGATTGGAGGGATCGGGATGAAACTAGGTGGGAAAAATAAGCAGAAGTCTTAGATACGTGATTTATATAATTGGAACGGATCCGCTCTATTTGGGGGGGGGGGGGTCATTCTGAAAAATTAGAAAAAATGACGTATTTTTAACTTACGAAGGAGTGATTGGATCTTCATGAAAGTTCACCGCCATTTGGCTACAGTGACCTGTAGTTTAAGTTCGTTTCTTTTCTTTTTTGCTCGGTAAGTATTGATTTGTGCAAATGTTTTGTTTTTCTTAATGTTAAACAGTTCGTGGTAATCAAAATTATAGAAAAGGATAATTGATGACAATGTATATACCAAAAGAATTGTTTTTCTTTTTTTATGGTGACACTAAGTACCCTATATAAAATTCCTTTAGTTTATAGTTACCAATAAAAAGTTGCTTGCTTGAGAAATTTTTTTTCAAGGCTTTCATAAATGGTCATTGCAGCTTAATTTAACTGATGCGGCGTATTCTTTAGCTAGTTTTTTTTTTTCAATATGATTTATTGAATCGAATTAATTCAGTTTTATCCAACTTATCTAATTAAATCAACGTTTTGCATGCACTTTGTTTGCAACACTTCTGTTGAAAGAGTATTTTTTGAAACTATTAGAATGTTAAAAACCTCTTGAAGGAGAGCATCCTATCATCGAGAATTTCAGTTAATTCATGGATGTTTATGTTCATCCAAAAATATTTTTGAAGGAAAACCCTCAACTAATTCTGAACCTATTTAAGCCGTATAAAAGGAACAAGAAAAGCTCATCGAGCCAGAAAATCCTTTCATTAGAATCTTTTAGCTCTTTCATTCTCAATCTTCCTTGAACTCCTGTGCTAGCTTTTGTTTTCTTTAGATCTGGTTAAAATGGGAAATTGTTATCAAACTTACACTATTTGTCTTTTGAAACGTTTGGATAGACAGTTTTTTTTTGCTAGAGCAACTATCTTTCATTCTTGAAGACATGTGAAACATGTTCTTATCCCATTCTAAAGGTACATGTACTTAAGCAGTCTTTCTTACAGCATTAGGGACAAAAAGTCGAGGTTTAGTATAATCAGAGGGGGGCAGAGGAAGGGCAGCTTCTTGTCATATACGAAATAATTTCTATTTCTTAAAAGTTTGAATGATACTCTTTAGTTTCA
The DNA here is from genome assembly GCF_032884065.1 of Artemia franciscana. Lineage (NCBI taxonomy): Eukaryota > Metazoa > Arthropoda > Branchiopoda > Anostraca > Artemiidae > Artemia > Artemia franciscana. Next base: position 9,722,711 of record NC_088867.1, on the reverse strand, counting down.
TCTGAAAAAAAATATTTAATTTCTGTTTGTCTCTAATACTATTAAATAAAAAAAACTAATTTTTTTAGCTGAAAGTAAGGAGCGACATTAAAACTTAAAACGAACAGAAATTACTCCGTATATGAAATGAGTTGTCCCCTCCGCAATCCCTCGCTCTTTACGCTAAAGCTTTAAATTGTTTTAAAAAGTAGAATTGTGGCAGAGTCAAACTTTAGCGTAAAGAGCGAGGGATTGCGGAGGGGACAACTCATTTCATATACGGAGTAATTTCTGTTCGTTTTAAGTTTTAATGTCGCTCCTTACTTTCAGCTAAAAAAATTAGTTTTTTTTTATTTAATTTCTGAACGTTTTTGAATTAATGCATGCTTGGTTTTGGCTCTCAGCACATAAACTATTAAAATGAAATTTGTATATTAATTCTTTTTTTGGCTAAATGGCTTTCTCTTAGTTTTGATCAGACGATTTTGAGAAATAAGGGGTGGAGAAGGAGGCCTAGTTGCCCTCCAATTTTTCGGTTACTTAAAAAGGCAACTAGAACTTTTAATTTTTAACGAACGTTTTTATTAGTAAAAAATATACGTAACTTAAGAATTAACTTACGTAACAAACTTTCATAACCTTATATTTTTATTATGTATACGAGGGGGTTTTTACCCTCGTTAATACCTCGCTCTTTACACTAAATCGTAAGTTTTGTCCCAATTCTTTAAGAATGACCCCTGAATCAGAAAGGCCTAGAATAAATAGTTGAAATTACTAAAAATACTTTAGCATAAAGAGCAAGGTATTTATCTCCTCCTAAATACCTCGCTCTTTATGCTAAAGTATTTTTAGAACCCCTCATATGCGTAATAATCTCTGTTCGTTTGAAGTTTCAATGCTACTTCTTCCTTTCATTTGAAAAAACGTTTTCATGTTTATTTTTCATTGTTTTCTTATAGTAATGCTAGAGAATCCTGCGCCCTTGTCATTGAATTTTTCTTTCCCTATGACAGATTCCTCCAAGGAAAGATCCTCCAACATAGCCCCCTCTCCTCAGCCCCACCCCCAAACAAAATAAAATCCCCCTGAAAACGTCTGTACACTTCCCAATAACCATTACTATATGCAAACAATGGTCAAAGTTTGTAACTTGCAGCCCCTCCCCCAGGGATTGTGGGGGAGTAAGTCATCCCCAAAGACATAGTTATTATGGTTTTCGACTATGCTGAACAAAATGGCTATCTCAAAATTTTGATCCGTTGACTTTGGGAAAAAAATGAGCGTGGGAGGGGGCCTAGATGCCCTCCAATTTTTTTGGTCACTTAAAAAGGGCACTAGAACTTTTAATTTCCGTTAGAATGAGCCCTCTTGCGACATTATAGGACCACTTGGTCGATACGATGACCCCTGGGGAAAAGAAAAAAAAAAAAAAAAAAAACAAACAAATAAACACGCACCCGTGATTTGTCTTCTGGCAAAAAATACAAAATTCCACATTTTTGTAGATAGGAGCTTGAAACTTCTACAGTATGGCTCTCTGATACCCTGAATCTGATGGTGTCATTTTCGTTAAGATCCTACGACTTTTAGGGGGTGTTTCCTCCTATTTTCCTAAATAAGGCAAATTTTCTCAGGCTCGTAACTTTTGATGGGTAATACTAATCTTGATGAAACTTATATATTTAAAATCAGCATTAAAATGCGATTCTTTTGATGTAGCTATTGATATCAAAATTTAATTTTTTAGAGTTTTGGTTACTATTGAGCTGGGTCGCTCCTTACTACAGTTCGTTACCACGAACTGTTTGATATTCAGGGTTACCCTATATATAAGAAGGGCCACTGCGCCCTTCCTATGTTACCATGTAGAGTTTGCTTTAAGTTAAGCTTGATTTTGCAGTGAGAACTTGTTGTGTCAAGAAAAAGAGCTCATTTATTAGTCCAATTGAGTGAGAGGCAATTCTGGCATTAATTAAAATGGAATAGTTGTGAGCATCAGGTCATGGCTAATTGTAGAAAAAGCCAAGACAGATAGTCCAATTGAGTGAGAGGCATTAATTATGGCATTAATCCTCCCCCCCCCTCTTATTAGGATTGTATAAAAGGAGGTTAGTTCATTTGTTAATAGATATGTCTATCTGTTATCCGTCCATGCGTCATTCCTAGGACATTAGAACCCAGGAAGATAGTCATAGAGCTAATATAGTGATAGATCCTATAGTTTTCCAAGTGTTTGGTTAAATGGCACGGGTAAACGGTGGGAGTAAGTGTGCCTCTCTTATTGGACCAATATTTGTTTGTTATCTTTTAGCAAGTCACGCCTGCCTAGAGTCTCAGGCATAAATCTCTAATTATATTAGAGATTGATTCTAACTCTAATTGTTCATTAGCATAATCATTGTGTTATTTTTTAGTTTTAAGTTATGAGGTGTCAAATTATTAATTTTAAATGAAATAAGTAAGTTGGCGTGAATTAAATTTCTCCTTCACTTCTCGCAGTTGCTTATCTTGTAATCGCAGGTTTCTTTTACGATTCGATTTGATGATCCCTGTCGCTTGTCTTCTAACCGTAGGTTTCATTGTCCTTTTTTCATTTGGGATTCATTATGATGCTTGTTGTCACATGTCTTCGAGTCCCAGATCTCGTTGTGCTTCATTTTCTTGTATCGTTACCTCGTGTGATTTTGCACGTGTAATAGATACAAAAAAAACTCCTCCTTCTTGTTTGTTCTTCGCTGACTCACACAGACTAAACTAACACGTTCTTTCTTTTCAATGTAATTTTGCTTTGTCTTCTAACCGCAGATTTGGTTGTGCAACTTTTTCATCTGCAATTCAGTGTGATTCAATTGGATTAAGAATCGATTTCAATTGAGAAATTCAGGCGTTAATTCAATTCCTCCTTCCTGATAATGCATCAAAGAATCATCAATTTTATAGGATATGTTTTCTTCTGGGACTCGGTGTGATTTTAAAGAGTGCTTCTTTTCTTACTGCAGGTTTCATTTACGATTTGATTCCTATTGCTTTTCTTATAACCGCAGGTTTCGTTGTCTATTATTTTCATTTGAGATTCGTTGTAATACTTGCTGTCGCATGTCTCCTAGCTGCAGTTCCTCGTTTGCGCTTCATTTTCTTACATCATTACCCCAGAGATTCTCCCATGCCTTTTGCTTTTTCTGTTTGCCATGTCTAACTCGAAATGTTCCAATGCCTATATAAGTTTGAAATATCTAAATTATGTATCGGTACTAAAGCTCACATTCTTAAAATTCAAGAAAAATCGGACTCTAGCAAGGGTATTGTAACTGTTGTGTCTCGTATTCTTCATTTTTTTAAAGCCTGAGATGATCCTACGAAATCAAAGTCAGTCGATGATCACGAAGAGCCGATTTAAATGGAAATTACTATTTGTAGCGTTTTTTTTTATTTTTGCCAACTAGGGCCACAGTGCCATGTGAAAATTCTGAGATAATCAACTGACTGAAAACTTTTATATGTCTTGCGTTTGTCTTAATTTTAGACATCTGTCGAAGGAGCTCAACCTATTATCGATTTGGCAGTTTCAGAACATATTGAGGGCGAGTCAGGAGACTACTTTGTTGATTGCAAGGTAAGAAAAGTGTGCTATACCCAAATTCTAACCCAAGTGAGTGCTATAAACAATCATAAGTCAACATTTACCGAAAAACTGAAAACGCAATTAAAAGTCAGTATAATATATATATATATATATATATATATATATATATATATATATATATATATATATATATATATATATATATATATATATATATATATATATATATATATATATATATATATATATATATATATATATATATATATTACTGAAAATACTAAGACTCGTCAAGTTTAATGTTACCCATCAAAAGTTACGAGCCTAAGATAACTCGCCCAATTTTCGAAAATGGGGAAACAGCCCCAAATCATTCATACAGGTTTTAACCTCCTATATACAACTATGTGAAAATAAATAAACAATGGTAACAAATATCCTTAAACGCATTTAGCCAAATTAAATAATAGTAGTCAAAATTGGCTGCCTTTTTCTGCCAAATTAAAGAGCTGTATTCAGAGAAAAAACTAATGGGTGTTTTGGTGGGTGGCCGGCCACTGTCAATTCCTATAAAATAGGTAATTTTCTAGGTTTTTCGTCTGTAAAAGACGTCTGTAAAAAATATTAATCACTAATTTAGGAAAACAGTCTTCCTTTTCTCCTTCTGTCTCTCTTTTTTTTTGTGTGTTTGTGCTGTTGCATTGGTGATTTCTCTTTTCATGATATATATATATATATATATATATATATATATATATATATATATATATATATATATATATATATATATATATATATATATATATATATATATATATATATATATATATATTATTGAAAAATACTAAGACTCGTCGAGTATTTAATATATATATATATATATATATATATATATATATATATATATATATATATATATATATATATATATATATATATATATATATATATATATATATATATATATATACATATATATATATATGTATATATATATATATACATATATATATATATATATATATATATATATATATATATATATATATATATATATATATATATATATATATATATATATATATATATATATATATATATATATATATATATATATACTAGCTGTTGGGTTGGCGCTTCGCGCCACCCCAACACCTAATTGGTGGGGGCGCTTCACGCCCCCCCGCGCGCGTAAGTCGTTACGCGCCATATTAGTTACGTGCCATTGTAGTTGTGTCCCTGTGTCCCACCTGTGAATATAGATAAAAAAGAAAAGATTTCTCTTTTCGTAATAGATATATATATATATATATATATATATATATATATATATATATATATATATATATATATATGTTTTTAACTACGTAAAACTTGCGAATATACAACATTCTTCGATGTCCCATTGTCTGTGCATATAAATAGATTGTCAGGTTTACCGACTCTTGAACATGCAACATAAAATTGTCCATGAGAAAAACAATCCGTATTCAGATATATACCTCATTATTCTAATGATTGCCCCTGAGCTTTGTTGATGGTGATTGCTAATCGAACATTCCCTGTGTCC